>NC_046968.1:17646947-17959447 GCF_009769545.1 Cyclopterus lumpus | reverse complement strand
GAAACAAGTCTGCAGAGATTTGCTCACGTTCAGACACGAGAGAATTAGTGAGGTCTAACACTGATGTAGGACGATAAGGTCTGGCTCACAGTCGGTGGACAGGTGTTTGATGGGGTTGAAGTCAAGTTTTTCTGCACCAAACGAAAGGACCGTTTTATTTTAGTCCTAAATATTTTCAATCTGTCATTCAGATTGAAAATATTATATATGTTCTATATATTTTTTATTTTATTTATTAGATTTTTAGATATTTCTGTCATTCCTCCATATTGCTTTTCTTAAGTCCCCCCCCCCCCCATTTTGTTCCCCCTTAGAGGTTTATTTTTGGGGAGGGCTTCATCTGCTGTACAGATTTGAATGCCCTTTGAGGCTAATTTGTGAAATGTTGTTATATAAAATTGACTTGACAACAAAGGTATTTCCCAAAAGTGTAGCAGAATATTATTGAAGTGCTACTACAGCGTTTCCTTCCCTATTCAAGGTATAGTCGAAAAAGATGTGTTTTTAGTTTGCGACGGAAGGTGTAGAGACTTTCTGCTGTCCTGATGTCAATGGGGAGCTCGTTCCACCATTGAGGAGCCAGCACAGCAAACAGTTGTGACTTTGTTGAGTGTTTAGCTCACGGAGCTACAAGCCAATCTTACACTTGTGCTTGACCTCTGCTTCGCAGGTTGTGATGTTTATGTTGTGCATTATGTCCAATACCCCAGCAGTCATCAGGACAGTGTCATTTTAGTTTAGTATTTTCTTTAAAAGGTTTCTTTATCCTATTCTAAGTCTCTATTTCGTTTTTCTCCCCTCCCCCTCCCCCTCCACAGCAACCCTCTCTCCTTCCTTCCCAATCCAGCAGACAGAGGGCGGATGCTGGCAAACACTTCCTCTCTCAACGAAGTTACTTCCTGTCTCTCGGAATCCATTTCCTGTTCACAGCTACTACAACATCACTAAGAGCATTCCTTAGGAGTCTCTTTCTCGTACACTCACACACGCACACACACACACACACACACACACACACACACACACACACACACACACACACACACACACACACACACACACACACACACACACACACACACACACATAATTAAAGTAGCCCTAAGCAGAATTCAGAGAAGATCTGTGATTAAGGGGTTGCCTCCACATGGCTCTCAACATAATGACGGCCGCGAGCAGCTAACTGTGTTAACAGCACAAACAGTGCAAACGTGAATAGTGCTGACATAGCTAACCTCGGGGAACCGGACGGTGAATGCTGTTGGTCGGGACGATGTTATCAGCTACAATTGCTGTATGGGCACAGCAGCGTCTAATAGCTAGCCAGTGGGGCACACAAACAGGGACTTAACATGCACATGTGGCCGGCCCGGACATGTAAACAAAGCAACAAGAAGCTAGGTTACAACACACACAGAGGGAGAGCGACTTCACTCTCTGTTCAGGTAGACATGACTCCAATATATCTTTACAGCTGTTTGGTGCTCAATGAATTCCCTGAATATCGTAAAGGGAACGTTTAATGTCATAGCCTGATGCTGCACAAGTAAGTGAGAGGCATCAGAAAGACTGAGAAGGAAATGAATGAGGATGGAGAAAGAAAGATTGAAAAATAAAAAAGGCTCCTGGCAGGACACAGGCACTGTTTCCTGCGGTGTTAACACACACACACACACACACACACACACACACACACACACACACACACACACACACACACACACACACGCTAATCAGTGGCAGTATTATCTTGCCTTACAAGGGGAAGTGTTTATATTTGTCTAGTAGGTTGGACCGCCACACAGGGCTGGCAGCAACACACACACACACACACACACACACACACACACACACACACACACACACACACACACACACACACACACAAATACACACACACACACGCACACACACACACACACAGGCACACACACACACAGGAGTACTACATTTATATTTTGGTTTCCACACAGTTAATTCCACAGCTGCTCTTTAATTGAATTAGCCTTAAAGGTACAAAAAGTTAAACAAATATTTGAATCTATAGCTCAGCTGAAACACAGGGACGGACAGGAAACTGTCTCTATATAAATTGTCAAAGTTAAACAAAATTGCAGCTCATGTTGCTTGTCACCCCCTGTTGTCTTTTCGTTAAAGATCCCTTCCAGACATGTGCAGTAGAGATTTGAAGTTTCCATGTCACACTTGTGTAAGTTGAATAATGGGCCGTGATTGGCTTACAAACTAGCTGAGATGTCATACATCAGATTTCAGGCAGCTCAGAGATAGTTTACCCCTTCAGCTGATGACTTTGAAAACAACCTTTGAGTATCAAAATCTGCACGTAACATTATTCTGCACAGTGAAAGTTATACACACAAAGTGTGCAGTAACAATAAGCAAAACACATTACATTTCAAAATTGCACATAAAAAAACCCATTTAATTCAAGTCTTTTTGAAGAACATTTTGGAACAGACTGTACAAGCCACAACTTGTAGAGGACATTTATTAAAGGCTGTAAATATGTTCTAAGAGAGCATGGCCATGATCACATCCAGGATAGAGTTGACTGTAATCAGTGTTTACATGCTCCAAGTCATAATATCAGGGTGTCTGTGTGTGAGGAAACAAGCCCAACAGCAGGGTCTGTTTGGATTTTTAAGTTGTGCGACTGCTGGTGTGTTTGTTCATTGTTGGTCCAGTCTCCTCTCTCCCATCTGCTGCTACTCATTAGCATGGAAACAGGACCGGGAGCGTTTTCACACATACACACACTGGCCATTAATCAACAAGTCAGACCAGGGTCCATTCCCACACATACACACCACACAGATGAAAACAAAGACCATACACACAGAGACACAGAGCCTAATCACAGAAACAACCCACAGCACACTTTAGTAGGTCTCGACCACACCTCTCGTCTCAAAGGATCAGACCTGGCAATCTAAATGTTTGTCTATCAAATTTGGCAACCTAGTGATGTCTCAATTGCTTTTTACTTTAAGTGATGACTGTTCCCTGGTGGCACCGTCAGTGAACACAGAGACATTTGTTCTCATCAGCTGTTCTCTTTTTTTGTCTTCATGGGATGAATTGGGATTTTTTATTGTGTGAATTTGTTGTTTAATCTGTCTAGCCATCATGAATGGCCACATTGAAGAGAAGAGTGTATGCCTATTGAACTGACTATACCTTGTGTAAATGAGCGTGAAGAGGTAAACCAGCAAGCCTTGTTGTGGACAATGAATAAAAGACATTGCATAATGTAGATTTACTGCATTGAAGAAAGTTATAACAGCAAGAATAGTCAAATAAATGTGGCAGGTAAAAAGCAGAGAGCACAAAAGAAACAGAGAGAAACTGTGGCACAAAATAAGTCATTTAAAATGGGTCAAATCAGAAGTAATACAAGCTGTAAAGTGATATGGTTATGAGATAATGCCATTTAAAAGCCTCACGTCTCACTTCTTAAGTTATCTTGACATTTGTTTCATTTGTCTTTTCGTCAATCTTTTACAGATTGTAAAGCCCTCTGAGGCAAATTTGTAATTTGTGATATTGGGCTATACAAAATAAACTGAATTGAATTGAATTGAATTAAGTTTCAATCCGAGCCCTTGTATTGTGCATGAGCTCAAGATGGGTGATCTGAGGCAGGAAGGGACAGAGCTGCTGCAGCCTGAGCAAGAACAAATAAAAGCATTCATTACATACAAAAAAGCTTGATTTTAAATATTGACACAAGACTGCACGAGTTTCCTTTTTTGTTGTGTGAACAGTGATTCATTTTCACTCTTAACACCTTTACTGTATAATATCAAACATCAATGCCAACACCTTACTGTCCAACCAGCTCCCATATAGTAAGCTCACTATAGAAAGACAGGTCACTTTTACAATGTGAGCCAGAGACGGCAATAACAACTCAAATAAGTGATATTACTAATGGTACATTTGAAAAACGAATGACACAATCAAGACTGCATGTCAGTTCAGTTTCCTCTGGTTTCTCAGCAGACTGATTTAAAGTTTAGCTTTCTAGTGCCATCCCAACTAAACACTGTTAATAACATAGATACATATTTATTTTAGCTGCCACCTTTATGTTAGATGTAACTTTTGGTACCTGAGATGTAGAACCAAGAAAGTCTCCCTGTTTACCAAAGAACATGTCAGAAGTTCAAGAAGAGCTACTAATAGTTTACCAGCTCAGAAAAAAAGAGTTTTTACTTGATCTGATTATATTCACAAAATGTACTTTATGTGTCAAAGTTGAGAGCAAAAAAGTTATGTTAATGATACTGAATATTTCAGTCTGAAAATGCATGGAATTGTGTTTAAAATCATGCGCAAGACATTTACAGGTTTCATTTGATGGTTCGTTCATAGACAAAAACATGCAGCCTTGAGTTTGAATGTTTTACTACTTGTTAGCATCATAAAGCTTCAATCAAGTTGGAAGAAACAGAATACCAACAGATGAAAGACACATTAGATTAAAACCAAGCTAAAGTGTCTGGCTGAGGTGTCGGGCCTCCATGAGTCAGCTCTTTCTCCAAGAAATGGTTTCTCAGTTTTGATGACACACACACACATCACTTTAAAATCTCCCTTAGGCGTTCAGCTAGTTTGGTTTATCAGGGAAGCATCCTCATCATTCATTGTTTTGTTTCTCCACTCATTTTATTCAGACGTTGCCTTTAATTGGTCAACTCTCTGTATGTGATATTGTCATTCAGTGTGGTTATCGTGTTGTTCTCATGTCAACAAGGGGCATTTAAATGGGAAGTGACGCGCTTTAGAGGGTTAAGGATTGTGATCCTTGTAGTTGTCTGGTGAAATATCCCACACCGCCACAGCAACCGAGAGGCACGACTGCAGCAGAGCAGCGCAAAGGTAACGCAGGTAAAGCTGTTGTGTCTTCTTACCTGTTTCTGCAGAGGTGAACACAAATTAAACTCATCAGAGAGAGAGAGAGAGAGAGAGAGAGAGAGAGAGAGAGAGAGAGACATCTGCTGTCTCTCTCTCTCTGCTCCTGTGTGTCCACTGTGGCAACATCTGCTTCCTCCGCTGTTCTTTCCCATCATGCAGTGGGCGTGTCCTTTGTGTTGCCCCCCAGCTTCTTTGTTCTAGCCAATCATTGTCCTCGCCAAGCTGTTCCCACGATGCACCAGTAATGACCAGAAGGCGCTGATGGGAGCTGGTGGCTCTGAAGGAATTACTCCGTCTTTACAACCACTTTAACCTCCAGCGAGAAATGTCAACAAATAAAATAATAACTGTGCTAAAGAAAATGAAAAAAGTCCTAACGTCTACTCAAGTTGAGGAATGTGTTCAGTTTTAAGTTATCCCTTTTCCAATTACAAACCCCCCAAACTATGATTTCAATAAAGAATATATGTACATTAACTTTAGAAAAGGAAAATAAATTTAATAGAGTCATGCTGTGCAGATATTAACAGAGTCAGAGGAGAGAGACAATCAGGGATAGAGGAAGAAGGAAGAAGAAGAAGGGGGAGAAGCAGTATGTGAAAGAGAGAGATGGAGCTCTGGGAAAAGATCAGAGCCTGATCCCTGGGGAGCTGCGACAGATGAAGTAGCTGAATAAGCTGTCTGTCATTGTGTGACTCGGGCTGCTGTGGTCGATTCGTTTGTTCATACTCAACAATGGAGGAAGGCTGAGAGAGAAATCTTTGTTTTCCCACAAGCTTTGGCACCAAAAAAGTGATGCTCAGTTTGTGTGGGGACAATTTGAAAAGCTAATAAGAGATGTAAAATCAATGAGTCAATGTTATGATGCTGTTTCAGACATGAAGAGAAGAAAAAGGTTAAACATGTACTTTGTGTTTTAACAACTCTATTAACTTGTAGGAAAGACTGTTTCCGTTGTGTATTTTGTGGTCAGGTAGCATATTCAAATTAGAATCTCAAACATTAGTAATTAAAGCAATTACAACACGCTCAGCCAGAAACAGAAAGGCAAAGTTTGTGTCTCGAGGGAAAAAGAAGAATCACAGATTCCCTGTGTGAACACCATGAATACTGTTACATTATGTTATATAGACAGGTCTGTATCCAGAAAATGTCTTCATACATCAAGTCTCATACATGTACAAATAACTGCATCTTTAGTGGTTATTAATGGGGTCTTTTTATTCCACATTTAATCAACTATTACTCCATGACACTTTTGAGGTTTACTGAGTTTGTCTTGTCAAACATTATTTCCTACATGGTTGTTCAGGTCTTTACTATAGATACACACATAGATTAGGGATTATTTTTCAGGAAGGACTACTCCATAATAAACAAAAACTGAATCTGTTGCTGAATAAGGTGTGTTCTCTCTTGATGTTTGATGCAAATCCCCTTTCAGTGTAAACTGCTGCTAACTGCTGCTTGATAAATCTCTTATGAGCTCACCTTTCTCTCACATCCTCAGCAACATGAGAAGATGGCGGTAACATTCATCAGCAAGACAGCTGTTGTGATGTTAGCTAGCTCAGTTCAACCTACACACCAATATGTGTGTGTGTGTCCCTCTTATGTGTGAAACATGTAATTCAAGGCTTCTTGACCCTCACCATGTTGGGGCACTGCATAGTTAGTTGCACTATTCCCCACACTACTGCCCTGTATATAGATGTCTGTTTATGTAAATGTTTAGTAAATGGTAAATTACTTGCATTTATATTGCATCCTTCTAGTCTTCAGCACACTCAAAGCACCGAGACGACATGTCAACATTGAGCCATTCGCGCACACATCCATATGCTGATGGCCATACAAGGTTCCACCTGCTCATCAAGATTTAAACTAATGCTCACACAGACACCAATTTGGGTTTCGGTATCTTGGCAAAGGACACTTCTACATGCGGACTGGAGGGGATCAAACTGCCTATCTATGATGCTGCTGATGCTCTGTACTGAACCTCAACAAATATACAAATATATATCATATACTGAATATATATGTATGCCTTCATGAGAGGCTGACAAGAAACGAGTGGGGTCCAACGATGGGGAACAACATGCAACAAAGGATGTTGTGGTCCATGACCGGCACCATAACCCCCAATAACAAGAGGGCGCCCCAGTTTCTTCACCTTTAACATTCTGCACAGTACTGGTGTGTACATGTGTGTGTTTGTACGTGTGTGTGTTTGTGTTTGTGTTTGTGTGTGTGTGTATAACAGGTGACCATTGTGTGGACGAAAGAAGGGTCAGTGGCAAAGTGTCGTCTCTCTTCTTCCCCATTTGTCGCCCTTTTCCCAGCAATCTCCCTCCCTCTCTCTCTCTCTCTCTCTCTCTCTCTCTCACACACACACTGACACACACAGACACAAACCAACGATCATTAACCTGTATGCTTACACACTGACACACACACACACACACACACACACACACACACACACACACACACACACACACATATACATTTAAACAGATCTGCGAGAGGAGAGGAGCGTATGAATGGCCAGATTAATCAGATTATAGCAGAGACACACTTAAACAGCCTGTTTTCTGGATTAGCTACGGTCCTGCCTACTCCCTGTCAGAATAAAAAGTGTGTGTGCGGAGAGAAAGAGGGTGGAGAGTAAAAGAGACAATATATTATCCAACACACATATTTACGTATTTTCAGATCTGTGTATCACATTTTCCGTTGCTTTTGTTGTTGGTGCCAACATTAAACATCATCCATGTTTTCTTTACTAAATAAAGTATATTCTAAATCCTGCACGACAAATTATGGTACAATTCATACATTTTAAAAACTAACAAGCCTGTGGAAACTGACTGAACTGAGCACCACGTGGAAATGAAAAACACGTCTTTGTGAATATGTGACTGATTTAATAACACTCATGCTATATATATTTTACTCTGAAGAAGTTTTGATTCCCCCCTCAGAAGTTCAAAGAGTGCTGCGCTTTATGTGCAGCGGGCGCATATGGCAGCCAGTGACCAGGGCTTTGTCTGACTATTGACACCAGAGCGATGCAAAGAGGGAGGATGTGAGTGTGTGCGACTGTTCGGGGCCGGAGGACAGCCTAACAACAACAAAGGACCAGCTTTAAGCCTGTCTCCTGTGATTTTCCAACTCAGCGAAAAGCTATTGTAGCAGTGAAAAAAAGTTAAGTTAAAAAGCTTAGCATGGTATGTGCTAACAACTGCCTGCCGCTTGTGTAATACAAGCAAATACTTTTTGAGCAGTCACAGTCGCAGTCTTTGGTAGGGCTACAACAACTGGACAGGCCACTGCTCCAACATGTCAGTCTGTAACTAGACTTTCATATAATGTGATTCTGTATCATTATATAAAGGAATGAATGATCTTAACTTGACATCCTTTCCAATACATTTACTTTTGTCAGCAAGGCCATAAACTGTGTTTATGTGTTTATATATATATGTGTGTGTGTGTGTGTGTGTGTGTGTGTGTGTGTGTGTGTGTGTGTGTGTATGTGTGTGTGTTTGTGAGTGAGTGAGTGAGTGTTCTAATGTCGACACTTAATTAACTTTTGCTTCTGTAATTTTAGCACATTTCTTGATCATCTATCATCCAATTTCACCTTCTTGTGTGTGTGTGTTTACATGAGACTGCAAACCAGATGAGATTCTTTGATGACTACTGCTACACTCCCAGTGGTCGCACACACACACACACACACACACGCACACGCACACGCACACGCACAAACACACACAGAGTAGTCAGTCAGGGGCAACCGTGACTAAATCCAGACTGGTGGTTTCTCTCTACAGTTATAAATATCCCTCTGCTTAAAACAAGATCACACACACAAGCACTGATGCTTATGTACAGAGAACAAAAACATTAATTCACAAGCAAATCAACACACAGACTAATACAAACATACATATGTAGCCATGCACATATAAGTGCACACGTACACACACACACACACACACACACACACCTTGCACTCACACGCACAAACACTTACACACAAAGAGATGGCTCTGCCCTCAGAGGAGGCTAAGCGGTCTATGATTACGGGGTGTGTCTTTGTCTCATTTAGTGGTTCCACAAGGAGACAGTCTTCTGCTGCGTCAGACAAACACACACACACACGCACATATGCACACGCGCGTACATACATGCAAATACCAATACACTATCACTTAGAGACAACCAAACCATTAGCTTAAATATGTTACATTTTAAATTGCCCTATAAGGAACTACACATATGAGACTTCATATGAGACTAATATATAGTTTAGTCTTTTTTTCATGACAAAAAGCTCCTAAATACAGCTAATAACATATTACTGTAATGGAAAGCCCCTGTCATAATCATTCTATTTGGTTTCCTTGTAAATGTAATCTTCACTATGAAAAAGCAACCACATATTTACATCAGTAGAAAATCACTCAACACCAATCGTGCTATATTTCATTCCTCTTTTATTTTGGAAAAATATTGCGCTGATTTCCAGTAATAAAAATGACAGGCTCTGTACATACGACTTTTCTCTTAAATACAACACAGTCACAGGGGTCTCAAGTGCCTAACACATACATGCATACATACATTCTTACATACATACATTATCTGCCAAATAAAAACAATCCAACTTAAATTATAACATGTTTAACAAAAAAAATTCACAACAAAGTGGAACACAATAATTACATTATTAAATTAAAAGAATACATCTTTAGATATCAAATACAAGCAAATTATCTTAACCAACGACAGGCAGAGTGATGGCGTCCTTTAATTGGCTAATAGTGGAAGACTGGGAGTGACGGGAGTGGGAGTGGGCAGTGCATACATTTGACACCACATGCAGGTATCATCTCCTCTACTGCACACACACACACAGACACAAACACACACACGCACACCTCCATAGTGCAATGAGGTCTTGGCAGTTAAGACTAGTCCTTGATAGCTCGGCTTGCTTGGAAACACAACGGCATCATTGGAGGAGATTTAGTGAGCAACTTCTTTTAGGTACTTTTGTCAATAAATTGCGGCAAAAGAAAAAAATGATGTAATTGTATAATCACACTTCCTTTATGTTTTGTCTGATTTGTTTCATCGTTCGTTCTCTTGTTCTGATTGTTGTGTTCCTAAGTTGCCCTGTCCAAAACATTGCCCTGTGTATCACAACCTTCAGGGGTCAGAGAGCCAGTATGGCCCAACAGGATCCATGTTGGATCGATCTGCAGTCACTACTGGAGTCTTCAGTTCTCTATTTTCTGCTGAGAACCAGCTCAGCCAACACTGTCTCTGTCAGTGCTGCAAAGCTAAAGATGTACAGCTGCTGCAGAAACTGTTTTTACTTTTGTTTTGTCAGGCAAATTGAGATTTAAATTAATTTCTTAACAATACATAGACATGCAGCAGCAACAGCTGCAGTACTAGCAAAGTACAGGTACTGCTAGTATTACTTCATCCTTTACTCTGCAGCACTGCACAGAACATGAACTGTCCAATATCCACAACAGCTTTTACACTGCATCGTAAAACCACAGCACATAACAGTACTACAACAGTACTTCAAACACTTCTCAGTACTCCAAAAGGTACTACACTGTTCATTCAACCAGTACTCCATGGTACTACAATATCATCGGTCAACATCCAAGTCAATACTCCATAGTTCATCCTGGGACAAGCAGTAATTCTTCCACTGCTGCATGAGTACTTGCTCAGCACTGTTTCTGTACAAAGTTTGTACGAGTGCGAGCATTGTCTTCTGTTGCTTCATCCAAAGCACTGAGTCAGCATTAGACATCCATCGCAGCTCAACAATGTCAAGTATTCGCCCGTAGTACTACTGTAGTACTAAGTCCTTGCCAAGTCGTTACTGACTCCATGTTGGCTCAGTAGCACCTTAGCTCAAAGTCCTCAGGTAAATCCCAGGGAACAGCAGCAAACAGCAGGAGTAAAACCTCCTGGAGACAAGCTGAGCTCTACTGCTCAGGGCTGGTGTGTGTGGACCGCCATCAACCACAGGAAACGGGTCTGATCTGGTCTGGACTGGTATCATACCTGGAATACAGAGAGAAGAAAGGTCTGTTTTTAGTGTGTTTTTACATGTGTGCTGAGGCAAATTACAATTAATCTGTATATTTGCTGGGCAGATGATTCTATTTTTGTGTACTCACCTCCGTAGCAATGATACATTCATCTTTTTGGTCCGACATGACGTAGACAGACTGGTATTTGGTGCCGTTGGCACAGTGGTGCCTGCTGTCACTGGAGCTGTGATATTCAACTTCACTGGTTGACTGGTATTTTACGTCGCTGGTTGACTGGTATTTAAGATCACTTGCTGCGTGATAGTTCAACTCGCTGGACGACTGATATTTTGCTTCGCTGCAGCTTGGTGACTCGTCTACTTGTTTCATTTCTGATGCGTCACTGTGGGACGAAGAAAAACACAAACAAATTAAAAAACGGCGTCGTTCACACAACACATGCTATCCTTGCATCGAGGCCAACATTTTTATCCATGCAGTTTAATGCAGGCACAATACCAAATTTCCAAGCAGTATACCCATCTAAGTGTATATTCTGTATGTACCTGATTTGTCTCTTCCTGTATCTTTCCTCCGAGTCGGACTCATCAAACATTTCACATTTAACCTCTGGCTCATCACGCTCCTCTTCTTTACACAGCGACAGCTCCTCAGGCCGGAGCTCATGAACCAGGTTGTACTCCACAGTGGGGTAGCGGGTCTTAAAGCCGTTCTTCTCTGACCCGGTAAGCCCACTGATTCCACTCAGACCCCCCAGTGACCCATCGAGGTCTGAATGGTAATCCACCTTCTTGTTGGTGTTTTTAATTGACGCTGTCATCATAGTACCCAGTTCCTTGTCACTGCGGAGACAATTGTTTGTGGTCGTCAGGTTGTTCATGGTCTCGTGGCTGTCGCTGTGGACACTGTCGCCGTGGTGACTGTGCCTCTCCTGCAGTTTGACCCGAATGTAGACCACCAGCACTGAGCAGCCGATCAGAATCACAAGAACGAGGAAGACTCCGGCACACACAGCGGTCCAGGGGAATCCACGCTCGTCATCCTCCTCGTCTTCAATATTTTCATTTTCTAGAGAAGAATATCGCCGATCCGGGCCATCCACCACCGGCTGACCCCTGGGAACCTCTGGTAAGAGGAACTGGCAGTTGTGACCCCCATAGCCGGGCACACAGGCGCACACGTAGCGACCGCCACGCTCATGGCAGGTGGCTCCATTGTGGCAGGGGTTGTGATGGCAGCGGGAGATGGGGGAGCTGCAGTTTTCACCTGTATATCCTAAAGAAGAAGCAGAGTTTAAGAGTCTCGAACAAAGATATGATGGAGCTTCATAAAAAACAAATAATGTCAACATTATCAAGACTATTAGTGTGCTCTCATACCTGGGGGACAGTTACAAGTGTAGCCATTCACTTCCTCCTGACACGTCCCACCGTTTTGACAAGGGAAGGACAGACAGTATCCAGAGATGCTGCTGCTGTCCTCGCAGTTTGGACCTGAAAATCCATCAGGACACTGACAAAGGTAGGAGTTCACCAGATCCACACATTCTGCACCTGCAGCGGGGAGAGGGATTGAAACAAAGAGCTAGGATTAGTCCCGAGATTCTTTAATTCTGGGTTTAATGTTTGATTTGTAGGTGACATAGAACAAAGAGGACAACATACCGTTCAAACAGGGGTTAGAGGAGCAGTGATCGATTTTCTTCTCGCAATTGAAGCCAGCGTATCCCATCGGGCACTGACAGAAGTAGCCTCCTTCAGGGTTGTCAGCACAACGCCCGCCATTGAAGCAAGGCCCATCTGCACAGGTATTGGCGCTTAACTCACAGTTGTTGCCATAGAAACCAGGTGGGCAGGTGCACTTATAGCCGTTATCGTTGTCCTTTAATGGAAATAATGGAAAGAGTGGTTACACACAAGCTTGATTCAGTGAATATACTTGTTTTTTGTCATGACATCTCTTGATTGATACTCACAGTGCAGCTGCCTCCGTTGCGACAGGGGTTTCCAGAACATTCGTTGACCTCGATCTCACAACCGGAACCCGTGTATCCAGGCAGACAGGTACAAGTGTAGCTACCCTGGCCAGTGTTGGTACAGGTGGCTCCATTAAGACAGGGCTTATGGTGTGTACAGTAGTTCAGATCTGGAAACATCAACAAGGAGCAACATTCATAAATAATACAGCCAAAAAAAGAAGAAAAGAGAGCAGATTGAGTGCAAACAAAGTAGTAAATCTCTTAGTGAACTCACCCTGGTTGCAGAAGAGCCCACCCCATCCCTCCTGGCAGTTACATTGCCAGGGCTGTTGGCAGGTGCCATGGAGGCAGCCTGGGTAACGGATGCAGTCATCACAGTAACGGCCACTGAAGCCCACTCTACACCTGGAAACACAAACATTATTAAATATGGTTAATAACAATAGATCTATCTATTCATGATCCATCTAATCAACTCCCAGATATTACAAATAGATTTTCATTGTCAGCGTGACTTACTTGCACTCTCCAGGTTTATCACAAAAGCCATGTTCTTCATCACAACCAGGAAGACAGATTGCTGTAGGGAGAAAACAGATAGTGACAGGTTAATCATGGGAAATCCAGTGTTGGAAACATGTGTTTGCCCTCCATCAGTCTCCCATTCACAGAGGGCCTTTTGAAACAGCTGCCTGCCTGTCTGGCTGGCGCCTCAACCTTCTTATCTGTTTGTCTGTCTTTCAGCCTGTCTGTTGGCCTGTGTCTCAACAATTAGTTCACCTGCTCACCTATCTGTCTGTTTGTCATAGAGGCCTCATAAACCCAGTGGCTCATGTTTGGTTGTTAAAGACACACTGGACCAAACTTAGCTGCTAAAGTGGGAAAGGATAATACATTGAAGGTCATCAGGTCATTCCTGACCATCCTGAAATGTGATGGTCTCTTCAATGAAAATGTAAACCTTTTAGCTTCAACAGTCTACATGCAACTTTGGTCACCAAATGGGGGAACCAGCCAACAAGTCCTCTCCTTTAACATGGTTTCTCTCCAATACAAAAGCATCCCACACAAAGCCTCCTTTCTCCCCTTGACTGTGGGTCAGAAGTCCCTTTTCTCACCCTTGGCCCCTCTCCTCTTCTCCCCCCTTTCTACCCTCTTACTTCTGATCCTCCTCCCTTCGTCTTCAATCGACCTATCCCCTCTTTTCTCCTCCTCTCCTCTTCCTCCACTCCTCTTCCAAATTCATCCTTTCCCTCCTCCACTCCTCCCATCTCTCCTCACTCCCCTCCTCCTCCCTCCAGGGCCAGCTGGTCTGTGTGGAGCTAACCACCAGACAGCTGCTCCATTGTCTCCTCTCACCGAGCAGCTGCCCCCTCCACAACAATACACAACCCTGCTCGGCCAATCACCAGCCTGAGCAGCAACAATACAGGACCCCCACTTGGCCAATCGGGGAGGAGGTTCGGGGTGAGGAGGCCCGAGTGGTCTAATGGAAGGCACGCGGCGTGTGAATTACTGAGGAGCCACTGCGGCTCATTAGAATTGAGGCCTCTGGTGCTATGGGATAACTAACTGACGCCTGTTGCACACAGGCCCTGCATTACGAGGTGAAAAAAGTCCCTCAACAATAAAGATTGGCAAGTGATTAACTTTGAAAATTGCTTTTCAGAAATCCAGAAAGTCTTTCCCTCATAAGTGTTCATGTATAGCTCCTTAGTTATGAGAGTTAAATAATGCAATCTTCAGCGCTCTGAGCCAATACTAATGAAAAGCATTTGCTATTATTCCTTGTGTATTGGGGCAGATTAATAAGCAAACACACTTACATTCAGTGCAGTATTGTCCCTTCCAGCCAGAGTTGCATATGATCTCCCCGCGCTCGCCGCAGGTGAAGTGCCCAAAAGCATCGTCTCTGGGCCGGCAGAAGACAGAGCAGCCGTCGCCGTAGTAGTGCTCATCACACAGGAAGCGGTAGGAGTAACGCAGCTCAGTTCTGCCGGCTGTCTGCATATCCTTGTACCACTCGTCTCCCACGGTGAGGTGGCGCTGAGTGGTGATCCTGCTGATCAGACGCTCCGGGTTGTCTGCAAAAGTCAACAATGCAGCTTGTTATTGGTCATATGCTAATACTGTTAGTGTTATGATTGAGTGCTAATCACATGATGTTCTGCAGGTGCCCAAGGGAGGTGACACCTTGTCATTGTCAAATGATGATACTTATAGATAGATATCTGTATTCTTTTTATAATGAAGATTTCTTTGTTTGGCCTTTTATAGAAAGACAGTCACATATCTTAGTATTTTTTTTATTTGGGCCGGGGGTTTAATGCCAGAATGATAATACTTTTGTTATGGTTCCAAGACAGTAAAGTGGTGGATGCTGCTGCCTGAATAAAGTTAAAATAAAAACATTTTAAAATGTGAATTGTGCCTTCTCATTTAGAAATAAAGTGTAGATTACAGATATCCTGTAGATAGATTTTTCACTATCTTCACGATCACAGACACACACTCCCATGTTAAGGTCAGTTAGTTATCATTAGTGAGAAGAGCATGACATTAAGATCACATTAAGTGAATATCTGTAGTGGAAAATCTCAACTGGCACCTGCAAAAACTGTGGGTGGCTTTTATCGTATGATGTTAAATAAACCTCCAGCTGTAAAAAAAATAAACAAATGTCTTTAAATCAAGTTATTTATTATCAAAAAAGTTTATATGCCCTTATGTAGGTTACTGAAATATATGTATGACAGAAGAGTATATAATTTGCTCTTGATAAGACTGTCAGCAAATTGCTCTATAACACTCATTTAACTTTGTGATGCCCTGTTTAGCACTAATGACTGAGCGCTAAATGAAAAACATGCAACTGTGAAAAAAACAGGCCACCATTAGCCTTCTGGCCTGTCTTTGAGTTACACTGCTGCCTTTTCTGGCTGTCACCCACCTGTTGCCAGGTCGTCCAGGGAGTCAGTGTGCAGAGCTTCAATGATCAGTGAAAACGTCCCCTGAGGAGAGACAGAGAGAGAGTCAACAGCTGCTCGGCCTGGAGGTCTCCCTCCCTCCGCAGAGCAGCAGAGGGCCATTAGGAGGCCTCCCAATAAACTTCAGAGTCTAATTCCCGTGTTGATTAGGGTCCTAATAGGGGCTACTACCTGCTCATTTTTTCACACCCTGCCACTATCACACTCTGACACAGCCGTAAAACCAAACGAGGCGGAATTTCACGCTGCGCTGCCAATGATGTGCCAACTCAGAGGATGTTAAATTTCCCACCACGCCTGGTCGGAGGAGAGGAGCGTTTGGTGACACCCCCTCCTCTTCTCACAGACACACACACTCGCCCTCCTCCCCTCCCCGTGTTATCCTACCAAAGAGCACAGAAATACTACAATAGCCCCTCTCACACAGCGCTGACAAAGACCCTCACAAGTGTTGAGTTTGTGAGCATCTGTTGCGTTTTGCACTCTTCAAAGCTAATATGTCCCAATGGAGTAAGACTGTAATAACTTTACAGTCTAACAGTTACCATTACTACTTAAACATGACAGCAATCATAATCAAAGACCACATGACACAAATAATATACACCAAAAAAAAACACATTTTAAATGCCGTTTAAAAAAATATAATTTTTCAATAATCTTGCAGGAAAGGTCATTGTCGTGGTATCATTGGGGCAGAAATACCTTATTGTAAATAATGTTTCTCATAAGATGTTTATAAACACTTACCGGCCATGTGAAGCCGAAGAGGAAGCGGATTGGATTGGTGAAGCTGTCTGCGTTGGTCTCCGGCACCTGGAAGGAGTTGGAGCCGAGGACGGGAGTCACAGCCCCGCCATAGGTGCAGGGAGGCTCGGGGGAGACGTTAGTCTGGTAATGCTTCAGACAAACCCGAAAGAAAGTCTTGCACTCACACTGCTGGTTGTGGCCCTGCGGATGAGCAGAGCCCCCGGGGCAGCAGTTTGAGTTCCCCGGTATCCCTTTCTTGTTGAGGAACTCCTGCAGCTTCAGCTCAAACACACCGGAGCACAAAACCTAAAACACACAATCAGCCCAGTGTGTTTGAAACAGGTAACTTCATGATGTTTAAAAAGTTAAATCCAAAGTATTTTAAAACTTTTTTTTACAGCCATAAAAGTATGCAAACACACACGACGTGCGTTTTAATAGCCTTTAATATCATCATGCACTCTTATTGAACCTACCTGGCAGGTGAGTAGGGAGAGAGTGACAACCAGGAGCAGAAACAGGCGCCCCATTGTGTTGACAGCCCTTCAACAAGCAGTGAAAGCTCCACAGGTCCGTGTAGCCCGACTCAAACAATCATGGAAGAAGTTTTTTTTTAAAGTCTCTCCGTTATGTCACAGTCAAGGTGAACTCTTGACGCGCAGGAGTGAAGATGAGGTGAAACTTTTCCGTTGGTGCGTCTGTCTTATGCCCCTCTATTTTTCCATGCGAGGCACGAGTTTTTGACAGAGAGGAAAAAAAGTTTTACAGTGAAAAGTAATCCTCAGCAGAAGGATCCCCCTGGAGAAGCGTGAATGAAATCCCCGATGGAAATACAAGATAGTTAATTCCAGTCAATCGTTGGAAGTGAAGAGGCTGATCTTGACGGCCGTGTTTATTTCCCCACTTGATAGATAATGATATGCTGATGCTAAGTCTTCGTCTCTGTGCCTCTCTCGGAATAGCAGTGCGTATGTCTGATGAGTCTCCTGCCCTGCACAGGGTTTTATACCGAGCCAGCAGGCGAAGGGTAATAAGATGCAAATGAGCCCCTCTGCTCCTCTTCTTCCCCTCCCTCCACCACCACCACAAGTCCGCCCCGGGGCCATCACAAAGAAAGAGGGGGGTGGGGGGTGCACCACACAACTTTTCTAAACCCGCCCCCCCCCCCCCCTCCCACCCCCACCCCCTCCCCTCTTTCTCTCAAAGGGACAGACCAAATGGCTAGTGAGCTGTTAAATGTGCAACAACCCCTTGCTTCCCCTGATGCCTCCCTCCTCCACAACGAAACACACAGGAATCATTTACATTCCGACAAATTCTTTAACCTCTGCACGAAATCCTCCACATCTCAGCATTAAGTGATTTATACACGCAGCAGCAGCGCAGTCTGACGGTGGCTGCTCGTAGCCTTTTGGGGTGATATGCTAAAAGCTTGGCTGGCTTGTTCCCTGCATGGCCAGCCGGCTGCCAGCCGCCCCAACTGCGTTACAACGACCATCTGCTCCGCCACATTCCTATGGTGTTACCCCTGCCGAGGTTTTCACATGTTCACACCCCTCAAAACAAGTCGATTTGTTCCTATTACCTTATCTTTATTTCTTGGTTGCATGCCCTACACCATACCCTCCTAGTCCGGCTCTACAGTGTGTTATCTCAATGTGTCATTATTTAAATGTGGGTAGGCCTACTCGGATCTACAGATTTAATGGTATATAAAAAAAATTTAAGATTATTTGATTGATCAATTCGAGCTGTTTCCCTAAAAACATGTAAATGAACAACATCCCTTTATGCGAAGAATTAACAGGTTTATAGATGTATAGATCACCCCATCTCTAAAAATCTCGATGTTAACGATGATGACTTGTTCATGATGATGACTTCCCAAAATCACATATATAGTTTGATTTCTATTGATGCAGGTCAAATACTCTGAAGCCGAACAATCTAAACCAAGTATAGTGCGCATACACACCAACATAAATACGCACACTGGCTGCCGGCCAACACACCAACACCTTTTTCACCGCATGCCTCTCTGTATTTCCCTTACTTGCTCTTTGGTAGATGCAATAAAAAAGACTTGGTGGTGTGTCACTCGCGTGGCTGTCATTACGGGACTTTGTGAGGAGAAGGAGGGAGAGTTGGATGAGGAGGAGGGGGTGGGGGGCATAGAGGGAGTAAAGTTTTTTTTCTTTGTGCTTTCAGCTGTATGGTAATTGGGCCGGCAGCACCTGCTCTCCCACAATAATACATCACCAGAGAGTGAGCGAAAGAGAGATAGAGAGAGAGCATGGCCGGTTGCATAAACAGTAATACAATATGTTTGATAACAAAATATCACAGTTCCAAACAATCAAACATATATAAAACAATTATAGGCATAGGTCTATTGTGGGCACACTATAGTCCCTAAAAGAATACTATAGGCTACTGTGGGAACATAACACTTACTCCACACATGGACTCACTGTCTAATTTGCATAACTGTGTGTATCTGTAGAGAAATGTGGGCAAGAATTCGCACTTGTTGGCATGATGTTGTTGTGAGCTTTTCTCTGGCTGTGAAGTAACTGCAGATGTTAAATTCGGCCAAATGTGCTAAATGAGAGTTGAATGATTTCTTTATTTGGTGATGCAGTGAAGTCCACTGAAGAGCTACATTACAGAGCATCTTCTAACGTTTACACGTTTGAGCATGCACACACAGGCGCATTGGGGGGAGGAGGAGGGAGGGGGGCTTAATTAACAACTCTAATTGAGGCTGGTGTCTGCACAGCATCTCTGGTCTGCTGCTGTCCCTAAACAAGGCTTTCATTCATATGAATTCATCTTATACCCGCAGACAACTTTCAGTATATCATGTCAACACACACAGCGCACATTGCGGTGCAGAGCTGATGTTGTCCTACCATTGCATACGTTTGATGACCCTGCTCAGCTCCCTCAGGGTCAATGCATATATAAACGAGACGCCTATGTCTAATGTGGTTGCGTGTCCATGATGTGCTCTTTACACCCCTTGAGGCTGATTGAAAGGCCTTTAACCTTAAGCTTTAACACTATTATCCGTGCCTGCCACCGTCTTCCCAGATACCCGTATGTGTGTTTAGCTATAGGACGCTGCTCCGAGCTGCTCATTTCATTTAACCAGTTGATTTCAGCCCCCTTCTCAATAGCATACAATGCTCCTATGTGGCGTGGCGTAAAATCCCTCTCTTGAAGCCTTTTATTTACACTCATCCCGACTTTCAGAGGTCCCCGGTGCTCTTTCTCTCCCTCTCTGTATTAGGCCAATATACTATCAGTCATTCATCACCATGACGTGGCACACATTTTCTGATTACGCCGCCAAAGCGTGACTGAAAGGCATGGTGAGATGGAAAGTAACCCCCCTCTCTCGTTCATCAGCATCAAGTCGACATTTTCCCCTAAAACATAATTTATGCCAGCAGATTCTCTAATTGTGTCTTAAGGAAACAGCAGAAAGTAGAAACTCCTCCCAACTGATCCCTCTTTGTGAGTGTGTGTGTGTGTGTGTGCGTGCACGCGCGTGTGTGAGGTTAAAAAATTGTTTAACTGGAGGTCGATTGTTTAACTGAAGTGCTTTCCTATTGTCTATGTGTGTACGTGTCCCTGCGTGTGAGCGCGTGTGTGTGTGTGACCAGGAGCTCTGTGACACGCAGGGGGACAACAAAGGAAGAGGTCTCGCGCCCCGCCGCCCATTCATCCCTTTCTCTTGCGAAGTAATTCCCATTGATTCTTATTGAACGGCGAGTCGCGAGCCCCTCGGGGGAGAAACCGTGTGATTTGTGAAGGGTCGCGAGGACAAGACACGCCCCTCCTCGAGCCCAGCCATCTGCTCACCAAACACCACAACACCAACCAACTACCAAATGTCTTCCCTCATCTCTATCTCTCTATAGAGTCTCTTCATGTCTCACCTTTGTATCCTTTTATTCTTCCTCCCCACTCTATTAATCTGTTTCTTTCATTTCTATGTCCTTCCTCCAACTCTTCCTCTTTTATTTCTCTCTTCAGCCTCTGATTTACAGGCCAAATGCCTTCATAGAGTAAAGCTACTAGTTGCTTGATGGGACCCTGTGCCAAATCACAGTGGAGGCATGCAATGCAATGAGTATGAGGTGGCCACAGGCCATATGGCCAGTGTGTGTGTGTGTGTGTGTGTGTGTGTGTGTGTGTGTGTGCCAAGAAATGGATGGATGGCCGTCGTGGGAACCTCCACAATATCGCCATCACACCAACTACCCACACACAAACACATGATGACACACACACAAACACACACACACACACGCAAGCGCACGCACACACACGCACACACACACACACACACACACACACACACACACACACACAGTGTTGCAGCATGGCAGCCTTTGGCCTATAGCTAGTTATAAAAATTAGAGTTCACAAGGACTCTGGATCATTCAATTTAAGCCAGAACAAATGTAACTCCATCTATGCTGCTTGGGTTCCCACATGCAGGGAATACTGGTTTTAATCAGCTGGGGTGCTGACTGAGATATTTAATTTGTGCACCGGCTGAAAGGGTTTAAGGGCGGCTGAATAGAGGCTAATATTCAATTAGACAAGTGTTTTAAATTCCAGTGCTGCTATGTTATTTCATTAGTCTGATTCATTGCATGCATTATGTATTTGTTCCATCACATTGTGTTGATATATGGATAGATGGATATATGGATAGATGGATAGATGGATGGATGGAAAGATAGATAGATAGATAGATATATAGCTAGATGGATGGATAGATAGATGGACAGATGGAAAGAGATAGATAGATAGATAGATAGATAGATAGATAGATAGATAGATAGATAGATAGATAGATAGATAGATAGATAGATAGATAGATAGATAGATAGATAGATAGATAGATTGATAGATAGAGATAAAGGTGAGGATAATTCCTGCGCTGATTATAATGATAATGGTAGAGTCGTGTGGCCGGGCCGCTAAGACCCCACCAGCAACAACACTGGGATGTCAGAAACTCAGGACTTATGTGTCCCCTCCCCTCCCTATCAGAGCCACAAAGACCTGAGGACACCTACCATCCCAGTCAGGAATGTAGCATCTTAGACCACCTGTTAGCCTCAATGTGTGACACAAACTTGTAGTATACCTGTGTTACAGTACATATATGATACACTGACTGATATATGAAAGATAGGGAGTCAGTTTAGGGAGAAAATATGTATGTATCTGTATTAAGATTGTGTCATTTTAGTTCCAACTTTCCTCCTAAATGTCACATGCAGTATCTTCAATATCAGATAGTAATACATTTTTCACATTCTGCCTGTTTCTTTAAATGTGTGTTACTATTGAGGAAAGCTGAGACCAAATATTCAAATATTTTGATAACTGATTAATCATTTAAGTCATTTAGCAAGCAAAATTGCAAAACATTACTTAGTTATAGTGTCTGTGATGTCAGGACAGGATTTACTGTTGTCTTATGTCATGTCAAATCAAATTATTTAGCATTTTTAGATTGTTAGTTAGACAACATTTGCAATTTCAAGACATCAGCAAATTCATTGACACAATCAGAGGATTTGTAGAAAATAAGCATTAGTTGCAGTTGTGCCATTGAGTGAACTAATAAAATTCATTTATTTAGTTTTATGGCTATAACATTACATTAAATTGTGAATTTCAAGATGTTTGGTGCCTAGTTTTACATGTTTTCTAGTTTTGGACAACTCTTGGTTTTAAAACAGAAATATGTAATGATGAAACATATTTGTGTTGATGACTTTAGCACTTTTTTATTACCCATTGTCACAGTTTAAGTATTGCTTCACTGTGACATTTAATGTATAATGTTTAACATTATAAAAACAAGCAAACAAACAAACAAAAAAACTTTTGAACAAATCGCACACTGCCTGCTCCCTGAGATCCCTGCCCTGCGGCCCC
This sequence comes from Cyclopterus lumpus, assembly GCF_009769545.1. NCBI lineage: Eukaryota > Metazoa > Chordata > Actinopteri > Perciformes > Cyclopteridae > Cyclopterus > Cyclopterus lumpus. Next base: position 17,936,732 of record NC_046968.1, on the reverse strand, counting down.
CTGGGGGTCCTTGGCCTTTAGTTTGAGAACCAGTGGCCTCCAGCAGCAGGATTAGCCAGGCCAGCTGCCCAGAGAGACCCTGGGCCCTGGACGCTGACACCAGGCCTGACCCCTGGGTGGCTACTATCAGGGACACTGAGGGGATTTGGACAGCACTTGGTGTATGTGTGTGTGTGTGTGTGTGTGTGTGTGTGTGTGTGTGTGTGTGTGTGTGTGTTGTTCATTCAGTTGGACAACTGTTGAGCCAGTGCAGATTTGTGCAGAGGTGTTCTTTGTATGTATGTGTGTGCGTGCTTGTATGGCCAATTCTTTCCGGGGGTTAACTGCTGATCCAGTACAAATGGGAGGGGGGGGGGGGGGGGGGGGGGGGGGGGGGGGGGGGGGGGGGGGGGGGGGGGGGGGGGGGGGGGGGGGGGGGGGGGGGGGGGGGGGAAAGGGGGGGAGGAGGGGGGGGTGGGGAAGAAGGGGCAGTCGTGGTGCTCCTAGGAAACATCTGCCTCTGTTTCTCCTGAGTCAAGCCTTGGTCAGGCGTGGGGAGGCAATAGGGGGGGGAGGAGCTCAAAGAAGGGGGAGAAGGAAGAGTAATGTAAGGAGTTGAAAAGATTAAATGTGATAGGCAAACAAACCCAAGACACTTTCAACTGAAAATAGGACGCAGGATACACATCTTAGCACCTCTGGTCCTCTGTGTTCACATATAGAGGATATACACAGCGGCATGAATAAAAAGCATGTCTGTATGTGTACACATACAGATATATTGGGTGTATGTTTTTCTTGTGCAGGTTATAAAACAGACTTCTCCCAGGAGCAATTACTCTGAGCCTGGTCCTAATCAAACCAAGTTTGAACAGTGTGCAAGCTTGACGGGGCACATACATAACAACTTCATAAAATTAGATGAAACAGATGAATCATTTTTTATATAGAGCTCATTATCCAGATTCTAGACTTCTGAGTTGCCACCTGCATCTCTGATCTTTTCCAGCAAGTTAAGTACTGATTAATGGCCATCCCACCATAAATTGCCATACTATAATGCAACTTGCAATTCCAGACCCTGTCAAGTAGATACAAAACTTCCCCATACAGAGCTCATAAGACAACTCACTAGCTGAAGTGAAACCCCATGATGATTACTATCACAGTCCACATGCAATTCATGTTTACTGTCATTCCTTCTCTGCTTTGTACACCAGTTCAGTACAGAGTAGATTATCCCAGATCCTCGCCCCAGCAACCCTCTTTATCCAACCATATCTCAGATGGGTGATGTTCTGCTCTTCCTATAAAACTAAACCATTATCAATAGCATTATCTGGGGATAAGAGCAGCATGTTACTCATTGGGAAAAATAAAGCAAATTGATCCATTTTGTATGTTGTCAGATCACTCCACTCTAGAAAAACTCAGAGCAACTTTATGAGACCACTTCAAACTGTATATAAAACACTATGTGCTTGTTTGTGATATAAAGCTATTGTCATCTGTTCTATCTTTTTTTCGCCCTCTTTTTTTTGGTGTTATGTTGATGTGCTTTGTACTGCATTGTCTCTTCTTGTTTACATTGCAAATAAAATAGCAATTCTGTATTATTACCAGGCTATCAACTTGCACCCAAACCTGAGAAATTACCTGAAGCTCTACCGATCAACAGTTTTGAATATGAACATTCAACTTCAAGACAAGTGGGTCAAGTTCAGAATAGGTAAAGCAGCTGTTTGTTCAACATCTGCACAGATCTAGAGCCCTGTTTCCTAAAAACGTCCTCAAGGCTGAGATAATCTTAACCTATAGACTTAAAATTAAGTTACCATTATTATTGTTGCAGGTGTTTTGGGGAACAAAGGCACAAACCACTGGTAAAGTTATATTTAAAATAACCTATACGTGGTCTTCACGAGTCCAGTGGCCATAACCATCCAGTGCAATCATGGGATTTACAGATTTACAACACAGCTCCTCCCTCCTTGAAGATCAGTTGACTGGAAGGGGTGGATTGTCCTCCCAGTCCACAGAGCATCTGGCTGAGGAACGACAGATGCTGACAGCTGGACTGACATCCAGCATATGTCCCATTCTTTATTCCTGTTCCACTCAGACAATAGAGTGGAAGGGACGGGGGTGCTTTGTGTTGAGAAGGTAGACCTAATAGCTTGTGACTCCAGAAAAGAGCCCCCATTCTTCAGGAGAGGCTGGGGAGCAATTAGCCTGTCTCTGATCCTAGCCTGGGGAGTTATTATTGGTGGACTGAGCCCACAAAACCCTCAATGGTCTATTCTCATTCATGCCACATTAAGATGTTTATTTGTTCATTACAGCACCAGTACAATGATGATCTAAGTCAGTTGTCCAAATTGTGCTTCAAGGATAGATTTTTTGATTTGCATAGTGTTTTATATTTTGATTAATCAAAGATAATTTACTGTGGGTACTACTTCATTGCAGACGGTGGGCCCCGCACGCTGGTGCACGTGCGCTTTGTTTTGCAACGTGATGACGCCACGCGTAGAATATGGGAAGACATTTACCAAGTAAACACAACACGGATGCATCCTGCCAGTAGGCTACACCGATATTTGAAAGTAAGTCTTCGCTATGTGAAGCACTACTGTGTGGCGAAATGATTCACACGCATCACTGTAGACGAGTTGGTTAGTTTCGGAGATAAAAGAAACGCAGCAGCCTCGCGATACACACGAGAATCGGCAGGAAGCTGAGCTAACCTTTAGCATTCAGGTGCTCTCTCTTTCGAGCGGGGACGTGAACCCGAAACAGTCTCATTACTTAAAAATACTTAAAATATAAGATGTTGCGAACACGTGGCATTAACGTTGCAGTCCAATAATCCGGAGTACTTTTAGCATGTTGCTAAGTTACGTTAAGAGTTACCGATGCGGTCTCTCTGGTTCTTCTCTGCAGGAATGGGTGTGAAAGGTCTTCAGCTCTTCACGGACAGTTGCTGCCCAGCAGCCTGTGTGACTGTGTGTCTGAGGGAGATGGCCAGACAACACGTTACCCAACACCAGCGAGGCTGCGCGAGCACAGCTAACGCTACCAGTTGAGTTCATGTAGTGAATGTCTCTGAAAGCGGATTTTGTCTTTCCAGTTTTAGTCAGGGAGGATATTATAAATGTATATATAAATTAAATACAACAACGATGTCAGGGTTTTACAGTAGGAATAAATATGCTGCTTCATAAAACCAATGCTCGTATGTTTACTACTTGTCCTCTGTGCTTGTTTTATCAAGAATCTTTTGATATTTAGTGAGAAGACACGTGCATCTATCTTGTCTGGGCAATGAGCCAACAACTGTAACACAATTCTAATTTCCCAAAGGAGTTAACGTTTCAGTGTAGTCCAATTACATATTTATAACACAAAATTAGTGAAAGTATTCCTGTGTCAGTCCAGTGTTTCTAATTATCAACACTGCTGTTCACAATTGCACACATAGACTTAGATTCAGTGATGCCAGTAGTTTGAAAGTGGAGAGTAGAGCTAACAGGAAGACAGACAAAGTGAAATCAGGGACCAGGACAGCCAAGCCTCGCAGTCCGAATGACTGGCTTTGATAATCTAACAGCTGGAAGCTTTGTAAACCAAAAGATTAAAAAAACAGGACACTTGATTATTGGGGATGTGTCTTTTCTCAGAGCATGTTGGCATGCAGGCCCTTTTTATTATTTATTACACATTACATTTGTGTTTTCACTCTCATTTAGGCCCCACACTTGTTGTGGATGGTATGGCCTGCTTGCGTCCCTGGTACTCATGTAAGGACTGGGTGTGTGGGGGGCAGTGGAGGGAGTACATGGATGTGCTGAAGGGCTGGGTGGAGGCCTTCACATCAGCAGGCATCAGACTGGTCTTCTTCTTTGATGGAGTGGTGGAAGAGCAAAAGAGACAAGTGTGGGTGAGGAAAGAAAATGACTGTGAACATGTGTTCAAATATATTGAATTTAAATGTGTTGAAAGTCAAATTGTCCCTTCTACTTATTCCAGATAATCCAGCAGGGGGTTATTATTGTTATTTGTATGTGTTATCACATTGGTATATACTGTACAACAATGTGGAATATATTTAACCAACTAGTTTTGCTGAAAATTGCAATAAAAATAATAAATCCACTACTTTGTTTAGCTATAGAGTTTATTGACAGATTATTTCATTATGTCAAAGTATTTAGATAACATAAACATGATATATTAAACGTCATTGGCATAGAAACCTAACCTTGCAGAGCCGGGAGTTTTCTGAACTGAACAGCTCTCTGTATACAACATCGTCTCCTATCCGCAGGTGAAGAGAAGACGCAGAGTGAACGGGGAGATTTCTAAAATGTTTCGTCACATAAAGGCATATGGAAAGCAGCCTGGTAGAGAGCTCTTCTGTCTGCCTTCTGGTCTGGCAACATTCACATGCTTTGCTCTCAGGTCAGTATTTACAAGACTGGTTACAACGCAGTAACCCTCTTGTACATTATGTATACGCTGTGATAATAAAGTTAATCATGCATAACAAAGAATATGCATCATTGGATGGAGTTTGAACTGATATCCATATATAGTATTTCTTGTTATTGCTGTTTATGGTGTCATTATTGTCTCTGTAATTTGATATTATTTTCTTATTGCAGATTGTATTGTTGTTTACAGGGCATTGGGTCAGGAAGTGTTTTGCTCAGTGCGGGAGGCTGACTACGAGATTGCCAGCTATGCTCGTCAGCATGGCAGTATGGGCATTCTGGGACAGGACTCAGACTTCATCATATATGACAGGTCATCACATAATGATCACGTTTTTATACTTTGGCACTTTGTTGGATTAGAAAAAAAAAGAAAACATGCACTACACTACCTACTGGTCAGTTAAAATGCTGTTAATAATTCTGTGAATTAATGTTGTTGATAAGACGTGGTTTTATATTTAAGTGCCCCCTACTTGTCTGTGGCAAAGTTGCGGATGGACAGCCTCACCACCGTCATGTACGACCGGCATAGGCTCTGCCAAGCCATTGGACTGACTGTTACCCAGCTACCACTGCTGGCCTGTCTCCTAGGTAACGATGTGGTGTCAGAGGAGAAGATGCAGCGCATCAGGAACAATGCCATGGCAACATACAGGTATCTAGGGCTTTACATTGTGGTATTTTCTAAGCCAGCCGAATCTCGATTCGGCATTCCACCGTGAGTCAACTCAGTTAAAGTGTTGATGAGGACATTACATGACAACAGTATTATTGTTTCCCAGGACAAACAATCCCACAACACATGCTAGTGCTCCGCAGGGGCAGAAAGTGCTAGCTGTATCCCACCTTGTGAGCTCCTTATGGGGAAGAGAGGAGCAAGAGACTGAGCTTATTCCTCAGTCGCTGGATCTGTCCGCTCCTCACAGAGAGCTACTGAAGAGGGGGGTTTGCTCTTACTTGCTGCCTGGACACAAAGCTTTTCCCCAAGGGGACATCTCTGCACAATCCTTTGCCTTTGAGAAACATGTTAGTCCAGAAATATTAAAGGTATGTTCTGTACCTCATTATGTCTTTTCTGTTTTGAGAGTACCAAATGACACATTGACTTGCTATGTTTTACCTTGTTGTCTTCCCCAGGCCTGTAGAGAGAAGCATGTAGCAACAGAGGGTTTCATGGTTTACAGTGTTGTGTGTCAGGGAGTCATTGAATGTAGCAACACTCTGGAGGATGAGGAGAACGCTGAGTTGCTGCCTCAGGCCCTCGTCTACAAGCCCTGCAGACAGCGCATCTATGGGCTGCTGCTGCTGCACGGCCATGATGGTAGGACAGTTAACTTACTGGATGTCATAAACATACAGACACACATGCACTCTGGCCACAACATGCACACAGTCAAAAAAAACAAATATCTAAGTATAAAGTCACCAATAGATAAATGCACATCTAAAGGTAGACACCCACACATTTGCAGACGAGAGTAGTAGTTAAGAGGAGTTCTTTAAACATATAGACAAGAAAGCTTTGTTGTCTTCTCCATACAATGGTACGAAGTCAGTCCAAGTCTAACCATGACTATGCCTGTTTTCAGGCAGCAGTGTCGACCTTCCAGCAATCAGGGAATGGTTTGTCTATCCTGGAAACCCTCTGAAGGAACCTGACATGGTCCACCCTGTCCAAATCAGCCTCCCATGTACTGTACCTGCTTGTTTCCTCATTTGCTGTTCTTTGCATTTATTGGTATCTGGTTATAAACCAAAACTGTTTTGAATCTTGTTAGGCCAGCAGATGTTAATTAGGAATATTAGGAGATGAGGTTTTTTTTCTTCTCAATATGGATGATGTTACTCTGCTTTGGTAATCGTAAACGTTTCTAAGCTTCTAATAAGCAACAAAACAACAACAAAGTTGTTTATTAGAACCTCTTAGGCATCGCTGGCCATCAAAATTACTGTGAGAAAGTTGCATCTGGTTATGTTTGAAAGTTTAAAGAGATTTGTCAGATTTCATGCTGTTTTGTTCACATCCAAAGTCCCACAGTCATTTTTCTTTGTCTGACTGTGTAGATGACCAGCCCAGTCTGGACTTGCTATGGTTTGGCATTGGTCCTAAAAGTTTCTACACTTCGCGTGATGTCCTTCCTTTCAATCTTTGATTGCCAGGAGTTCTCCGACTTGTATGGCGATATTGAAGACTCTCTCCTGGCTGCTCTCTGCCTGGTCACTTACATCATCCTCCAGGTAGTGTTAACTCTTTCTTGTTTCTTTGATTCAGTGGATGAAAATAAAGGAAACAGAGGTTGTTGGTCAATGCTGATTAGATTATATATTGAGCAAAAATCTAATGAATTATACAGAAAAAGGTGGAAACCCTCTGTCTAACGACATAAAACCCTCTGGAAAAGGTAAACAGAAAACCCCAATCAAAGACTTGTACAAGCAGTCCAATGATTTGATTATGTTACTCATTTAACGGTTCAGCCAGGATTTATATAATAGCAACAACAACCAGTGGAAAATGTTATGTAATTGAATGATACATAATTTATTTGTAATTTAGTTTATTTCTAATTGAAAATGCATGTAAGTGACAGTAAGTCATGGTGGGTGTTCCAGGTGCTGATGGGTAGTTCACTGTGATCGATGTGACTGTTTTCGTTTTCACTGGTCAGGCGGCATTTTTGGCTTCAGCATTCAATGAATAAGTTAAGCTGCTAAATGAAGCCGTTGAGCACAATAGCATCAGTTGGTATTGAGGCATATAAGTCAGCTTTTGATTTGGGATTTACTACTATAAGATATAGACAACAATTATTCTGCTCTTTTGTCAACCTGTGATTTTAAGTTAAACATCACTTGTTGGCTGTTTGTTATGTGTTGTTTTGTCTTGGCTTAATGGTAACCACTATCACCCACTGAGTGCCCAGTTTAGCCACAGACACTGGTCTTTGTAACTCCAGCTCTTACGTCAACAGCTGCTATGATAACCACCCAGTGGCTTTGAATATCTTAAGAGACATTTCTTAATTCACCTTCCTTCAATGGTGTCCTTATGTTGGTTGTAAATATTAAACTATAAACATGTGTGCTGTTTGTAATCCTGTTATAATGCCTTGTTTTTAATTCTTCATCTGGATAAAGGTGCATGCGTCATTTTGCAGAAGCTAAACAAGAATTTACTCTGTAGATTAATTTATCAGCTCTGTAAAAAACAAGTCTGACACGAGAGATTTGACTTGCTATGCATTTTTCAAAACAATACTTAAATGTAAACATCTTTGAGTCACAATGTGTAAAATACGTTAGTTAAGTTTCTTCCATAAAATTGTCGGACTTATGATGGACAGTAAAAACAAAACAAATAAAATTGAATGTTGAAGAATAAGAGATTGACTTTTTACTTTTAGTACATTTGCATGCAGTAATCATTCACCAGGAACATATATCCACTGCACAAAGGATTGTGGGTCGCCATAAAAGTAAAATGTGTCTGTATGTAGTATGACATCCTGCTATTTTTTGCACACTACATTTTACATACTATGTATCAGACGAACAAAATCGTTTTCTGCTATACAAAATATTATATTTGTATGGATATTATTACCCACAGTGCAACTTGCCCGCTGACTTTTCAGGCAAAGATTCGGGTGTATTATGCTAGTAGCTGCTAATGTAGCCCTAGTCCATGGATATGGAAGTTCCTGGTTATTTAATACTCTGAAGTCAAATCTGTTTTGCTTCATCCACCACTGAGCAACTTTCATAGGAATGAAGGCTGTTTTCATTTCTCTTTATTCATCCACAATGTAGCTTTGAGGAGCAGGCTCTAGAGGTCTTGCAAGATCTCTTCTTTTTAACTCCACACCCCCATACTTTTTCATTTCCAAACTTGTAGTCTTCATCCCAACCAAAGCTGACTCAAGTGACATCATTTGAGGCTTTACACAGTCCCTTCTGGAGCCACCAAAAGCTTTATACTATAGAAAAACAAGAGGGTAGTCAAACATACGATTGGTGGAGTTTTAACAAACAAGCTAAATGAGGATATTAACTTCACACCTTTTGTAAGTTTGACCAACCTCTACAAGAAAGTTTTACCCAACAGCTTTCTGTTCAGATAGACAGTTGAATGCTTCAGAGACTCAAAGGTCAGATCCAGATTTTGGGTCTAACAGACAGATAATTTAAATGGATGAAGGACCAACAGACAGACAGAAGGGCAGCTTGTTAGACGGCCCGTTAGATGAGTAGTCAGGCTGACAGACAACAGTAGCTGTTGTTGTCTGATCACTGCTGCATTCACATTCCCTTGTCACTCTTCAATTTAAATAGCTTCAGGGTTTGTTTGTTTTGTACACACAGCTGGGCAGCCTTGTTTCTGCTTTCAGCATTTTTTTTCTCTGTTGAATGTTGTACTGAGAGCAGACAAAACAAACTGACCCACACAAAAGACATACTGGGATGTGATTGAGTTGACTAACCATATATTGTCCACTGTGCATCTGTTTGTATGTTTTCAGGTACACACTTTGTCTCAAGAGGACGTGGATGCTTACCTGAGTCAGGCTGTGTGTCTGAGACTAAAATCCCCTGATGAGCTTCAACAGATCAAGGTCAGTTAACGCAAACACACCATTAATGTATAAATGGTCCATTCCTTTTGATTTTCAACCAACACTAGACACATCAGATCAGTTTTCTGATTTTCACTCACTCAGTTTGTTCCAATGCTCCCTAACGTTGTTGATTTTCCTGCTGCAGAAGACACTGTCTTTCCTAACAATGTCTTTTGCAGTTTACAGTAAACAAAGTCCTTCTGTGGCAAACACGACTTCGAAAATGTTTCCAGTTATAGAAAGTCAGAAGAAAAATGGGGAGAAAATACAAATAAGCTGCTGATTGATTGTAAACAAACAAAAAACCCCAACCAATTATGGTTAAACTGCAGTGTGGTTGTATTGAAAATGGTAATGTTTGTATCATAGATAAAAACAAAAGAAAAAATCAAATGTTTACCAAGGTCGAATTCTAAATACATACGTTTCTTGATTCTTTGTTAATTTATGTATTTCTGGAGGAATAAAATCCCCCAAAATGTAATATGTATATATTTTTACAGACACAACCTGAAAGCTGATGGTTTGATATGATATCACTGTCACATCTGAAGCAGCTGTAGTTCAAGTTGCACTTGTTATAGCTGATGTTAAATAATAAAACTCACAACTTCTCTGTCATCACATTGTTACGTTACAGTATTTTAAATGATGACATTCTGGTGATGTATTAAAGTACATGTTAAAACTGCCGGCCGACAGATGTTTTAAACTCTGATCTGATAGTTTAGTTCAGTTTAGACAGAAATAGAAAGAAAATGTATAAAAAATATTTTTTACAATCAATTAGTTAAGTTGAATTAGTCACTTTGGGATTCTTCACAATATTTACGAAGTGGTCGTTTGAATCGTAAACAATAATTGATAGACTGATTGAAAAATGCCAAGACTCAATAGTTGCAGTCTTAATCTAGACAGAAGTGCCAATATAATCAGCGAGGCAGCATAATTACTTGTGTCTCCTCACGGCCTTCAGTGAGCTCGGTGGGTCTGACTCAGGAGCTCTCACAGATTCAAGAGTCAGCTGCGCTTTTCCATTCTCTGGGAAACCGGCTGCGCTGTTTGCTGCCTTGTTGTAGCCCCATTCATTTTTACTGCTTAATTACCATACTTATGTCAAGTAATTTGTATTTTTGCTGCTTGTCTGTTTTCTACACAATAATTAGGGCTGGGCGTCGATTTGAATATGGTGTCTGGGAGAAGTTCAAGACTGCAGCAGGGGGGTTAACTGAGTGACTAGTATGGATTAACTACACGCACACACACACACACACACAAATGTTTTCAAATATTTGATTGTGTATGTATGTGTGGGCAGAGCACTGTACCAATTAAAAATCCAAAAATAAATTTTAAAAGCGTGTTTTCTGCTGACTGAAAATGACTCACACCATATGTGTGTATTTAGAGGAAAGGGGTTGCAGGGTAGGTCTTGAGATGCGGTAGTTACATTTCAACATTCTTCCCGGGGGTGTGTGTGTGGGGTGGTGGTTGCTGCTGGTCTGACTGAGGGTGCAGATGAATAGACCAGTGGTTAGAGAGGGTTGACATTCAATATATATTTTCACTGTTGCTTCGCTGCTGATTGTCTGTAAGCACAGAATAACTTTGTTGTTAAAAGTGTGTGTGTGTGTGTGTGTGTGTGTGTGTGGGTTGTGTGTGGTTGTGTGTATGTGACAGAGAGTATACTGGCGACAGTCGCCTGTCTGTCCTGGCTGACGCTCACCACATGGAGCTATTTACACCAAGCACACTCCGCCCGCTGGACACACACACACACACGTTTCTGTCTTTGTCTCTCTCACTTTGAGTGTTCTCATGTTCCTCTCCATTACGCTCTCGGCCACTTTCTCTTTTTTCTGTCTCTGTTCATTTTTTTCCCTCCCTTATGTCGGTGTGTTTGTGTGCGCCTTCAGGCTTTTGTGTCTCTGTCCAGTGTTCATTGTTTTCAGAAGGTGAAGCTGTGTTTGACTGTTAGCAGGTGGCAGGCAGGGGTGTGTGTGTGTGTGTGTGTGTGTGTGTGTGTGTGTGTGTGTGTGTGTGTGTGTGTGTGTGTGTGTACACATAATCACTGTTATCAGTGCTATCTACCAGAGGACAGGTGAGAGCAGAAAGAACACACACATAATGAGAACATCTGCCTAGTGCTGTCACAGTTACCTTGCTCTTCTTCTACTTCTTCTTCATTACCCTTGTCTTCTTTTGCTTTATTGTCCTCCTCCAGTTTCTTCTTTCTTCACACTCTGTTTCTCTTTTTTATGGTCTTTGTCAGCAAACAACATAATCTTCTAATATCCAGTGTCCAGTGGTGTACTGGCCGTCTGGCATTCACCTTCCCCCCTCTTGTCTCATCAGTCAAACTTGCAAGAATTCATAGTGTCAATCATCAAATAATTTAATAAGAAAACTCTTAGGCCTCATTCAAATGCCAAATATGATGCATCATTTTACTTTCATATAAGTGTGAGATGATGTTGCAGTGAACAAACCTATGCAAAGAAGTTTCACTTGTCAATGTGTAAACCAGATCAGCCAATCAATTTCAACTAGCTGGCTAGATATAGTGACAGTGAAGTGGGTGGTCTGAGTCGTATATAATTGTGTGATTTATGTGTTCGTCTTGAGCAGATGAGGTTGGTGCAAATTGGGGTTCAATTCATCAATTAGTTTAGCAGCTGTGAGTAAAATGTTAAGAAATTTGTTTTGGGTGGTGACACTAAGCATATTGAAGAAACAGATGGCTCTTTGAGGCAAGCGCTGGTTAAATGATGCTCGCTCTCTCTCCTCTGTGTGCTCAGTGGTGAGACCTCACCTGTGTGTTGATGTCAGGGAGGACCTGCTGGCAGCTCAAGAGAGCCACTGCAGGCAGGCTGATATTCCAAAGTATCACGCCTCATGATGAAGATGTACTTGTTTTCCTCCTCCATTCTCAGCTGCCTGTCCTGTCCAGTCGTGCGGTGCAGCTGGGATCTCTCTACGTCCGAGGGTTGAGCAACCTGCTGGGTGGGAACTGTGCCAGTGGCTGCCCGCTGCCCAACGCCGCCCTTATGCCTTGGCACAGCTTCGATGGACGGCTGTTCCACTCAAAGTACCTGCTGGCACATAGCGGCACAGAGAAGACTGTGTTGCTCGACAGCGATGTGAGTGGACACAGAAAAAACTAAAAGGGGAATGTGTGTATGTGTCTGTATGTGTTGTTTGTGGCATGATTTTAAGGAGAGAAAGTTATCTTCCGTTGTAACTTCTTGTACTGCATGGTGTTTTTGTATTATTTTGTAACATGTATGAACAGAATGATTGAGAACAAAGTGTGTTATTGTCTGCTTTTCTCTCCAGTCGTCCTGTTTGTCTCTGTTTCTCCGCCTGAAAGAGAAACTTACAGAGACCTGCAGGAAGCGAGGCAGAGTCCTGCAGTCCAGACCCTGTGCACCAGAACAAGGTCATAGAATCACACCAGGACCCAGACACAGGGAAAAACATGCAGGTGAGATGTAATTCAGTCTTCACCATCTGCCTTTCACAGATTGTGACCGTTAGGCATTGGACATTATGTAAATGTAATGTCCAAAAGAATTATGATTGATACCAGAATAAGTTAATCTTCAATTTTTATTGAATCACAGATGGGAGACACATCTTTTTTTTGGTGATTTACTTTTTAGTGAAAATCCAACAAATTTAAGTAAGGTCATCATAAATCATAAGGTCCGCTTGCATAAATAGAGCGAAACATTAAGTAAATAAAAAATAGAAACATTATGTGAGTCGGTTCTTTCTTACATAATAATCTCTTTTGTGATGATACTAATGATTAGCCCGATAATGGATTTCTTTTTATCGCAATCAGCTTTAAAATCTTACATTGTAAGTACAGGGATTTAATGCCTTTCATGTTTTCTCCTTCTTTACTCTGACTCAATTCTGTCCGTGAATGTTGGTTCTGCGTTGTTCTGTGTTGTTTCGTGTAACATAAATATGTTGCTATTTTGACCCAACATCTTTGGAAAAAGAGATCTTGATGTTGACCATCATGGTTAAATAAAGGTTTTGCCCTAAATTAAGAAATGTTATGGTGTTTCTAGGACGCCCTGGTGGCCTAGTGGTAAAGATGCATACCATATAACCACAAGGCATTGGTGCAAATCTGGCTGGGAACCGTTTTGGCATCACATCCCTCTTTGTCTTCATGTGTTTCCTTTTTTTTATTGTAAAGTTTACAATAAATATGCAAAAATAACCCCCCAAAACATTGTAAAAGTGACATTATGATGTCTGTATTATAGCTACGGCTTTATGTCTTTATATCTAATCTCTGTTCAAAGAGAGACGTAAAGGGGCCTCCAGTGATCCATGTGGTAGAAACACACTGTGGCTCATATGAAAAACTGATGAAAATATTTCTGGAGCCAAACAGAGTAGCAGCATTTTAATCTGACAGTTCATCTGTGGTTGTAGTTTTCTGGTGCCCATCACCGAACCACATTACCCAGAGGGCCTCGCTGTAACGAGTTCCATGTGTGCTGTAGCCTTAATGCATACCAGCGTGCGTGTGTACACACACACACACACACACACACACACACACACGCACGCCACGCGCGAGACTTTGCCTTGTCAGTGCACCAGTAATAGTAGGTTTCTGTTTATAGGCTGAGAGAGCTCTATTTTAAGACACACAACAAGGCTTACTGATTACAGACCTCTCTTCTGTCTCTCCCCTTCCCCTCAGTCGCTCCCCTCTGTCTGACTCCTCATCCTTTTCTTTTTCTTTTACTGTTTTCTTCATCCTCTCTTTTCCTCATTACTCACTGTTCTCTTTCTGGTGCTGCATTCAGAGCCTTAACCTTCTCCAGACGCCTTTACATATAATTATACACAGATTTTCAAACATATTCACTCTCTTAAACACCTACAACTTGAATTGTGATAAGGCATTTACACACCAGCGGCGTGACAAATACACTACATGAAAATGTCTAAATACTTGGCTATTCACATATCACATAAACCATTCATAACGGCAGCAATGCAAATTCGCGACAGCACCTTTTCAATAAAATCTTTGAAGAGATTCACGCCGACAAAGGATCAGAGACTGGTAGTCTAAGCGATTGTAAGCGATTTCATTCTGTGTCTTGTTTTAGTGAAATGCTCTGAATTAATTTGATGTCCCTCTGGTAAACAGGGCATGCTGTGTATATGTCTCTGTTTTTTATTGTGGCAGGTAAGAACTGAAGGAGTTCACTTTGAAATGAGTAATAAAGTTTGCCGTCTTGGTTCGGACCAAGGAGCCTCTGATTTTATATAATATAGTGTATGCACATTGGGTGATTGATTGGTTGATGCCTTTATCAACCCTGCCACGAAAGATGTGTGTTCTGTGTGAAAGTACTTGTGTCAAAAACAGCTGTTTGAAAAGGTTCAATTGACATGCGAACTAATCGCATGAAGAAAAAAAACAGCTTTTAATGTGGACTGTCAGTATGTGATGCTCTTTACTGTGTGTGTATGTGTTTGTTGGGTTGATGATAAATAGTGTGCAGACCTTAGGCCAAGTTGAGCTTGAGACTTGGTTCAGGACTCGTGCTGCTCAGTCTTCAATCTCAGAAGACGACTCCGCAGTCGCTAATGAAATGTGAACCCATAGTTTCTGTTCAACCCTGTGACTAAACCTTTAGTAAAACTTAGTAAAACTTTAGCGACCGTTTTCTCTGCGTGCCATGTTGTTCCAGAGTGTCTGCCTTTTGCCCAAGTCAACCCCTGTTGGTCTCATGAGGATGTTTCTGGTTTTATAGATGGAAGGCTATGCACTCTTTCTACCTCAGTGTTTCATGTCTGCCAGATGCAGACACCAATCATTACTACAGAACTGTGGGGATATGGAGTGTGTGTTTGAGAGAGAGAGAGACAGAGAGCTTGTGTGTGCGGGAGAGTAGTGGTGGCGCTATGTGGTATCGTTGAGGGCCCAGTTTGGTTTTTGTTTGGAATCAGGCCTGATGTTTAGTCTCCTCAGCAAATATCTCCTCTGCCCGCCTGCCCTTGCAATTACACTCCAACAGTGAATCCAGTATATCTGCTCTCCCACGTCTTTTCAGTTTATTTCAGATTGTCTTCTATTCGTAGAATATGTTTAATTTGAGCTGAGAGCAGTGTTGTCTCCTCCAATCTGTCTTCTGATGGTGTTGATTTTCATTAACACACATTTAACTCTCCTCTAACATAGGAAGAACATATTTTATCTAATATCTCTCTCTAATCTTATTTGTCTCCATGTTTTGGTTTTAGTCTGAATCTCACTCTCAGAAACTGAAACTTTTCCAAAAGACATGGCAACGACAGAAACAGTTTTGGTGCTTGTGGCTTGACTGACACATTTATTTATGCATGGCATGCTTTCATGTTTTTTCTGTACTTTTATATTCAGTGAGTGGATTGATGGAAGGATGGCGACTGATTTGGCCTAGCTGGCTACGGCTCCCTTTTGGCAACGTCTAAAGTTGGACTTTATTATGGCTTTATTTCAAGCATTTTGTAATTAAAATCTGCCACAAATGTCAAAGTTCCTAAAGTGAAAAGTACCTCACATGCTTTTCTAAATGCAGATTGTAATGATAGCTAAACAGGAGTTGGGGAACATTTAGCTTTTTCTGTCTGTTAGTTGATTTTGTAACCAAAAGTAGACCATAAATACAAACATATGTTTCATCTTAGTTCATTTGTTAGATGACAGTTGACAAGGAGATCTGTAAGCATTCAACTTCGTGAAACTTTTTTCTTTCCTGAATAATTTGACTTTCAACACTGTTGAAAATCAGACATGATGAGTGTGTGTGTGTGTGTGTGTGTGCCCTCCATGACACGGCCATGGGTTGTTTTTCTTGCTGTTCTGTGGGTAACCTTGAAATAATTGTGGACAGACTTTAAAGTGTGTCTCTGTGTGTGTGTGTGTGTGTGTGTGTGTGTGTGTGTAGTGCCTTAAGTAAGATTGTTGAATTCAACAAAATCGACCTTAACTTATCACTTAACTGTTCCATTAGTCCAGACCCTTAACATAATGGCTATAATGTAGGCCAATAATTCAGCAGAAAACTAAAATCAATTGTTTTGATTTGCCCTGCCACAACTTTTAATTCACTCATCGGTTTCGGTTGCATTAATAAAAGCCAATGTACACAACCTGCTCAGCACCAAACAGCAGGCGAACATAGTGGACCATTTAGCAGCTAAAGACAGATATTTCTGATATACACAATTTTTAAATTAATTTTGCTCTGTAACTGCTGGATGTGTAAATAGGAAACTGTTTGCAATTTTAAATGATTCTGTCATTTAAGCACATATTTTGCAAGTACATCCAATTGTAAAGACTAATAAATGAGCAACAAATTAAAGTAAATATTAAGTGAGAACTTTATTACCCAATAACTAAGATAACGGCTTCATCTTGGTGCCGTTTAATCGGATTTGATTGCCAGTGGCCAGTCGCAGCTCAGAAATAACCAACATCAGACTTTTCCATTAGAGCCCAGTGCACTTCAAAAAACAACACAGTATACAACAATACACACACTTTGTCAGAGCACAGTGTGTTCAGTGTGAGACTTATAGCACATTGTAGGAAAAT
Organism: Cyclopterus lumpus; assembly: GCF_009769545.1. Classification (NCBI taxonomy): domain Eukaryota; kingdom Metazoa; phylum Chordata; class Actinopteri; order Perciformes; family Cyclopteridae; genus Cyclopterus; species Cyclopterus lumpus. The sequence continues at coordinate 17,920,017 of NC_046968.1, read as the reverse complement.
AAGTTGTACTGTCCTTTTAAATATCACATTTCTCACTTTCAGGTGGTAATGAGAACTTGAGGGAAAAAAGAGAGACAACAGGAGGACATGGAGGAGGATGGAGGGAGAGAGGGGAGGCAAGTGGAGACCCAAGTGAATATGACAGCAGAGAGAGACTGTGGCAAAGAGGAGGCCATTTCAACGCTCAGTCTCATTCTTATCCTTACAGCCATGATGGAGGACCCCAGAACACAAGCCGTCCTCAAATACAATCCAGAGGTCGATCGTACTACAGAGGGAGAATCAGGCCGACTTCGAGGTAACATCAGTGTGTAACTAGATGTTTCGTCTGTTCTTATCTCTTCTATAATGTCACATTTCATCCTTTCCTCTCCTCTCAGATGGTCGCAGCCTCCTGCACCAAGAACATAACTCAACTCCGAATAGAGGAAAGAAGAGAAGGATTAGAGGGGAGGATTTGAGGAGTTAAGAGGACGGGTGAGATGTGATGAAAGGAGTGATGGAATCAAATTTCTCTGAACAAACTGATTAGTGAATTACCCGTCAGTAATGTTTGTCTAAAGGATGCAGAAGGTAGAGAAATGGGGATTAAGAGATGGCCGAATGAAGAGATTAGGAATCATCATTTAATTTGGACGTTACCTGTTTGGAGAATGAACACTTCGCATCAGCAATTACCAAACAAACACAGAAATGAGCCACTTCAAACATGCACTGAAGTAGATTAATGGTTAATCCCCAAGCCTGTTTGACCTTTTATCTTTGACAATAAAGGAAAAGAGATCTTAAAAGCTGTGCTTCTCCAGTGGTATAATCCTTTTAAAGGCATGGTTTTAACTAGAGAAACAGTAATGCAGGTATCAAATATCAATGGAAATAGTCCGTCAGTGCCGGTGATTTATACACCTCTGTAAGGTGATATGTCAAAAACAAAGTGAGGCAAGTTGAGAGTTTGCTTTCTTCATACAAAGAAGAATGTGAGTTGTCTGTAATGGATACTAATAGAGAAAGAGGTTTATATGTTACGTTTTGTTATGAGTCATGAGTCCAGTAAACACGACCATAATGTGTTGTCTTAAAAATCCCAAAAGATTGTACACTATGTGACAATAACATTGAGCGTGTGCGTGCGTGTTGATGATGAATGTATAGCCAGGCTGACAGACGGTCTTCCTGTAGCACCGTGAATGTCGTCAAAACTTACCAGAGAGGAAAAGGATGCAGAGAAAGTTCCACAGCCTGAGTGTTCTAATTTCTGTGTGTGTGTGTGTGTGTGTTTGCCTATAAGCACACCGGTAAAGAAATATGAGAGTGAATTTCTCAACAAACGGAAACAAATGAGGGGAAATCAGAATGTTTATACAGTGATGTGAGACCGTGTTTGGCATGACAGAGCGGAGAGTTACATTAGTTTATTCTCCTGTAGTTCAATGATACACTCATTATACAGTAACATATATATACAGGAATTTTGTAAAAATGTTATAAGTGGTTTTATAAGCTCCCAGACTTATAAAACCACTCAGCACTTGGACAGTGTTTGTGATAATAATTTTTTTGTTGTGTTTCAATCTTATGTAATGTGTTACTGTGTTGTGTTGCTTTTTATTGGTAATATTTGCCCATTTGTAATTGTATGATTACTTACATTGTAAAACAATTAAAAACATCAACATCAATAAACATGGTTGTCTTTGTTTCCCGTAATCTCAAGGGAGGTGAGTTAGCTTGTCCCTTAGATTCACAATCGCCACATCTATCAAGAAAAGAAATGTATCTATGGGGATTACCCAAGTAATCCCAATGTAAAGTGTACAACTTCCACCATATTTACAAAGTTAGTGCATGTGTGAAAGCGGCTGTTGATGAATTAAACAAGTCATTGATTATTAGTTTTCTAAGGGGATGTGATCAAAGCGTCCCCTCCCTGTCTTTCCTCTCAGTCCAGAGGCAGCAGAACGAACATCAGAGCATGTGTGTTTTTAGTTTTGTAACTGGTGAGTGGAGTGGTTGTGTACATGAGGAGGGGCGGCAAGGGTGGGGCATGCAACACACATACATGAGCCGGGTCCAGTTGCTCCTTCTACATAATAACAATAACAGGAGGAGGTACTTTTTATGTGGTGAAGAGGAAGCAAGGGATGGAAAGTTAAAACGGGAGGAAGACGGAAAAAAAACAAAGTGGAAGACGGAAATGAAGGAGTTTAAAGGAGAGATGAGACGTAAACATTGAGAATAGGAAAAGGAGGAAGACGAGGAGCGCAGGAAACGCAGCAAGAGGAGTGGGCCACGGAGGTGGAAGACTAAGAATAGAGAACAACTACAGAAAACAGGATGAGAGTGGAGAAAAGCGAGGAGGTGGATTTAGAGTAGAGGAAAGGGTAAGACAGACGAGTTAAGAACACAAGCAATTTGAGTCGGTAGTCCTGCTTTAACCACAGGAAACCCTGTTGGCTGCCTGACAGATCAGCTTCCTGTGTGTGTGTGTGTCTGGGTGGTGGAGGTCTGGGTGTAGTCCCTCCAGAAGCAGGGAGACAAACAGTCAAACCCCCTTTCGAGGCCTCCTCCCTGGGATTGGTCTCTTTCCTCTCCGGTGGCAGTCGTTCAACAGGCCTCCTACCCTCTCTCTCTGTGTCTTATCTAAACTCTCTGAGGCTTTCTTCCTGCCGAAGTCATCCAACCAGGCACCCAATCGTGAAACCCAGCTGGACCTAGGGAATTTGATTTGAAAACTTTTTGGTGTCCAGCAGAGGCCACGAAATAAATAGCCCATCATGACCTCAAAACCACTTCAACAGACTTCACCCGAAACAAAGAGATCCTTTGAGGCAGAGTTACACCTTCATGATTTCACACATTTACCTCTGGACAGGTGTAACATGGTTATACCTTAAATCATTTTGCGAAAAAACCAAACACACTCTGGCCAAATCCCAACATAAAGGTCCGCTGGAGTGTGATGAAGGCTTAACACCATCATCAGGTCAAAAATGTAATTTACTTCTGTTCAAAATCCAGAATTTACATTCCAATCACCTGGATCGTACTTTTTGTTTCGTGCTGGTTGTCAGTAAGTGGTGTGAGATGTGAGATGCTCCTTGTTTGTTGAAATTCTGAGCAGCTTTCAATTACAGCATTTTGGGAGAAAACGTGAGTGGAGACATCAATTTACCTTCACCACAACACCACTTGTTAACACACAGCAACCTGCCCACAAACAAACGTTATAGAGGGTAATTGTTATCATTATATGGTGACTAATATGTTCTTCCTAGTTAACAAGTACCTTCAGATGTAAGTGTTGGTATGTAAAAACCTGGATGAGCTTCAGGATGGCAGAGGTAAATCTGTTGAACACAGTTAGAAACAATATATTGCAAATAATTATTTCTGTCTCAATGACGCCTCTTTCTTCATCCAAACTGTTGTTGCGTTCAGATAGACATACAGAGAAGACGTCCTGTTTGTTTTCCTGTTTGTGTGTGTGTGTGTGTGTGTGTGCGTGTGTGCGCGCGTGTGTGTGTGAGACAAAGAGTCATGGCGAAACAAATGGCTCTGTTAATTTGTTTTTTTTTCTATCAAATTTACAGAGGCACGCAACAAAGTGACACAGGCGTCCAAAAATACACAGAGCATAGGGACCAAATATAACCTTTCTGTATTCACAGCAGAGTCTATAAATATAAACTGCTTTCTTTAGCTGAGGCCAAAACACAGAGGGAACACAACCAAGACTGCTTTGTGTGTCTTTGTGTGTGTGTGTGTGCGTGTGTTTGTGTGTGTGGTGCCAAAACGTGCACACTCTTGACTTCTGCCTTATGTACTAGTGGAATTGTAAATGAACAGAGAGAAAGGGAAAGAAAACAACATATTTTTTATTTTTTTTTTACCTAAAATGTGTCGGATGTTTCTCTTCTTTGATCTCTCCTCTCATACTAAACCCCAAACCAAGACTAAAGCTGATGATGAAGGCTAACTTAATTTACCTTAACTTAAGCAGACCTTAATTTACTTAACTTTAATATACTTGCTCTTGCAGTGTGTAGTCACAACTAATACTTTATTAGACACAACTGAAAATGTAAACACAATACTTGCATGTGAGTTTTTATTCACTGTAATCATCCATCCTGTTCATACTGGCTGTGTAAAAGATTATTTTCCTGAAAAGTAGAAGGACTTTCATCCTAAAAATACTGTACCTTTGGAGGAAACTGACTTGATTTGGCTCACAGTAAGGAAAGTGAAATGATTACAGTGACCAATAACTCTTCCAACCTACATTTGGCATGTGCGTACATTATTAAACAAGTAATTAAACATTTTGGAAAACAGATACTACTCTCATGTCAGGCTGCAACTAGCTTAGCTTAGCATGACGACTGGAAACAGGGGGAAACAACTAGCCTGGCTCTGTCCAAAGCTAAACAAAATCCGCCTACTAGCAGCTCTAATTAACATGTTGTATCTCAAAAACATATCCTGACACCTGCAGAGCTATTTTAGGCTTTATTCTGATCAGTCTGTTGCTCGAGTCGAGAGCACACCAGTAAACCGTTGGTGCCAAGTGCTCATTGTAGCTCAACACTTTCCAAAGTTTGCTTGCATGTAAACAGGAAGCTGTTCCTGATTATATAGCGCTTATTGTGGGATTTATCAGCCAGGTTGAATTCATACAAAAAGAACAATTTGGCCTCTGGAAATGCAGCTGCCATCCAGTGAACACTAAAGGAATTTGTTTCCAGATTAATTGCTCCTTGAATGGGCTGATGTAGTGCTTGCTGTAACCAAGGCGATAGACCATAATGATCTGGAATGAAATAGAAAAACGGGTAGCACCTTTTTTATGGGTCCATAATCATTTTATTAGAAGTTTCTTGTAAATAACTACATTAATTGACACTATTAATAAGGAAAATCTAAATTGAACCCCACATACATAATAAGTCAGCATTAGTTTATTATTGGAAACTTTCATGTGTTGATTAGTGTAGTAAAAATTCCACTGCCAGCTCCAACTTTACTGCTTCAAGGTTTTTACTCGAAAGCTAAAGACAAAGGTGTGACCTCTCTCTTCACCTCCATGTTGACATCAGCTCACATTGGTTGGTTTGGTTCCAGTAGTGAGTCGGAGCACTGAGTCCCACCCTCCCTCTTCTCCTCCAATCAGCTCCCTCCCTTCTCTCGTCCTCCTTTATCTCTTTCCACCTTCACCCGTTCCTCCCTTGCTCTTTTGCCTTTTGGGTATCTCCATCTCCCCCACCCCCACTCTCCTCCTCCTCCTCCTCCTCCTCCTCCTCCTCCTCCTCCTCCTCCTCTCTCTGTCTGTCCTTGAATGAATGCTCTCTGACTAGTGGAACATATGCTGCTGGTTGTTCAATACCCTCCCTCTGAGCGGGGGCGCATCCATGCATGTGTGTACCCTGTGTGTGTGTGACAGAGAGCGTCGTGGGTGTGTGTTTGTGTGTCTGTCCTTGTGTGAATACGAGTGTGTGTGTGTGTGTTCAGTGAAACATATGCCTCCTGTTGCACATCGGCCATCTGTTCCTTGAATGGACTGATGGAGTGCTGCTGTAACCATGGTGATAGGCCATTCAGTCAAATAGCCAGTCAAACAACCCCTAGCTGTGTGTGTGTGTGTGTGTGTGTGTGTGTGTGTGTGTGTGTGTGTGAGAGAGAGAGCGAGAGAGAGCATGTGAGAGAGTGTGTGAGTGTGTGTGTGTGTTGTGTTTATATGTGTTTGTGTTTAGGAATTGACTGGCAGAGTGGAGGAATGTTGATGAAATGAGGTTGACCTTCCAAGAGGACCCGCTCCTACATTATCCCATTTCTACTCTGGTCTCCACATTCACAATGATTGTACTGTAGCTGACTGAGGACATTATCTCCAGTAGACCTACTACCCTAGCCAGACCATTTACAAACCAGGCAGAGCAAATTGTACAATTTAATCAATCATATGTATGTATGTATATATACACACACACATATATATATATATATAATAAGAAGTCATAAAGTAGTTTCAAGTTTGAGCTAAAATATCTTGCTTGTTAGTTCCATTTCTTTTAAATATATATATATATATATTGTATCATGAGAAAGCCTTTTCAATAATTATTAGTCTGAAAGAAGCTCAAGAACTGTTATGGTGTGTGATTTTGACATTTGACATTAGGTTTCCTTCACTTTGTGCGCTCTGCACTGTGCTCATATGGCGGTTACAGCTGATAACGCTGACACCCTCATTTTTAGTGAGCTGGCGGGTCATCCCTTGCCACGTTGAGAGCTGTTGAGAGGCAATATAAATGTTCCTCATTCAGCACTTTTAACAACAAAGTTATTCTGTGCTTACAGACAATCAGCAGCGAGGCAACAGTGACATTTAATATTGAATGTCAACACTCTCTAACCACTGGTCTATTCATCTGCACCCTCGGGTCAGACCAGCACCAACCCCACCCTCACACACCCTCACACACACACACACATACACACACACACACACACACACACACACACACACACACACACACACACACACATATGTGTGCTGGCCATATGTCAGCCCATCTCCTCAGAAACACCTCTCCTGGGACTCCTACTTCTTTCCTCTCACTATTTCTCCTGTGGATTCAATTGGATTGGAGTCCACGCAAGAGATGTACTTAAAACAAATATAATGCATGTGGCTACGATAACCACAAAGCAAACCACAGGGTTTGTCGTTCTGCAATGAAAGCCGTGCAGAGATGTTTGGGTGTTGTTGAAGGTCCAAGCAAAAAGAAGAAGATGTAGGAAAAGAGAGGCAGGAGGGAGCACATGGGCCGGCTCGTATTGCCCAAAGGCCCAGGTGAGCTTAATCAACTGACGACCGGCTCATCTGTCAAGTGAGAGGAGCATCACTTCCCTTGACATGTGAACACAAAAAGACAATCTACCAAAACCAAATCAAAGAAAAAACTAAAATATCTCACATTCCCTCAATTCAAATGTGTAGTTTTCTCCAAAAGGCCCCTATTAAATGTCAATCAGCCAAACATATGATACAAACAATGACCGACACCTCCGACCCCGGCCACCCATCAGATCCAATACCCCACCCAGCCCCTATGAATCCTTTTAGGATGAGAAAAAGAAACTACCAGAAAATGTGAATTGATACACGCCAAACATACACTAATTTAATGCCAACACAGTAACTCTGAAGGGTAAGACCACACAAAGGTTGGATGGATGGATGGTTCAATAGATGATGGGCATAATTCATGTTTAATATTAAACTCAGGTATATCTTGTGAGAAGTTACAGGCTATTTAAGTGATTTTGAATGCTATCAGGAGATATTTTACAGACATAAAAGAATAAAAACTGTGTGTAAAGACATCAGACGACAGTTAACAAGCACTTTCTGTGTAGTACAGCATTAAAAAATAAATCACTCACAGGGATCCCCCTCTAATACAACATGATGGGACTAACTGCAGCATTTGGCAGCTGAGACTTATTCCATGTTGTGGTATTTTATGTTTGAGCCCAAATTATGATCTCGGTTTAATGTCAACCACCTAAATTCTTTCCCATTTTCTTGGTCTCTCACCACTGTCTCCACAAACAGACATGCCTTAAATATACTGTTACATTTTCCATAAGTAATACATTTGTTATTAGTGTTTGTGCTGATATGTTTTCTTTGCGAAAGCAGGCCATTTATTGCTGACAATGTTTGCAAATGTATGAGACTGAACACTTTTATGAATTAACCTTGTCAATAAAAAGAGAAAAGAGAGAAAAGACAATGTTCAATTTCTTCGTGTGTTTGATAGTTGTGTGCCTGTTATGTGGGTATGTGACTGAATGTGTGTGTGTGTTAATGGTTGAAGGAGACCTGAAGAAGGCAGCCGTGTGTGTGTGTGTGTGTGTGTGTGTGTGTGTGTGTGTGTGTGTGCCAAGAAATGGATGGATGGCCGTCGTGGGAACCTCCACAATATCGCCATCACACCAACTACCCACACACAAACACATGATCACACATGATTTAACTCAGCTTTTACAAACATAACATACCAGAAAAGCAGTTGCTATTTGAGGGTAATTCACAACAGACAAGGCAGATTTTATGGTTAAGCATTAAAGGATCAGGTCCCCTAAAAGAATGAAACTATTGGTTAATTGTGTGTGTGTGTGTGTGTGTGTGCATGTGTGTGTGTGTGAGTGTGTGTGTGTGTGTGTGTGGAGAATAGTAGCAGTACTCTGTAGCTCCGTATCAAACTAAATTACTCTCCCGCCCATTTCCCTCTCGTAACGATACACCCCATAACTATTCTGTTACACTGTGAAATCTGTCACAGTCCAGAAGCTATTCACGAATCTATTCCTTTGACAGTTGAAAGATTACTCGACTGACCGGACATTGTCCGACTGGCAATGGACAGTTAAATAATTAAAATCAATGCAGCAAAACCAAGGAGGGTTTTTTATTCTCCACATTTCACCATTTTAAACTTGCAGTCTTCAGCCCCAAACCACACCAACTCAAGCAATATCACTAGAGGCAATTGATCAGATATCACATGCAGTAATTCAGTCTTCATTGAGCACAGACTCTGAAACGTTTACTTTTTGTTTCTTGGCTCTCTCTTGGGCACTAGTAAACAATATCTCGATTGACATATACATAAAAACATGCAGCCAGACATGATGAACACAGTATATCTCTGTGTAAGTGGGAAAGGGGGGGGAGTTAATATTGTGCAAAAACAATTGAATCAACTATTCAGCAAACACAGCATTACAACTGACCACGGTATCGTCAACTAGTTATGGTTTACCAAAATCTGCATTCTGTATGCAAGCATGAAAACTAGTTTTGTGGCACATCTGGTTTTGTGTGTTCGTGAGCGTTTTATCTGTAAATCCTTGTAGCCTCAAACCACTTTCTAACTCTGTTCTATAATTCTTTATTTTTCTGTTGATGTCTTCCATTTTTTTCTCTTTGCTAAGATCAATCTTACTCCGTTCTCTCTTTTTCTCCTCATCTCACTGTTTTCCTCTTAATGTTCTAATGAAGCAGATTGTTATGTGGTTTTGTGGAATTTAGTGCAGATGTGCTTTCCTGACAACTGTGCAGAGACATCCATCCTTCCTCCCTACAACTATAAATATCAGTCTTTAGTTCCGCTTACAGCAAAGTTTCGATAATTCATTCTCCACTGGGTCAAGAAAGGAATTTTGTCCGTGTGCACAGTGACTGCTTCCATCTGAAGCTATTGTGTGTTCATCCCAATGATGAAAAAGATTAATTGTTTTGTCTCTTACTGTGAGACAGTGATCTTCACAGATGTTTGTGGATTTTTGTTGTGTGGGACATATATTGTCCACAATATATGTGAGTGAGTTATATGAGTGTCGTGGTATACCAAGCACTGTCTTTTGACAATGGTGGGGAAAAAAAATCTATAACTTAACAACCAATATTAGGTCCCGTATTTAACATTTTACTGACAGTAACCATAAAGCAGTATTAGCAGGAAATGTGCTTAATATCAAAATTAATTATATGTATTACTGAAAAAACTCCTAGAGAGTGTTAATGCTTGCCACAATCAATGTGTTTGTACTAACAACGAATCCCACAACAAGTATTTTGCTGAATACAACTCCAAATGAAGGATGATGTTGCTCCAGGTCTGCTAGATGTGTTGTATTTACAGCTTGTTTGAGCTGCTTCTAAGTGGTCTCAGAAAAAGATGTATGTTTAAATCATTGGTACTTTAACAGTGGGTCTATGGTTCAAGTAGGTATCTATCCACTACACATACTGCAGTTTGATCTGTAACAATGTAGCAATATTTAATAGTCTTATTGTATGATTTGCATGCAAATCCAAATCCATAATATGATTGTTCAATTAACCTTTTTAACTTGACAAGACATATCCTAAATGGGCCCCTTTGTATTTCCTGTTGCAACGTTTGTTAATGCAATAGCTGGCAGGAAGTAAACCTGGACTAAAGCTTTTGACCTAGCAACAAAAAGACAATGAAAAGGTCTATAAAAGTAATATATAGGAGTATTTGCCTTCAGCCAATGCCCTCGCTTAACCTTTATTATGGTGCCAATAACTCAATGTAACTATTTAAATCTGCTTTTATCCTGTGATGCTAGAATGTTTTTGTTTTGTTTCTTACTTATAAATAATCTCTCTTCTTTGTATCGTTATTGATTTTATTGTTTCTGTTATTACCATGTAAAGTGCCTTTGAGTACCTTTAAAATGCATTACTATTATTATTATTACACAAATCCACAACACCACAGATTCGAATTGTGGAGAGTGTAATGAATGTTTTTCAGTATTGAATTTTACCTGTATTACTTTAGTAGTATTGTTGATGTATTGTCGTATTGTTTCTATTATTTTTTCCGAGCCCTACAAGAGTAGAGGAACAACAGCATACATGTATTTATTTTGTTTTGCTGCAGATTCCCCCTTTAACTCACTCCCCCCTGCTGTTGGAAAGTCTGCCATGCCTGTTCCACTTCTCAATGGCATTCCCTGTGTTAATAAATCATTACACGTTTGCTGTGTCTCTTTCTTCCTTTCCCTCGTTCACATTCATATATTTTTCCTCTCGTTCTCTCTCTTTCTCTCAGTAACGGTTTAACCCTCTACAGATGACTTTGTGTTGGGACTTCCTCTGAAGTGCTGATGGGTCACACGCATGACGGCCAGGTTAACAAGCTGGCAGGTTTGGGAGGTGGGTATAAGGGGGACATGGTCAAAGGTCGGGATAACAGGGAAATCCCAGAGCTCAATGGCAGGGCCGCTCATCCTCCTGTGGGATGATTACTTCAGAAATCTGCTTTGATCTGCAGCTCTTCAACGGTACATCTTCTTCAACAAGTGACAAAGGACTGTTGTTACATGTCTGCTATATTGTCACTATTTTATCCCTGTGCTATTTGTCTGTTAGCTGAGACATACAGTACTTGCGTTTCTTTTTTACATAGCAGCATAAGGCCAGTTCCCATCCTGTTTGTGCCCATACTATGAGCAACAAGTGGTTTTCTATACCATGAATGACTGTAAAAAGGCGTGCATTGCTTGGTTTAGGCCGTCCATACAACTCTTTCGTCTTTTGTCTTATCTATTTGTAAAGAAAGTTTTAAATATTTCTGTCAAATATTTCAAGGGAATCCAAGCATCTGATACCAGCGCTTGTCTAATTTGTGTTGCCAGTCTGTCCACATGGTTGCAATGCAAGTCAGCTGGGTTGTGAAGTGTAGCACAGCACTCAATGAAACAAGCTACAACAAATGACAAGCATCTCTTAATTATTCATCACATTTGACTCCAAAATCTACTTTGAAAATGCTTTGTTGTCTGAAAAAGAAAAATGGAAGAGCCGCATTTTAACTGACTGTCACACCGCAGCGATGTCTTCCTCTCTGTAAATCACAAGTCATGGCTGTAAATGCCTGACTGGAAACTCTTTGATCATAGTGAAAACAAATGAGAGAGAGGATGTCGACATTTCACTGGTGAGGTGCCCCAGGTGTTTCAGGGCATCTTTAACTGGACACATGGGCACCTTAGAGTTATCACACTCTTCACATACGGCAGACTAAATACTTACCTTTGAGCATTACTACAACACTTTGTATATACTGCAGGTTTATATCCATGACAGGTGAATACGTAAACACTAACATAGGAAATATACTAAAACGTTCATAACTTCTGCAGGGTCTGATAACTGCCCTCAACACACACACACACACTGAATTACTGCATGTGATATCTGATCAATTGCCTCTAGTGATATTGCTTGAGTTGGTGTGGTTTGGGGCTGAAGACTGCAAGTTTAAAATGGTGAAATGTGGAGAATAAAAAACCCTCCTTGGTTTTTGCTGCATTGATTTTAATTATTTTAACTGTCCATTGCCAGTCGGACAATGTCAGGTCAGTCGAGTAATCTTTCAACTGTCAAAGGAATAGATTCGTGAATAGCTTCTGGACTGTGACAGATTTCACAGTTTAACAGAATAGTTATGGGGTGTACCGTTACGAGAGGGAAATGGGCGGGAGAGTAATTTAGTTTGATACGGAGCTACAGAGTACTGCTACTATTCTCCACACACACACGCACACTCACACACACACACACGCGCACACACACACACGCACACACAAACACACACACACAATCACACACACACACACACACACACATAGTCATAGGAGTTGATGGTAACAGCACAGTAAAAAAACTGATAGCTCTTCAGCGGGTACATGTCATCTCATCCTGCTCTTTGATAAGCACAGACACTTCCCTTTAACATGGGACTGACAAGCACACACTCTCTCTCTCTCTCTCGTCTCTCTCTCTCTCTCTCTCTTTCTCTCTCTCTCTCTCTCTCTCTCTGTCTCTGCTGTACTGACTCAATATAAGAGATCATTGAGAGTGGGAAGTGGCAAAAAAAGAGCGCAGCAGACCCAAAGAAAAGTAGCGTAGCCTTGTCTAAACTCAAACTTTTCAAACATGATCCTGAAAATACTGGGATGGTTTGGATGCAAGTTGTTTTCCTGGTGAACAACATTATTCAGCTTCAGCGCAGCATAGCCTGTATATGTGTGTGTGAAAGAGATCTAGAGTTAATGAGAGGGACAAATGACACACTGTGCGAACACCCAGAAGTTGACTGAGATGCTGAGACAGAAACAAGAAAGGAAGATAAAACTCTCTCAGAAGCATTAAATAGTACAAATGAGCCCCAGTCTGTCTTTAGCATGTATCCGTCAAATGGAACAGGATGTGTGTGTGTGTGTGGTGTGTGTGTGTGTGTGTGTGTGTGTGTGTGTGTGTGTGTGTGTGTGTGTGTGAGTGTGAGAGAGAGAGAGAGAGGGAGAAACAACAAGAGAGAATGTACAGTCACTGGCAGTTTGGAGCTCTTAATTGATATACACCGTGTCATAATTCTACTTTAATGGTGCATCATTTTGCTGTCTCAGTGTTATGTGTTCAAACCTTCTACAGAAAGGTTCCTCATTGGACTGGAAACATGTCTCAAAAAGCAGTGAAACTATGTGACAATTAACCACTCCATGAAAACAGAGACCCGCTTTTCACATCACTGTAAAATAAGCCATCAGTTTAACATTTAGTTCACTCTGTAAAACAAATCAACTTGAAGATGGTGGAAACTTCTTAGACATGGATAATCCATCACAGAGTGTGCTGTATTGTTATTTCAATAAATTTGTAAAAGCTATACAATCATGTTATCGTGATGCATTTGCAATCAAGGCTGTTTTCTTTTCTTCGCCAGTGCATTTATGGACCTTCTGACATTCAAGATAGGTGAGTGTACTAATATAGCTAATCTTTTTAATGCAGGACAGGATCACATTTACATGAGGTTTGATTTGTTGGCAACAGTTGGCAGATTTCAGATGCTGGACCTTTATTGAATGCTTCACCAAGTAAGTTGTCTTTTAAAAGCTGCTCACAACTGCGTTTCTTTTCTTTCAAGTTATTTTTGAGTATTTTATGACTTGATATGATTGTGATGGAGAGCGGCAGGAAAAGTGTGGAAAGAGAGAGAATGTTAAACACGATAAACTGGATTTAAAGTTTCCTGTAATGTTTCACTAATACATGTAAACTATACTGCAGATCAGAAAATGTATGACGTGATCTGGTAAATGGTTTGCAATATACATTTATTGGCTAAAACTTGCAAAGATGCCGGTAAGTGTCTTTAATATGCACCACTTGTAATTTAAATATGTTGTACGATGTAACCGGAGTCAAATTATGTTATTTGCTTGTGTGTATGTGTGCATGTATGTGCTGTGTGCATTGTGTATTAGGAGGTTAGTTACAGGATCATCTCCTACCATCAATGAGGTGTGAACCCCAGAATTCTCACGTCACCCCACCCCCACTTTACACCAGCCCAGGTGTCAAAGCCCCCACTGAGGTGACTTTATCACTGGTCTGGAAAGAGCTGCTCTGTAACAACACAAAGACACACACAACACACACACAGACGCTCAGATATCAGAGGATGACTCGGGTTGAAAATGTCTCTCCTCCTCACTCGATATTAAGGTCTATAGATTATCGGGTCTAGACAAGAATAATAACATGACTGTATTTTCTTGACAACACAGAATCATGGCAATCATGAGATTGCACATTCTCTTTAAGATGTTCCAATGTTTGATAAACTTCCCATTTTGGATTTTGGACCTCCTATTTACTGATCTATTATCTGTCTCAATAGCTGGTTTAGCTTGTCTCAGATACTACGACACACACACACACACACACACACACACACACACACACACACACATTTATCTATGACTACCTGGCCTGGTGGCTCTTTTTAGGCGGTGTATCTTCCTTCTGTTCTCCCTCCTCCTTTCCTCTGAAGATAAATATGTCACTCACACTGCAGATGGTGTGTGTGTGTGTGTGTCTGAGAGAAAGTGTGTGTGTGTGTGTGTGTGTGTGTGGAGACAGTGTCAGCCACTAATGTCAGATGTCACAGTAGACAGACAAACACATCAGCATTTAGACCCTCAACCCATTCTATTTATATCATAATTGATAAATACCTAATTGAAGTACAGTTATACTCTGTTTTTATAAACAAAATAGCATCATTGTTTTGAGTTGTAGGCTTGAGGTTCACAGTGCAACTGAACTCTTCAACAGGGGACAAACATGAGTACAGCATCTAAACATTTGTGGAGGACAGTAGCCAAATGGTTGCAGAAGTGACCTCATGACCAGAGGGTCAGCGGTTCAAATTCTCTTAACTGTCTGGTAGGGAAATCGACTGCCATCCAAAACCCTGTAGAGAAAGGTCCCTGACACTCAGCCACTGCATCGAGTCCCTGAATCGACGGCAGGTTGGTTAAAACTGTACTGGCAGCTGGCAGTGCTAAAACCACAAATGAAACAGCTTACATATTGTTGATTAATTGTTCTATATTAAGAATAGAATTTGATAAAATATTCATCTTAAAATATAATCCCTCTAATCTGAAAGTGTAACTAATGTCAACCCCTCTGATAACACTGCTGCTCTCAGAGGATGTCTGCTCCTTGTATTGTGGTTGAGTCCCTGTGGCTCCCTCTAGGCAAGTTTTATACATGTCAGTTAGCACCAAAATGTGCATGATAAGTTCATAAGATGTATCAAAGCTTATTGCGGCATGGAGACATTTTGTGCTCTCTAGACTGCAAGACGTATGTATCCTGCATAATCTCAAAAACAATTGATACAGAAGGCGAAGCTATGAGCGACAATGGTTGAACCTCTTCTAAAATGTATCATCCTTTGTCTCTGCAATCGTGTGTTACGTCACTCCTCGCTGCGATTATTAACGGACTGGACAGCAGTACATTTGTATCTATTGTATCCTTATATATAATATGTTTCTATTCACATGACAAACAGACATCATGCAGCTTTATTTGCTGCTTCTGACAAATGTTTTTTTGTTTATGAACTCTCAAATCACACAAAGTGGAAGATGAAGGCTCCACTCCTTTCTTGTGGTTCCTTACTTTCCGCTGACAATCTGCCACAACCACAGCAGGAGTGTGAGGCTGGTCTGCTGAAATTAGTGGGTTTAGTTGCCTAAGATGCCAACAATTTGCTAAGTCAAAGAGGAGAAGCACATTTTATGTTTTATGTTTTAGAGCAGGGACATGTTCTCATTCCAGCTCATCCATACAGATGCTTTGTCAGACCCCTTGGCATCACTTTCTTACACACTGGGTAGCCCAGCGCATGGTCACTGGTTGTTTGCCGTGTATGGGTTTACATGGTAGTTCGTTGTACCTCAAACAGATGCTAAAAGATGCCTTGTGCGTTGGTATCAGACACCGAGGGGCATGACACAGTGTTGGTATTGACGCCCTGGGGATGAAGGCCCACTGGGAAATCACCTCCCTCTGTATCGGAAAGCAGATTTACTTTTTTCCCCATAATTCTTTGTTTCGAAGCAAGACTGGTATGGCCTCTGGTGCTTCACAAGGTCTCACTGTTCATCTCTTCTTGGAGATGCTTCCAACGTCCATCCCTGTGTTGCACCAAACTTTCTTGTAGAGGTTTTGTGAGCCTTTTATTGCAGGGTTCTTTGACATATTCTGCACAATCAGCCCATTTTTTATTCTCGAAATTCTTGTGACCCCTGCAGTTAAAGAGCTCATATACTGTATTAAAATAATCAAACAAATATAAATAAATCAACAGAGATCTTGTAAGATCACATGGCTGCACATAAAGCATGAAAACGGGAAGCCATGATGAACCTTTATGTGTATTTGACTTGTGACTGTTTGTCTTGAGTTGTTTCTATGTCAGCAACACGAAGGACAACTCTCCATGTTTATATTTTCAAATGAAATACAACTGCTAACCATCACTTGTGAAGTATATATAATTTGTGTTTTCCCTTTAAATTAAGGTGTCTTGACTCTCTGGATCCCAATAATACCAGGTTGCCCCCACATGTGTTGTGGACCCTGTGTACATCGTCTAGTCAGCTGTTCTGTAATTGTCACTGTAACTGGTGTGCCATCACTTGTGACATCCCCGTGATAATAGCTGATGTTCTCATAATTGTTATCCATTGTGCTGTCCCTGTAATCTGTACTGTCCCACATGAGGAATCCTCCAGGTGACACTTTGACTGCCTCCAACAGAGCCGAGTTTTGATCTGTCACGACTCGCCATCGTGGTCTTCAAATGTAAATGAAATTGATGCTGTATTCATCACACCTGGAGTCTTCATGTGGTTACCATTTAAAAACTATTTAAATTAGCCTTCATTTAAATTCTGGCCTTTGATGATCATATGTTATCCCTAAACCAAAAGATCAAAACCTCAGTGTAATGGACTGTAACAATATCTTAATATAAATAAGACTACATAAATATAACACAAATAAGTACATAGAAAATAAGTAACAACATCAAAGCAAGTCCATTTATATATTTTTCATCGGAGGGACAGCAACTTACAGAGAAAACTGACCACACTAAATGATTTATTATGATGTGTTGGCAAACAATTGGATTTCTTAAGGATATTATCTATAACATGCATAGAAATAGCCACCTACCACCTGATTGAAATTACATTAATTATAAAGTTTACACCATAACCATAACTTCTGGTATGTTTCAGTAGCATAGATTAAAAAAATTGTTTAAACCCAAAAGACACACATGGGGAGGAAAAGAAAGAATAAAATACTATAATCCCAAAACATTATGGACAATGACGAACCAATATACAGATTTCTAGTCCTGTTACTCTGTGTTCAAAGGAGGAGCCCGTTACATTTATTTTAATGTCTAGGACAGTATTGTGTCCTTAAAGTTACCCAATCTTGGATCTTTGAACCTATCAACTGTTCAGACAATAAAATAATAAGTAGTGAAAAGAGCAAATACGCCATCTAGCGCCGGCAGGCTGGAAGCACAGTGCCCTGCTGAACGCTCAGCTCCAAAGGTATACTTTAAATTAGATTGATAACTCTATTTTGATATAGATTCTGATATAACAAGTAAAGACTGTTAACAACATATGTTATATATAAAATAAATAGTAACATGTATTGTGGTTTTGTCTTAAAAGGTTTTAAGGAAATTAAAATAATCCTTTTTTGGAAAAATATCTTTAAACATTGGGGGGTTTCAGCTCAGAAGATATATTCAACAAGATCTGTGACTCATTTATGTATGCAGGACCAAGTAACGTAGAACTATATCAATACTACATCGAATCTAAATGTTGTTGCAAGACAATGACAACTAGTTGAGCTATATATATATATATATATTTTATTTTTTTTAATTAAAATTTTTTTAATTAATTTTTTTAAATGAATGATTTTTCATTTGGGCAATTATTTATTCATTTGAACTTTATTGCTGTAAAACATTCAGCAACAACTATTTACAGGAATACATTATTAACCTTCGGGTTTCTTGGATGTTCAATTCAAATTTCAACCCAATCCAGTAAAAAATAAGCAGGTTCTAAGCCTTAGAATAAACTAAAAAAGTATTTGGTATAGGATAGTAGAGCACAGGTATAGGGTGTTATTGATTTGATAGATTTTTTAACATGATTTTCAAGAAAACCCATGGCATGAACTATGAGGTCTTATTGAGTTGGTATATACATAAAATCCATTGTTTACTTTAATTTCTTTTATTCAAGGACAGCCTGTCCAAAAGGTGTCGATGACACAACTTTTATTTTGAATTAATAGAGCGACGCACTTCCTTCTGCCAGCTTGAACCTGGCGAGGTTCGATCGTTGTCCGCCGACGAAAGGACTTCGCGATGAAGTAAATAGACATAAAACAAAATGAATACTACTGAGAAGAAGCTGGCGGACTTGATACGCGAACACCCGAATCTGTACGACCAATCGCGGCGGGACTACAAAGACAACCTCAAGGGGCATCTCTCGTGGAGAGACATCGCAGACAGCATGGGAAAGTCGGAGGAGGAGGTGAAGCTGAAATGGAAAAATCTACGCGACAAGTTCTGCAAGGCGAAGAAGCGACTCGCCAAGAGAACCCTGCCTCTGCTGACCGACGACGAGAACCCGGTGGAGAGGCCCGTCCCGGTGCTGTACAACCAGCTGGCCTGGCTCAGCGCCTACGTCAAGCCCAAAGTAGAGACGGGCATGGGAGAAGCCGACGAGGTGTGTCGGCTACTTGTCTTATCTATCATGCATTGATTAAAAATGGATTCACGTATGTTTATCTTAAAATACTAACGTTACCGAGCAGTCACCGTTATAACGCTCAGCGACGTTTGTTCGTTTTAACGCGAGCCGAACTGGACTCGTAATTACACCGCGACCGATCCTCATATACTGTAGATTTATAAACGCCAACTAACGTAACTATTGTTGTGCAAGCTAATCGCACGATAACATACAGGTAGAACGAGCACATCGTTACTGACGCCTGCCTCTTGTAATATCCGGATTCTGCTTTTCACAATAAAAGCACGTGGTGGAAAACCGACAATCAACAGTTGAGTTCGGTGGGACACATCAACACACGTGACACCGAAAACTGCAGCGCATGTGTGAATCAAAGCAGAACATTACAACTAAACTATTGTTTTGCCTTCACAAAATAAAATGCAAAACAGTTTCTGAGGCTGATATTTCATAATAATTGTGTATATTGTCCAATATTCTCATTCTTATTTATTCCTGCACTGCAAGTTTTTGTTATTTAATAAGCAATATGATATATTTGTGATAAGCTATTATAATATATATATATATATATATATATATATATATATATATAATCAATCCCTTTTGTTCCCAGTAGGAGGTATAGGTTCAATACGGGACTTAGATAGATATGTTTGGCTTTGATCGCCAAAGAAACTGAAGCGTGTTATCATTGTTGCTGTCTGTGTTAACCACTATATATGCTATATGCTGTTTTCGTGCCACACAGGTAGCTGGAAGTGGTGATGACGTGGAAAAAGAGCAAGATAAAGACGATAAGGAGCAGCATTGTTCCCTGCCTGTCATTACTACTAGCTTTTCTCTTGTGGAGTCCTGTCCAAACAACCATCAGGAGATGGGAGTCTCTCTTAAACGTAAAAGGCAAACAGCCACAGAAACTGAGATAAGCTCTGCAGATGCCCTCACCAACCTCAGAGATGAAGATGAACTGTTTCTGCTCAGCCTCCTGCCTTCACTGAAGAGGCTTACCATTAAAAAAAGAATGGAGGTACGGATGAAATTCCAGCAAGTGCTTTATGCTGCAGAGTTTGAGGGTTAAAGGGCTCATTATGAGGCAATAATGGCATTGATGGTAGAGCTTGATTCTTCAAGCATTCAACCTGTAAATATTATTTTTTTTACCATCACAACTTTTTAATATTTATTTTTGGACCACCACTGCTATTAATAGTGTCACTATGTAGATCTCTATAATTCAGTGTTGTATCAAAAGCTTTATTTCTTGGTTTGAAAACAGAAAAGCATTATATTTTGAATGTAGGTGATGAAACCCCCTTCTGTTACTAGTTATACAATAAGAGTCAACATAGAGTTGTTAGTTAATGAGGTACACATTTGCAGTAAATGTGATTCAACCAAATATACCAGCCCCCAAATAACTCCCTCCTTTTCGCAGCTCATAATGTTTGCTCAAGTGATAAATATTTTGTCCACAACCATTTATATAATAAGGGCTTGAATTGGGCAAAATATGTGTGCAAGTATACTGTAGACTACCTGTTAACCTAGTTAGTCGGAGTGATGACATATCTGAAAATGAATTTGGTTGATAAACCTTTTTATTGAAAAATATCTTTTACATTTAAAGACGGCACACACAAATGCCACAAATTACTACATGTAAACCCTTTGAACGGTACCCACAGACATTACCATATATATATATATATATATATATATATATATATATATATATATATATATATATATGATAACAAAATGCATTTCAGAGAGCATTTTGAAATAACTGCAAATAACTTTAGCTACAAATGGGGGAAGTTAGGAAACAGTTAATTCGATCCGAGTTAGTTCTGTAATTCTGCTCGTCAACACTGCCCGCTTCTTTTTTTATCAAATCTTTGTAGATTAGATAAAACTCTCTGACTGTACATAGATATCTCTCCAGCAGTAATTTCTACTGTGTGTGTGTGTGTATATATATATATATATATATATATATATATATTTTACAAATAAATATTTTCCTGTTACGGAAAAAACTGTTTTTGCTTCTTGTTATTTTTGCTATTCCATAGATTTAAGAATAGTTGGTCGCCCTATATCCAAAATTCCTACGACAAATCGGAGCCTGCTGGTACTGATTTTTATATCTATAGTGCAAACTCTACAGTTACACAAAACATATGATTGTACAAGTTTAATGGTAAAAATGGCTGATTGGACCATTACATATTTGTTTTTATCATCCACCCAAGTGTACAATAATCTCCTTTGTCTTTCATTGTGTTGCTTTCTGGTGTATAGGAAAGCATTAGTAGCATTAGACCTCTTGTATTTCACTGAGAAGGTTTTCTCGCTGCATTAATACTATTTAATTATCTTAGCCACACACACACACACACACACACACACACACACACACACACCAATCTATGATCTGTCTCAACAAGGACCTCTCTCTCTGTTCAGGGATGGCACCAACATGCTTAGACCCTCCTCTACTGCAGAAAGCTCTGTGCACCAACACTTGCATGTTTTCATTCATATATTCCATTCATATTAGCAGTGTACACTGCTAATATGTGGGTGGGGTGTATGTATGAATATCCCTCTCACTATATTTAACCCCCTATACACCTCCTTTCGCCTCCCCTCACTGCTGTGTTACTCCTAAACCCCTCCCCCCTCTCTGGCTTCCTGCTCTCTTGTCATTGGGTGCTGTGTGGGGTGATGGTTGTGGTTTCTGTCGGTGATGTCTCCAGAGCGTGTACCGGCTTACTGCTTCAGAACTATTGAAGCTTATTTTGATTTAACAGTCTCACAGCACTTCTAGATTAGATTCAGTTTAGATAAATAGATAGACGTGTTTTGAAAGAATACCTAAAGAACATACTAAGAAGACGTGCATATTTGTTTATCATCTCTGTGGAAGTAGTGGTACCATCTGAGGTGCCCATCATGGGACACAAGAGCCTCTAACTGCTGCCTGTAGCTGCCACAGCTGACTTGTGACTAACGGCCTGAAGCTTGGACTGCCGGGAATCAATCAAGCCCATCTTCCACAGTTTCACCGAAGTCATTGCCTCAGGCTCGGCATACTGGACTGGAGCATAGACTTAACCTTTTTGAGACAAGACTGCTGAGAACTGACAAGCTGCAGAAATAAGGATCAACTCACTGCTTTCTACTGCCTGAGGTGAGATGCAATAATGTCATGATAACTTGCTATACATGATCATTAAGGGAGGATGTTGGTATAATCATAGAACAGGTTATTCTACTGTGTAAACTTCACTTCTATCTCTTCTGCTGTTACAGGACAGTAAACTTACTGCTTCTTGTTTTCTGCTAATTTAAATAATATTAATAACTCACAGTATCATAATCTGTGCGCATAGCACCACTCCATCCATCACTGCTGCAGAATGAAAGGCTTGCTACTATATGAAACAGTCTCCTCTGCCTATTGGTGAGAAAAGATTCCACTGAAGGCTAATGATTGGTCATTCTAGCTGTCTGTCATGTGGAAGGGCGTGTTCCTACAGGGATTAACATGGTCATATGGTACAAACATACCAACCTGGAAGTAGTGTGTTTATTTAGGTGTGGTTCAGAGATGATGGGAGAGCATCGAGAAGAGACAGACAGAGTGGAGGAGGAGGAAAGTATATGCTGGGCGGCAGAGGGGAGTTGGAAACATTTTAAAAACTGAAAGAAAGAATGTCAGATGTAGTTTTGATGTGAAATTACAATTAACTGCCATGCAGGCTGCAACAATATTAACAGTTTTCAATGAAAATATTAAATCAACATTAAATTTAAATACATCTAAACTCATTTTCTGATGCATTGTTGGTTTGTTTGTCATTATTGGTGAAGACAGGCAGAAAATGTAGGTTCAGCCTCACAAAAGCACAGACAAATAAACCCACTGGAAGGCTAAATAGATTAAGAAGCGTACACATGTTTTGGATAGTGACTCTTGTGTTAAGTATAGGGAAACAAACAGAAAGAAAATAAAGAATACAAAATGGACATAACAATAACGAGGCAGCAGCAACCTGAGTTATGAATGATCTGTTGAATGCAGCCATTCAGAGAATTAACACAGGCAGTACAGAGTCAGCTAAGGGGTGTACGGATCTGCAAGAAGCTGGTCATATGATCCCTGGTCAGCCCTCGGCTATTAGAGAGAGGGTGGCAGGCAGGAAGAGAGGCAGAACAAGAGAAAACAACAAAAGAGGAGAAACACCAGTGGTCCCTCCATGCTATGACAGTGTGTAATGGAGCTAACATTCGTCAGTTGGTGTGGTCGGAGGCTTTTACATCCTCCTCTTACATCATGGTGAGGTGGAGGCCCAGTAGATGCATTCCTCATAAGCTACCACTCGCAGGAAAGGTAAAACTTCAAGTCTGTTCTATATTCTGCTCTATAATGTATTGGTGGTGATTGTATTATTTACTTGACATTGAATCCAGATGTAGTATAGTTTAGTAGAATATCTGAGAGAAGAACCTTTTGCATGTATTATTAATAACAGACAGGTCTTACTTAACCTGTGGTGTGTGAGTGAGCAGTGCATGTTTGAATCAGTGAGGAGAAATGGGAAGCAAAGATGTAATGTTGTGTGACAGAGGCTATAGACAATGACCTTTGAGTCTATATGCAGGTATTTTTTAGTCAAGCATTATAATTGGAGTAAATAGACATGTTGTTTATCTTGTGTAATTCTAGACCTGAAACCAGGCTTAAAATGCTAATGGTTAGTTGTTTTTCGAAACAGGGATTCGTCCATCTCAAAATTGTGTGCATCTGGACATCCTGGGGGGCCACCCTGTACCTGATTTGTGAGCAGGCAGGAATGTTTGAACATTGAACAAAGTTGTGTGCTGAAATAAGTTTTTAGCATCATATCTTATTAGGTCTGTCTCCGCTGTCTGTTGTTCCAGGTTGTCTTGCGCAGCTCAGCAAATACTGAGACGGTTACCAAACAGGAACACACCATTTTAGAGTGTCATCTGCTTCAAGGGAATCTGAAACCAAAGACAATTTGACTGTGTGGTACCAGCTCGACAGGGACCAGGCCAGAGGGAGCCCCTTCAGGACTCAGGGATCTGCTCGATTTACTAACCTTGTTACAACAAGACTGTGGGCACAGGAGGGTCCCAATCACCATGTACTCCCCTCAGAGTCTCCACCGCTGGGGCATCACTCAAAGTGAAAGTATGGAGCGGTTAGCATACAGCCAAGGTAGGTTGGGAAGTGGTATTTGAAAGAATAGCCCTATCTAATATATAATGATAACTCCTTTCAACTCCATACAATGTTCTTGTTCAATGGATTCATATCACTAAACTGAAACAAAGCATTTCCCTTGTCTGCAGTTCCCTCCTGTCTATTGCAATACATAAGAAATATCTAATTTACATTGTTTCCAGTATGACCCTTACCCTTATAGAGGAACAGTAATGTATGTGGTATCTATAGGACTAATATTTGCTTGTGTTCTGATTAATTTATGATAGTAAACCGAATATCTTTGGATTTTAGACTGCTGGTCAGAAAAAGCAGGCATTTAAGATGTCCCCTTGGCCTATGAAAAATGGTGATAGGCATTGCACTAAAATAATAGGCTGAATAATCAAGGAAATAATAAGCAGATTCATTCATAATTAAAACAATAATTTGTTGCAGACAGCCATGCATGTCATGTAGCCTTCAGGTCTCACTTTAAACATGTTTATCAAAGCTATACTCAGCCTGACTCTCTTCATGCACTTATATCTCCTCTTTACTGGTGCCTGTGTGGTTGTCTAATTATTCCACTGTGATGCTTGCTATTCAAGAACTTTCCGCTGTGGGTTCATAATACGACATTGAAAGTAAGGCCGTAGCCAGGATGTTGGAAATACTGAGGTCATGACTCCAGATTCCCCCAGCAGAGCCCCACCCACCTAACAAAAAATGACCAAGCAACCAATCAAAACCTTTACATTTTTTTCAGAATTTAAAGAAATCATAACATGTTATTATTTAATTTAACTGTTTAATTATACTATATGTATTTTGTATTAATAATTCAGGCTTTAAAAAAAATTCACAAAAGTTGTTGCCTTAAACTATTAGACATTACAAAAAAATCAATGTTAAATAACAGGTTCAAGTAAATTACAAGTACCTACAATGTGTACCCAAGTATAGCATTTCAGTTAAGTAATTTAGTTACATTCCATTTTGCTCCACAGTAGGAGCTGTTCAAAGAGAAATGTTTTTTTTTTACTAAACCACATATCTTAAAATAGCGGTCTTGACCCTCCTGTCTCCAAGCATCTCGGTCCCCTCCACACAGTACCATCCTCCACCAGGCAGTAGCCTTGCAGTTCCCCCTTCGAGCAGCAGGGGGCGGCACACCTACATCACAGCGGGCACTGACATCATTAGCTACGTAGTGCTGCCTTTTGTGTATCTGGTGAGCCCGTTGACGCCGCCCCTACGGAGGGTGCAGTTGAACCGCCGGGAGCCCAACTGTTGGATTGCTCTGCGGGCTTGTAAACACATCTCCACGGCACCAGGATGTACGGAAAACGATCGTCTATCGAGAAGCCGCTGTCCGCGCTGTTGCTAACGGTCATCATGTAGACCGACTCCAACGGTTTGCAGCACGGGAGAGTTACGACGGTTGGTTGGTGACTGTCGTCAGGCGTGTCATCGCTGTGGCCGGTGGTATTACAGGTATTTCTATGCTGCGGTTGTCACAATGGTCGCTGGTTGAATCGCTCAACGACGCCGCCCCGCTCACGGTTAGCTAACCGTATGCATCTGGCTCCGTTCGCACCGACCAGCAGCTCTTTTTGTCTCAGAGGTACATGAACATGGCATCGCCCGCAGAGCACGACCTGGCGTTGTCTGAAGCGGACAGCAGCAAAGAGAAGGCTCAGATGTTTGGGGTTTTGAGGCTGCAGGAGGAGAAATCCGGGGTTGGGGATAAAGCTAACAGTAGCAACACGGTGAGAGGAGGAGGAGACGGGCGATGGCAGGCTCCTATCTTCGCTTTGGCCAGGAAAGCATCCGAGACTATTTCAGGGAGTATTCACGTCCTGCCCAAAGTGTCGGAGCACAGGACGTCTCTTTCCGGGGACTGGACCGTCCAAGGTAGAGTATTATCAGCACCGGGGGCGTGAGGTTCATACGGTTAATACGGTTCATTATGGTTAATAATAATCAGACACCCGGTGACTGGTTATTTTAGGGTCACATGAGGAAATGTGACCTTCCCTAACTGTGCTCATCAGTTTCTTAATACAGAACAGTTTATTGTCATCTTCTAATCGGAGCACTGTTTCTAGTTTCAGATGGTGTGTGTGTGTAGACGTACCATTGTGACCAGCCTCACTGGCACATGTCCTCCCTGTTCTTTCATATTTAACATTACCTCATCACCTTTTGTGTGTGGCCAAAGATCAGCGCTGCTCGCGTGCTTTGATGGTACCCCTCGCATATTAATGTGAGCAGTGTTCCTGTAGCTATGCTGCTGTTGTTTACAACCACACGACTTGAGGCATCATGCTGCACTGAGGCAAATGGGACAAACATGTTCTGTCTTTCTTATTTCCTTTGGGGTTATCACCATGCATTGTGGTGTTGGTGTTGTCTGTATTTGTTTGCTGCCTTGATATTACTACAAATTACGTTTTAGTATGTGCAGCTGCAACTAACTTAATCTGTTGATTGTTTTCTCAATTCATTTTTGTTGTCAATAAATATCAAAACAATTTCCCAGAGCCCAAGCAGATGTCCACAAATGTCCAACTCACAATCTGAAACCAAACCATATAACATTTTTACGATTATATAAAACAGATAAAAGCAACAAAAAAGTCATTTTTAAGAACCTGTAATCTGCAACGGTTTGTCATTTTTGCTTGAAAAGTGACTCATACTACTGAATCATACCAGTTGCTGGTTAATCTGTTGAGCAACATCAGTTGTTTTTGGAGAGCTCCGCGCTCTATGTTTGTCTGTCAGTGCACCCATCAGCAAGACGATGAGTTGTCTTTCTTTGAACAAGAACACAGTAGATGCATTTAGAGTAATGGTCTTTTAAGGATTTTTAAAATTGCATTCAAACTCAACTCAAGTGAAAAATGTAGACTTCCTCAGCATTTGATATGTTGTTGTAGAAGTCACATATGGTGACAGAGGCATTCAAAGGGTTACTGTTTTTGTCTCGGTATCCTCGGGGCATTCCGCCAAAGAGCTCCCAAAAGTCTTGCTCTCTCTCTCAAAAAATCATCTGTTGATTTGTCAGCGTCTCTGCCTCCAAGCCAAGCTGCTGGGGCAACAAAGCTCCTTCTCCTTGCTAGGCAACATTTCTGCACTTTTTCACCTGACATTGTTCTGTCCTGCTCTGGTGTTTGGCTACACATTAACCCAAAGGTCCACTCAAAGTGTAGAGCATTTATAGGCATATCTCTGTGGGAGTTTCTCTGTTTCAGTCCCCAGAGTTTTTATATAAGGGGAATGTTAATTAACAGGCAGCTGCAAACAAGACAATTTATCTTGCAAAGTTATAACAATGTATGTACTGCACGTCTTGTGTGCCTACACTGAGCTCACACAACAATGCAAATGATCATTCATTGTTTTTAGGGTGTATTCTATGACTAGCTGTTATACATTTCATTATAAGCATATTTCTTATTAAGTGTGGCTTTTGTCCTGCAGCCCAGCGAGACCCCATGTCTATGGAGCGAGCCAACCTGCTGAACATGGCCAAGCTGAGTATTAAAGGGCTGATTGAGTCGGCTCTGAGCTTCGGGCGAACTCTGGACTCAGACTACCCACCTCTCCAGCAGTTCTTTGTAGTCATGGAGCACTGCCTCAAACATGGCCTCAAAGGTAAGCGGAACCTCCCAACTTATTAAACTGAAATGTCAAAGTGTACTGAGTTTTTAAGATTTTCATGTGCATCTGCTTGTCTCTTCTCTCTGCAGTGAAGAAGTCCTTTCTGGGCTTTAACAAGTCTCTCTGGGGTCCTCTGGAGCTGGTGGAGAAACTGTGTCCTGAAGCAGCAGAGATCTCAGCCTCTGTACGAGACCTGCCTGGACTTAAGTAAGGAGGCCATTTATATACACACACCTGTGCTCACACACAACTTAACCTTACATTGTGCTGGAGGAACATGAGCCACAACCACAGATTACACAGTTACATTGACCAGCAACATGAGAATGTGATGTGAGCCAGAGCAGGGAAATACCTGATTTTTATTTACTTTCACTTCACCTTTCCTCTCCCTGCTGCCTCACTTCCTCCAATTTCTCACAATTTGTATTATTCTTTCCTCTCTTTGTAACTGCATTTTTAATCAGAAACAGTGTTAAAAGCACATAGTTTAATATAAGTTATTATACTGTCAATTGTGGACAATAGACATCTTTTAAAAGTCCATTATGTAATGGTGCAGTAGTATATTTGCTGTTAGTTGTATGCTTTTCAATTTATTTCCTACAATGACTATAATTGAACACACATAAGTGT
Organism: Cyclopterus lumpus; assembly: GCF_009769545.1. Classification (NCBI taxonomy): domain Eukaryota; kingdom Metazoa; phylum Chordata; class Actinopteri; order Perciformes; family Cyclopteridae; genus Cyclopterus; species Cyclopterus lumpus. The sequence continues at coordinate 17,891,699 of NC_046968.1, read as the reverse complement.
TGATAGTGCCGAATATGGGTGGTAGAATATCAACTTGAAAAGCCCTAGTGGTGTGCCTTACATTATTTAACTTAAGTAGTGTTCTCTAGTTAGGAAATGTACTCTCATTTATGCACATGCTATCCACATCATGCTTTACTCTATTATTCAGTTCTCAGTCACACATACCGGAGCTTCCAGGGCTGAAATCAAGTGAGCAATATTCAGGTCTCGCTGGTCCAGCAAAATGGGGAACATTCGTGTTGTTTTAGATGGAGAACAGAGGATGTTTCCTTTGGCGGTGCTGAGTCAGACCAACAGACATGTAGCAGAGCAGTGTTTCAACACCATGTGCAAGTTACTTAGACGTCTGTGTGTGTGTGTGTGTGTGTGTGTGTTTCCCCAGGACTCCATTAGGCAGGGCTAGAGCTTGGTTGCGTCTGGCTCTCATGCAGAAACGACTTGCCGACTACCTACGACTCCTCATCACCAGAAAAGATCTGCTCAGGTACACACATATTTTCACATAGCAATTGGTAAATTTGTTTTGGAAAAATATACCGTAATTAAAGTACATGCCTTTTTATATTTCCTTGTTTCAGCCAAAAACCAAAATGTTAGTCTTACAAATATTTGTATTCGTACATACTCGTGATAAAAGTTTGCATTTAATAAAAATGTTATGCACTAATCCAGCAGTTAATACCACTCTAAATTTCTGAAATGTATTTGAATATTAAGACTTTTCACATCCACGGTAACTTTAAAATTTATCTAAGCTCCCTTAAGTGTTTGAGAATCTATTATTTCCTCCACAGTGATTTCTATGAGAATTCAGCTCTGATGCTGGAGGAGGAGGGAGCAGTGATAGTGGGCCTGCTGGTGGGCCTCAACGTCATCGATGCTAACCTGTGTGTCAAAGGCGAGGACCTGGACTCTCAGGTAACCACTGCTCTGAGACAGAATTAAGACCATTTGACTAAAAAAACACTTTTGCACCAGACATTAAGACATTGTTTTAATGTGGGTATAAAACATCTGATGATGTGGCTCCATTACAACATGTTTGCAGCTGGTATACGTTCTACTCTTCAGTAACTCTAGTTTTGGGAAGCAGACAAGACTTGTTTGTTTTGTCACGTTATCGTTGCATCGGGCAGAGGGAGAGCAGTCGCTGTGGTGTCATGTTTCTACGGGTGGACACTTTGTCCTCAGTGCAAACACATTTTCTCACTAATGCACACTCTCCGTCAGACTGTGTTTACACCTGACTGAATGTAGCCTGAGAGACTTGTAACATGAAGCAACATGGCATAAATAGTTTGTTTAGATACGGTTATTTTCTGAGCCTTCACCCACTGATGTACATTTGATGGCAGGTGTAAAAGAGGTCTCATTCTATTTCTAAAGCCAAGATAATCCATTTAAATAATGATAAGAAAAAATATTTGGTTATTTATTTTTTAGGCTGCAACTAACAATATTGTACATTATTGATTAATCAGTATAAAAGCAATTATTATTTTATTCTATTATTGGACTATATATATGCATTTCAGAATATATTTAATTTTGAGTGATGCCAGCTTATCTTATTTATTTATTTCAGGTTGGGGTGATCGACTTCTCCATGTACTTGAAGAATGACATAGATGATTACAGGAGTGATGAGAGGTATGATCTTTTATTTTCTCTACCCTTTATTTAATTAATACACAGGGTCTCTTAGCCCCTCTCCCCCTCTAATGTGATGCAGAGCTCTGTTTTACATCTGTTCCCTTGGCAACAGGAATAGCCAGATAGCGTCAATCTTGGATCAGAAGAACTATGTAGAGGAACTGAACCGACAACTCAAGTAAGACATTTGTTTTTTATTGGAAACAGACGTGTCTGCAGGGTATTCCGCAGAGTTCACAGAGATGTTGGTGTCATTATCTTATCTTCAAGGACATCAAAATAAACAGAATCTGATTACAACTTCTGTGTTTTTGTGTCTAGCTCCACAGTTCATGGTCTTCAGGGCCGAGTGGAGTCGTTAGAGAAGTCCAACTCTAAACTCATAGAGGAGGTGAGACCCACACTCAAAATATCTGTGTATTAGATTTCAACTCAAGTGAAAAGTCGGCACTTTAATCTCAGAGTTTAAGTGCACATCTCTACATCATGAGTGAAGTACCTTCGTTATGTTTCACTTTTCACTGAAGGATTGTAATTTCTGCTTTGTCTGTTACATGTTATCATAGAATCTGATATAATCATTTTGTCATATGTTTTGATGAAATCACAGTGTCAGTGCAAGCATTATTGTCGAACTGTTCTTTGTGATCAACTAAATCATTTTTTGGGGTATGTTTCCACGTTTGTGTGTGCAGTTAGCCATAGCCAAGAACAACATCATCAAACTGCAGGAAGAAAACCAGCAGCTGAGGGGTGAAAACAGCCTTATTCTCCAGAAGACACAAGAACATTTTGAGGTACGCATGCACACGTCTAATGCCTTAAATCACAGAGAAACATTGATTTGGTAAGATTTTTGCAGCAGCCCCAACTGAAACCAACATTGTAGATCTACGCCCTTAAATTGTAACTTTGGTATTTTTCAACCTTGAACCTATTTTTTTTTATGTCTAAGTGACTAATAGGGAAAAGTACAGAAGTTCAGAAGTTATCCTGAAATATTCCATTAATAATGACCAGCTCTTACTACAAATTGATGCATGAAATGGCTGACATGTTCTTACCGTTGACGTTATTTATTTAGGTAACCCAAGGCGATGCCTCAGTGGAGAGGGATGCATACAAACAGTCGCGTCAAGGTTTGGATGAGATGTACAACGAGGCTCAAAGGCAACTGAAGGATGAGTGTCAGCTCAGACAGGTGTGTGTGTGTGTGTGTGTGTGTGTGTGTGTGTGTGTGTGTGTGTGTGTGTGTGTGTGTGTGTGTGTGTGTGTGTGTGTGTGTGTGTGTGTGTGTGTGTGTGTGTGTGTGTGTGTGTGTGTGTGTGTGTGTGTGTGTGTGTGTGTGTGTGTGTGTGTGTGTGTGTGTGTGTGTGTGTGTGTGTGTGTGTGTGTGTGTGTGTGTGTGTGTTTATAAATGTGTGTGTATATTATATACATGTATGTGGTTTATTTTTAGGATGTGGAGAATGAGCTGGTATGCCAGATGTCGATGAAACAGGAAATGGACTTGGCCATGAAACTTCTGGAGAAAGATATTCATGAAAAGCAGGTCAGCGCACATTTTCCTTTCACTTCACCCTGTCTTCCTTTTTAAACACTTATTTATTTACAAAATGTCTCGAGAGATGAAAGTGGACAAAATATTGACAGAAGAAAATACTTTTTTAATCCGTATCCATTATGACTTACAAATAGAAAAAGAAAATCACAAAACATGAATAATCAAAAACGTACAAAAAGATATGAGTTAGCATTTGATTTGTATATTATTGGATTGGTTAATGGTGAGTTTTAATCAATGCAGTCACAGTGGAAATTAATGAGAAAGGACCATTAGGTTACCGAGAAATGTATTTCAAACTGTTAAAATATGGATCATAAGAATGACGTGGTTGCTCTTCAGACACAGTGTCATCACAATGGGAGAGCACATGATAAACCCTTTGGGGGCACAAAGCCCGGACTACTTTATGTTCACACAGAGCAGTAATATCTTGCTAGCTCCTGTGCCCGTTTCTCTCTAGCAGCCCTGCCAGCGTCAGGCCGTTCACCACCAACATGTGAGCTCTGCTAAATAAACGCCACCAGCTGACATTTGTAGCCAATCTGTGACATACAGTAGCTCTCATTGCAGCATCATCACACATCACAGCAGCCTCCTGACATCTTTGCACAGGAACATGGGACGTGTAGCATGGGAATATTTGTATCCTGTATTGTGACAAACAGTTTGTCCAAAATATATTTCAGCTCGCTAAATTACAGTGAAACTGTTGCAAGAGACCTGATGCCGTGAAACGATAGTGTGACCAGGAGACTCAATACAGGATACAAACACATACCAAGGCTTTGTTTTTCATCTACAGGACACACTGATCGGACTGAGACATCAGCTGGATGAAGTCAAAGTCATCAATGTAGAGATGTACCAGAAGATGCAGGTAAAAACATGTCTCACCTGGTTGCACTTGTTCTCTTTTCATACACAGCCCACATACTGTAAACATTACTATTACTTATGACTTTTCTTATTTGTTAGTCGTCTGATGATGAGATGAAGAAGAAGAACGACGTGATCACTCGCCTGGAAGAGAAGACCAATCAGATCACTGCCACCATGAAGCAGCTTGAGCAAAGGTAAGATAGTCTGCCTGTAAAGGAACCGCACGCACTATTTTACAGAGGAATATCACGTTGTCCTATGTGTCTCTTTGGTCTCTCATTCAAACTTCTCTGATGTTCTGTTAAAACCTTTGAACTGCAATCTGTCATTGAATTACCAAAACCTACATTATCCTCCTTTAACAAAGTAAGTGTGATGTCACTGAGACCCTTTTAACAGCATTTACTCTAATATTGAACCTACATTATGTAATAGGACTTGTTCACAAAAAGTATTACTTTTCTTGATCAGATAATTATGCTCTTTTTAATAATTACTGCAAATTACATAGTACATTATTAATAGCTCTGCATGTTGAAGCTATAAGCAGAAGACAACTGGGGGAAACGGGGGGGGGGGGATGATGATGATATGAGCCTTCCTCCTCATCAGTGTTTCAATTCAATTTAGTTTATTTTATATAGCCCAATATCACAAATTACAAATTTGCCTCAGAGGGCTTTACAATCCGTACACATACGACATCCCTGTCCTAGGACCTCACATCACACATTTCAGGGTTTCTTGTAGAAAATTGGTGAGGAGTTTGTACCCCTTGTCGCCTCCTTGCATCTTATTTTGCTTCTGTTTATCCTGCAAACAAAATGTTCCAGTTATAAAACCTTCTGAAAGAAAGTGATTTGGGTTTTTACCTAACATTGCAACATGTGATGGGATTGATAAGTCTCACTTTGTGTTCCTTGATAGCAGCCTAAACAATCATCAAATACATGGCTATTGTTATCTGAAGTAGCTTCATCTTCTCCTTTTCCCTTAAATTAAAGTGTATTTATTCCTTTTGACATTAGCGAAGTCTTTTTCTTTGTGCAAAGGTTGCCCAAAATTAAGATACAAAGCTTTTACTTGAAAGAGACCCGGCAGCAAAAGTTTTACTAAAATAACCAAAAATATGCTTAAATTGACCCAATGCAGTGTTTCAGAGCACCTAGAATAAAGACCACCTCCACTTACATCATATAAAGCTCATACATTTTAATGACATGAAACATCAAAAATAGTATGTTATCATAAGAAACCATCAAGAGTCTCAACACTAGCTTCCCTAAAGCAGGTTGGTACATGGCAGGTCATTTCATTCGAGGCGACAGTCCTGCAACAGTCACAGATACCTGTTTTTATCTTTAACCTTCAGGGGAAAAGAGCAGAAGCAATGTTTTCCACAACAAATATAGTGTATTGAATGCTATTGCTTAGGCCATCAGCTACTAGCTAAACTGATTACAAGTCAAAATACATTGGAAAATGATAAACAATTTCCTTAGGGAAATCCTTATCATGTCTAATAAATTACCCTGCTGGTATGTTCATGCATGCTAAGTCTTGGTCACTGCTGCACCACAATCCGTGTTTGATGCTCCACATTTCCCTATCAGTCATTATGAGACCTGCTGCTTCATTGGTGTGTTATGATTCCTCCTCACCTCATCGTCTACCAGTCAACTCGATACATCCCTCCCCTCTCCTCTCCCATTGGTTTAAATCTGTTCCATCCTATTTGTGATTGGTTGTGAATGACTTTTGCTGCTCCAAAGGTGTTTGTACATTAGACTGGTAGGACACAGATCCTGGTTACACGTTTTTTTTCAGTGGGAGTTTTGTGTTGTCGCTGAAAAATCAGAGCCACTGTTTAAGAATATTACCAGCTAGTTAGAGCTAAAGCTCCCCTCAGAGTTAAACATGTTGGCTTCTTTAGAGAGATACTCCACTTTTTGTCTGATCTAGTTATATTCACTTATCTGTCCACATTACCTTTCTGTGCTTCTCCTCCACACCTCTTTTCATTACTCATATACTGTGGAGGGAAATGTGTCTAGACTGAAGAAATCCGGTGACAGTGGCAGCCTGCAATCAGATGTCTGTGTTTTAATGCCTTTTATTTACACTTACTGCTGTGCTTGTGATGTTAAGTCACTTAAAGTGTTCAGTGTAACCGGGGCCACTTAGAATACTGATGTATTGACATCCTTTCTTTCTTCCTCCTTCTTTCCTCCGTTCCGTTTGTCTCTTTTATACCATCCATCCAATCATCCATCCATCCGTTTTGCTCCCTTGAAATCACGTTTTATTGATTTCATGATTTTATCCCCTCTCCTCTGTGCAGTGATAAGGATCTGCTAAGTCAGACCCGAACGCTTGCTATGTCATTTGTTAAGTGTGCCAGCACAGACACAGAGCACCAGTACAAGCTAGTCAAGGACATCTCCTTTTGAAGACAAACATGCAGAGACCCACCCACATTATGATTGAATGAATAAACAGACAGACTAAACTTAAAGGAAAATTCCTGTTTTCTTTGCACACTATATTCAGATGGTTTAATGACCAGAGAGCAGCCAAAGAATCAGGTGAAACTAGAATGCATGGTTTGGTCCTTTAGTTACTGAAACAATGTCATCACCAGCAGATTGCTGGGATTCATTGAGGCCACTGCAACATGTTTCAAGATCTTTAGTTGAATTCCTCAGACAACATTACTGGGTTTGTGTTAAAAGGGTTTCCTCGGAATTTCCTCGTTTAGGTGGTCAGCAAACTGTTTGAATAATAATTAATTGTACTTTAATAGAAACCTTTTGAATTAATCGTTCACTACTTTACTCGTTCACTACCACACACAAACACACACACACACACACACACACACACACACACACACACACACATACACACACACACACACACACACACATATTATTCCTGCCTCCTAGTCAGTTTATATGCAGTAACACTGACTCAGATAGTTGACTCTTAGATGTTAGCATAGGGTTGTTGTTTGTAGTTCACGTTGAGTTAGAATGAGTGTAGTGGTCATTCCCGCTCGTATCACAACTACTTTATCTGGCTACTAGTTAACAGAGTTGAGTCTCTGTAGTATTTACAGACTGCATACATTATTAAGTCGTGACTCGTGATTGTCACAGAACTTGTGATCCTGGGCTTAGCTGTATTTTTACTTCATTGCAACCGTGAGCAGGAGCTGCATTTCGTCTCAGTCAGTCAGTGGTGTTCTCTACACATGTTAAGGCAGACAGGAGTTTGCTTGTGCAGGCTCCTGCTTTTAATTTGTTGCCAGTTTGCTCTGCATGTGTGGCCCCTCGTGACCTGCTTCTGACTGGCTGTGCCTGATTTATTTCCCTTATTCACTCCCTCATTATTCTCCTTATAATACACACTCGGTAGTGAGCAGTAAATTCAGCTTTCTGACACTTTCACACTCATCATCACTTACCGTTGACGAAAGCCTTAAACATTGTATTGTCGGATTGTTAGCAGAACGTAAGACTCATGCCGTTGATGTTACTTTTTTCCGTTCCATTGTTGTAATTTTTGAGGACATTATTTTAGACTCAGATTTCGATCCCCAATTAACATGGCAAAAGGGTCAATATAGCGCACTTTAAAGTAAAAAGGGAGTGATTTCTCCTCCTTGCATAGATGTAACAAAACTAAGAAATTGTAAGATTTTGCAGATGTATACGGCTCAGTGGGACCAGCAGCTTGAGCTCAATGTGTGTGCTTTGTTTCTGCAGAACAGTCAGAACTGAGCCAAATGTAAAGAATTGTAGGTACACAGCTGTAAACCTCTGGAGCTTCTCTCAAGGGAACTTGAATGTGTTGATGTCTCTCGTCTTGGTAATCATTATACCAATTCTAACTCCGTGTTCATAGTACTGTAACTCCTCTCAACTTTTAGAAGAATAAACAATCAGTACACTACTGTCTTTTACCACCGTGACAAATAAAGTTAGAGGGTTTTAAAATGTTGGTGTGGTTTGAGTTTTTTCCCCACATTCAGAGGGCTCTTAGCAGGTAGACACTGGACAATTATTGTGTAATACAGCTCTTAATAAACTTTAACATAGGGAATTGTGGGATTATCCCCATTGTCTTAGTATCTGAAATGGCTCAAAAAGATCTAAACTTAATTAAAATCCTCATATCTCAAAAACACACTACAAAAGGATCCCCCCTGTACAATATCAGGTGAAAGACAATAGTATCACTGAAAAAGAGTGCACTAAGATGCTACATTCAGTTAGCGATCTTTTTTTCTTGTCCATTCAGTTGCTTCGAGGTGGTGTTTCATCATGCGTCTTCATTTGGACTCACCCGTTTGTATTCCTTCCTGTTCTTTTTTTAACCCCTCAATTCTTCTCCCCTCGGTCTAAGTTTGACTCTGGAAAATTACAACACCAACCTTCTTCTTCATTCATCCTCAACCATCCCTCCTTTCTACCCAGACACTCAGTCCCTAACCTGCCTCCTTAGCCTTCATCCTCCTTCCTGTCTTCCTCTATTATTTTTTTCCCTCTCCCTCCACCCCCCCCCCCCCCCCCTAGTTTTTTCTCTCCATGGCCCTGAGTTTGTCCCTGGTTATAATGGTGCAGATTACAGGAGGCAGAGAGGCACCGCACCTCGGCCGAGGAGGGGACCAGACGCTTCAAATTGGACTTTGCCAACAAGGCCGACAGCCTGCAGCGGCAGATCGAACACAGAGAAAAGCAACTGTAAGCAAAACCCCTTCAAAGACCGACTGATTGGTAGATTTATGCACGCACATAGATGCATGAAGACTTAATCTGGAGAATCTCGTGCTCAGAGAGAGATACAACAGAGTAAATACACAATCAGCTGTGTTGCATGGTAAGACAGTTTTTGGTGAAAAAGTAAAAGGACCTAGGACCAGTAAATCAAAACAAAGTAATACAAACCAGTGTGCCCTCATATAATCTGTTACTCAGTATACCCCTTACTCTGTCTCTTGTTTGTTATCTGTGTTGTGTGTGTGTATATATACGTCTGTGGTGTCCCTTTAGCCAGCAGCTAGAGACGGACCTGAAGATCGAAAGGGAGTGGAGGCAGACGTTACAAAATGATCTAGACAGAGAGAGGGACACGGTGGCTCAGCTCAGCACAGAGGCGCTGCAGATCAACGGGCTAAAAAAGGTAGAAAGACGGAGAAAGAAACATACCATTTTATATTATGTTTTGTTGAAGTATATCGCTTTGTGTGAGCGACCCAGCATTTGCAGAATGGGATCTGATTTGATCAGATGCATGTCTTCTGTTGTTTTATGTTTTTTTTCCCAGGAGTTCCATCGTCTCCACGATGAAAACATTCAACTGAAGATGATCTGCGAGGACCAAGAACAAGCTCTTGAGGAACTGGGTTCCAAACTGAGCGAGTATGTGTGCTTTGTTTAAAAATGTCTGCCCCATAATCAAATGGTTTATGCCTCCATGCTGGCGACAGCAGCTGACCAGAGGCATTATATATTTTCACGTTGTCGAGCTGTCCTATGTTTGTAAATGTAATATCTCATAAGCGGCTCAAGGGAATTTCTTTCAAATATCCACTTGGACTGAAGGATTAACTGATTAGATTTTGGTGGTCAAGATCACTGAAACCCCCAATGGGTCGGTCCTATTCTTGTGATATCTCAGGTACGCCTTGAACAAATTCCCTCAAATTTGGCACAAACATCCACCTTGAATCAAGACAAACTATTTTTGATGGTGGTTATCAAAGGTCAAGGTCATTGTGCTCCTACGTTCATCCCATTCTAGTGAACGTGATATTTCAGGAACGCCTGGAGGGAATTGGTTTACATTGGGCACGAGCAATGAACTTATTAGAATTTGGTGGTTTCGGAAGTCAAGGTCACTGTGACCTTATCAAACACATTTTGTCCATAACTCACAAATGTCTAATAGAATAAAATGATGAAGTGAGGACGTTTTGGACGGACATGGATGTAAACTGCAACTTGACTCGTTGGTGGAGTGGTATCAGGAGGACCGGAGGTGGTGGAATTGACTTATTTCCATGACATAGCAGCTTTATTCATTGTGTCATCAGATCTAAACTGAAGATTGAAGACATCAAAGAAGCCAATAAAGCTCTTCAGGTAAATTAGCCGTGAGTTACAGAGTTAAACGTAGCGTAAAGAATGTCTAATGTTCTAATTTCTGTCTAATCCAAATCCTTTCCATAACTAAAATGAAAAGTTAGATGAGATATTATTAAAAGAGCAGAGAGAGAAATCAGAGAGACAAATGCAGTAATTCTTATTTTTGATGAGTGAAGTATGTATGCTCTGCTGTTTTGTAACGCATATTATGTAAAATGAGGGTGAATGAGAGTTACTGTGTTGTGCTGTTGCAGGGAGGTCAGGTGTGGTTGAAGGACAAGGAGGCCAGCCACTGCAAGCTGTGTGAGAAGGAGTTCTCCATCTCCAGACGAAAGGTAAATCAGCACATGACCACAAAAGTGTGTTCCCGCACCTGAAATTCTTTATCTAAACTATTATGGATTGGAAAACCTCTCCCCTGATGTGTTGGTGAGGAAGGTAGTTATCCACATCTTTTTATGCAGTTAAATGCCCTCTGATTTAAAAGCTTTAGTTTACGGCGGCAATAGCATATTATATGGTATAAATGAAAAAATAACTTAGTGAGTGTTTATTACAGCCACCATGTCTGAAGAGACCACTTGCAGAAACTCAACAAGACATTTGAGGAGATATACGTTACATACATGGCTTTAGCCTCAGCAAGCAGTGCTGTCATGAAATATTGATTACTCAATGGATGGAAGATAAATCAGCAAGTTGGTTCCTTCAGCAGCTAATTTGCAACCATAAGCACAATACAACAATGGCAACTTTATTTTGACACACTTTATGTGTGTGCTTTCTCTCCAGCACCACTGTAGGAACTGTGGGGAGATTTTTTGTAACAGCTGCTCTGATAATGAGCTCCCTCTGCCGGCCTCCCCGAAACCAGTCAGAGTCTGTGACACCTGCCACGCCCTCCTCCTCCAGCGATGCTCCTCCAATCCAACGTGAAGGAGCCGTGACTGCTTCACATCATCTGAGATCAAACCCATCAATTCCCACCTTCTGCCCCTCTGTAGCATCCATCTCCCAACTTCTCTCAACAGAAATGCTGCTTGAAATGGACCGTGTGCATGAACATTTAGTGCGTTAGATTTGTCTTCATTTCCAGCTTGAAAAGGTCCCTCATAGACTACATCATGCTGACCCGTCTGTGTTTGGTATCACTACTTTCCTAACATGCTCAGCAGTATTCATGAAAACATTGTCTCTTGTAATCCGAAACAGAGGAGGAGGCCATTTTATATGCTAGATAAACATCAGTTTTACAAACTAACCATTTACAGTAAATTCCATCAGTCAAGGTCACTGATATCTGATCAGTGACCTTGACTGATTTAGATATCTGACAGAGCTCTGCGTGATAACTACTTTATCACGAGCTGATGAGCACTGCTGCAGCTACATGCAAATTCTTAACCAAACCTCACCATAATGTATGTATCAGGGATCAAACTGTATACAGTAAATGAATAGCCAAACAGACGAGATTATATATTTTCTACACACAGAATCCTGGCCTTGTTACCGAGTCTTGACTGCAAAGCACCTCTTTTAATGTGGAGGGAAATTATGCATAAACCATAAAGGCAACATGTTCACAGGCACACATGATCAAGTCAACCTGAAAGGTTAAATTCAACTTTACTAGATACTTAAAGTTACTACATGGAACTTTAATTGTGTGACTATTTTAGCGACCCCTGTGTTTCCGAGCACCAGATTCCTTTGAAGAAAACCTAATTTTACTGCAACAGGTGTCTGACAGTCTGCTGCGCTCAGTGCTGGCTTTGGGTCTCTCGTGCCCCCCTTCCCTCCAGCAGACCCAGCGATACGGCCCAGGTCTCCAGCAACAGGGTGTCGGTGTTTGTTTCCAGCAGGGGCTGGTGGCGGTGAAGCAAAGCAAAGCTTCTGGCAATAGGAGACGCTGCTGCCGGGCTCTTAGCTCTCCAGCCCGCGACTGCAAGTCAAAGGCTGCAGGTCAAACCGGGTCTGGTTCTGTCCGCGGTGGGCTAGTTGCTGCTGCTGGAGTCTCAGCTAAAGGAACTTCTGGGGCAGCTGAATTATTTCATCACATTTTGCGCTGAATCCAACCCGGTGGCACCGCTGACAATCACTAAGAATATATATATATATATATATATATATATATAAAATCTTCTCGCTGATGTTCTTGTTTACTTATGAAGGTCATATCAGTTTTAATTTCCAAGCTGATTCTGTTCCACTGACGCAACGACCAGACTAGTTCCCCATGGGGCTGAGGAACTGAACATCGTTCTTTTTATTTTATTTTATAATGTTGGTACCATTTGTGCCTATGTAAATGGATTCCTGTTGAGAAAATCTAAAATACTTCAAAGCAATCTAGATAAAAGGCACATTTCACTGTTAGTTATCAAACACTAATGCAGTGGAAGCTGCTTTAAGGACCAAGAAGAGCAACAGATGCCATCATCTCTTGTAATCGGACTGCGTAAATGTCTATTTAGTAGATGAACCACTGATGGCGAGCTCACAACATGACCACTTCACTGACTAGTTAGTGGGTAAGAACAGACTCAAGTGGTACACCTCTGACACAATAGTCAGTAGTTTGTGCACAAGGCAATCCTATATTACCTCTAATATAGATTAATTTGAAAGTATTTATTTGATTTTGTATTTTATGCACATTGATTTTTACTTTCAGAAGTCCGGGGAACTTGTTTGAGCTTTCCCTGTTCACTGAAGCAGATGGAGAAGAACCACATTGTACTGCTGCTCCATTTCTGAGATGGAAAGTTTGAAACTCTAAACCAATTTAGTTCCTTTATGTTTAATGTGTTGTTAAACTAATGCTGATGACTGTAGAGTCTTGACGGGTCAGTGACGGGTTATGATACGAGGTCCACTGCACATTCTGGTTTTGTATTTGTACAATGTTTACCACCTATGACTTTTTAAGTACTGGAAGTATTCATTCCCATGGAGAGATAAAACAGGCCTGGGTTCATTTCAAGTTTTTATTGTTTCAAATATTTAAAAATTCACCAATGTATCATATCATTATTATATACTGTAGACAAATGTTCCTGAATTGCACCCAGGCCTGAAACCTTTTTGTACAGTGTCGTTCTTATAAATCTCCCAGCTTTCAATGGGACTTATACAGTGTTGACACCACTGTACGCTGTATATAAACAATTGTTGATAATCACGGTGACCCTTTAATTTTACTTTGTCCCGCCAGTTCAATATTAACTAAATTGCCAACAATGTTTTCTTGAATGTGCAGACATTTCTGATTAAATCACATGACAAACAGAATTGTTCATGTTGTCATATTATTGTTCGGCAATTTCTCCTGTGAACATTTACTGGTTTTGCACTGCTTGGGTCTTTTTCCGCTTGTCTCGCTGAAATCAACTAATTTAGTTCCCCGTTAACACACCTCATAAAAGGATAACTTGCATTCTTGGGATTTATTGGCAGAAATATTATATAATATTGATAACTTGTTTTCTTTAGTGTAGAAACACCTGAAAATAGGAATTGTTTCCATAATCTTAGAATGAGCCGTTAATATCTCCATACAGAATGGGTCACCGAGCTGGACGCCATGTTTGTAGCCCAGAGCGGACAAACCAAACACTCGCCCTCCGAGGCCATTTACAGCTTTTATATTTATATATATATTCATTTATATATATATTTTTTTAAATATATATATATATATATATATATTTTTTCAATTTTATTTTACCTACATTTCATTTAAGAGTGGAATATACTTATCAACTTCGTTTTAAATTATGTAATGAACCTTGAATACATTCATAAACAAATATCATACTTGTCAAGCCAAGAAAGCTGATCTGAAATCCAGTTTGAATCAGTATATTACAGGACAGTAAAATGTTCTGTTGAAAATAAGTTTACACCAAATCCAAAAGATTTAAAAAAAGTGGAATTAGAATTTTAAATAAGTATAGTACGGAATAAAAAAAGTCATAGTATAGTAATGCTATACAATTGTTATAATAAATGTCTATAGTATAACAAAATATGCTGTTTTAAGACTTGCAAAAGTGGCATATGACATTTGACATTTTTATAAAACATATCCAATGTTTTTTTAATGTTTAAGACCTTATGACATGTTGATGACATACAAGGGGTCGTCATATGCCTTTTAATAAAAATGTTATGACATACAATGGCATTTCTTAAGACTTGCGTTTTTAAAAATAATGTCATACTATACTATATTTTATGATGTCATATGATATTTTGTACGAAATACTATACTGCAATTTTATGACATTTCTTATGACATTGTTTACAACAATTTGATGAGTTTTATGGCATATATTATATGACAATTAAAGAAAACTATTTAAATAAACTTAAACCTTTTTTTATTTGGATGATACTTTTTTGACATTTTTAAATGGCATAATATACTATAAATGTTTTTCGACATACCATGACAAATGAAACCATTTACAATACATTTATAACTACTTTTTTGTATTGCTTATATTTTAACATTAACCTTGATACAAATACCTCTTCAAAAGTGATTTCTGAGTCAGGGAGACAGAATCAGAATTAAATATAAAATTTATTATGCAAAATGTACAACAGCTGCATAAGCCATCTTACAGCTCAAATATAGACTTTATTTTACTTCCACTCTTTCAGAGAATGAACTGTGAAAACATTCATTAAAAACTCACTGGCTCACATTTATCAAACTTTTCAAACCAAGAAAGCTGATCTGAAATGCAGGATGCTCAAATGTTCTAACCTAGAGCTACGTGTAATGTTTTGATGTAGCTTCTCACGGCTCCACCTTCCTAAAGAGCAGCTTTCACCTGAACACGTCATCCAAGTTAAAATATAATGATTAGATATAAAGTGACCGAGCTCAGTCTCGACAGTGCCACAAGATGTACTATTTTCTCCTGTATCAAAATATACTTTTGTGTGAATAATGAAAAACTATATTACAATATCCAATTGTTTTAAAATATAAGATAAATAACAAATCTCGTAAATAACCTGTTAAACATGTCCAGCACCTACATCTTAAGTTACTTTGTTCTTTATGCTGTAAGGACCGGTGTAATAATAGTCCTTGTTAAGGTCATGTCTGGTCTGTTCTATTCTTGATTCTGAATTTAAGTTTTAGTACAAAACCACAATAAAAAGAACAACCGTTACACGAGTGACTGACTTCAGATCAGCTCCTTAACTCAGCAAAAGCAATTGAGTAAATGTGGCCTGAATAGACGCGAGACAAACGCCAAGATGGATGGAAAAGTGGGACGACATCATCAGTAAGAACATCTCAGCCCACTGCTCCGTGAGTCTCCGCCCCCTCCCGAGTTACCGTAGTAACCACCACTGCCACGACCTGTGATGGTTTCAAAAAGATAGGTCAGCGTAAATAGGATGAAGTAGTTTCTCATGACTGTAATGAGCTGTGCGAGTTATTCTATAAGAAAAATAACAGCCAACTTGTATTTATACCTTATTTAACATAATCATTAAGAGGAACTCACTCATTTCAGCCGCTCCACTGGCTGACGAGTTAAGAAACAGCTCAATATACCGATGCTCTGTGGAGAAAAGATCAACCCATCATTCATATTGAAGAACGTGTGTATCTTCTGCTGTTAAATGTAAATTAAATTCACCTGCTTAATTTCCTAGTTTTAATTGCAATCTGATATAGTGTCGTGGACAACATCAGAATCATATTTCTGGGCTTAAAAATTAAATGAAACTCAGAGCAAAAAAAAGCAATCACTCGTAAATGGTTGCAAACCGACCCACCCTCGATAGAAAACTGGAATAAACCATTAAAAGAAACCCACGAGATGGAAATAATGACCTTCCTTGTGAGACTAACAAAGGACAAATACATGTCAAGATGGACAAAATGGAGCAATGTCCTCGCTGACCTCACTGGTTTTCGGATTTTGTTGGCCCTAGAGGCTCATCATCTCATAAAAAGACAAGCACTATTTTTAACTAAGATGAAACTGAATATATATATATATATATATATATATATATATATATATATATATATATATATATATATACCAACGAGCTGAGGAGTAAAGGGAGGACATACGCATGTGGTTCTTGTCTTTGGACATGGCTGCTACAGCTTCTTCATGGGAGCGAAACTCCACGTCTGCTTCTCCAGTCGACTTTCCGTTAGGAGCCACATCAATGTGGACCCTTATTGGATTCAAAGGAGAGACGAACTACAAGAACAAAGAACAACAATTACTACCATTATGATTAGGATTATTCTAATGATATAATATTGTATTATCTTTATTACATCTATTGTAATTCTGCCCATCCTTCCTTTGTATACCCCATTAAAGATGTGTATTTCAATCCAATGACAGATGATGAGGTATTCTGCACAGATTGTAAAGTCCTCTGAGGCAAATGTGTGATTTGTAATATTGGGCGATACAAATCACCTGAGTTGAATATATTGAGATGTTTGTAAAGAAAGTGTATTAGGCTTCCTGATTGATAGCATTATACATTACGAACACGTCTACAGAGAACAGCCAAAGAGACATTGTAGATCTATATTAATAGCCAGTTTTGAATCTGGCTCCACAGACAGAGTTTTGGAGTGTTGACCAAGTTACGTTTTTAAAATGTTTAAGACTGTTTTACAGTCATACAATCTGCAGTGTGTATGATGGAAAACCAGTAGACGCGACCAGAATTATGTATTATTATTTTACCTTTATTCAGTACTTCCACGTAACATATCAATATTTTGGTATTATGTATTTAATTATTATGACCTTAACCAGGATAAGTGACAGCAAAATGAAAAATGGATTAACCAATTACAAAAAGTTTTTACTAAAATTAACACTTGGATGAGCTTCATAGTTACATAGTTAGCTCGCAGTAGTGACAGTAATTGCTACAGATCTGATCTCTACAAAAGAGCACAAAACAGCCTCCGGCAGCACAATTAACTGTCACAATAATCCCACTTTATAAGTGTATAACTTCTCACGACAGCCCTTAATTGGATATAGAACACTTTTAGAACTAATGTCACGGTCTACAACAATATTTACATTAGTAAGTTATATTTAAGGCTGTATTTATACCTTCTATGGCCTTGGTTACAAACATTTAAAAACCTTCTGATGCCCTGCATAGAGCCCCAAGGAAAATGTTTAAGAGAAATAACCAAAGTAACTGGTCTTAGTGAGTGCAGGTGATCTCACCTTGGCAATGTCTCCCTCTGTGGCACGGAAAGGTAAACCCCTCATGTGGACAAAATGGCCGCTGTGGAAGCCTGAGCAAACATCACTTTGACCACCGTAACCGTGGACGCCCATCCCTGAGCCAAAACACACACACGCATCCATAGATTACCAATCTAACCTTTAGTCATGTAGAAGAGAAGTAATGTGATACACACCAACAGTAATTAAGTAAAACAATGGAAGAAGAAAGAAAATACTGTTATATATGTGTTATGCAAATATTAATGTCTGAGATACTACAAGCTGAGGTCAAAATCATCTGGTTTTTTTAAAGATTAATTCATTTGAAAGAGAAAACATGTACAATTATCAAATGTAAACAAATGACTGGAAAACATTGCCTTTTAGCCAGGAATCCAAACAAAGTATAAATTGAGGCTTTCACGTGTATTCAGCTTTTCAAAACTCTAGAGGATAAATACAAGTTGGACTTTACCTCTTCCTCCCCTCTCTCCTCTCACCCGCTCATCAAACATGCCGTTGCCAAAACAGTAGTTGTTGAAACCATTGAAGCTGTCAAAGTCACAGAAACCTGGACACAGACAACCAGAACACAACTGACGGCTCCACATCACAGAACTAACAAGCCACCTGGATAATAAACTACTTTTCTGCTGGCTCAGAAAAAGGAAACAATGACATCTGTTTGGCCAGTGAGATCATTAGTCAACCCTTCCACCCTGAAAGGAGAAGGTTAAACTGAAGCTATTGTGGCAAAAAAAGATTGATTATATAAGATTAATTGACTGGAGTAAGAAATCAAAGGAGGGCAAGTATGACTGGGTCTTCAGAATATTTTAAGTATTTTGTGATTAACAGTCTTAAAGCCGTGTTCTGAGACCCTTTCTCTACACACTCTACATCAATAACTGTCTGGGGACCGTCACTGAGGAAACTGTGAATCGTACTGAGAAAAAAAAGAGTATGAGGGAGGCATGCAGGACATTTTGTAATGTTGGAGGTGACTGCTTTTGGTCTGTAATGATTCAGTTCAGCAGTTATTTTCCACATTTGGTGGACATGTGTAGATGTGATGTCTGAGTGACCATGATACATTTGGTGGCATTTGGCCAATAATATGTGTGTGTGTGTGTGTGTGTGTGTGTGTGTGTGTGAGTCCTTCGCAAATCTCAAAATATGAATTAACAACACTGTGCTTAGGCTTTAGGGCTCTGCGGACCGACTCAAGCATGTCGACTGCAGCGGGCCTTTACAGGCTGTGGCTCAGGGGTTAGTGGATCCACTGCTAGATGCTGAATAAACCAACGTTACATCCACTTCCCTGGAGTCAACAAGCAATACTTGACACTCAAGAATATCTTATATTGAACCAAAAACACATGATTAAACTAAAGAAGTCATACTAGCACTGATCAATTTCACTTATTCACAAAGATACCTGTATGCATAAATACAGAGCACTGCTTACCTTCTCCGTAGCCCCCTCCACTCCTCATGGTGTCCATCAGAGCCCCGCCGCGGCCAAGCCCGGGCACAAAAAACCCTCCCCTGGGTCCCCCCATCATGGGTCTATCGTAGGGCCCCGGTCTCTGGCCTCCCATTCCCCGCCGTGGCAGCTCGTAGTAGGCTCTGATCTCATTGCGACTGCTCTTAAAAATCTCTATGTACCTGCAACATGAAATGCCCATAGGGTGGAGGGGAGCAGAGGGCAGGGTTAAGGAGTAGAAATGGCTCAGATCAGTTTACATACATAGATGATTTACAGAGAGAGAAGATAAACACACAAAATACAAATATTCTAAAGAGCAGTCTAAGTACTTTTATTAGCTGGCTTAGGGCTGTAGCAAAGTATTTCTACACCAACCTCACCTCTTCTTATTTACAATAAAGGAAATCCTTACAGAGCTTTGAGGTGTTGTATTGATCATTTTAATTATTAAAAACTGCATAAAGAAGTGTGATGTGTTAATAAGAGGCTGCCTTGACTGACCTCTACACTTAACCCCCTTTTCCACAGTAAATTATCAGTAAAATACATGTGTCAAAGGATATAAAGGAAGTGCCAATAACTGGGTTCTAAAATACCCAAATGTTGCTCTGACACAATTCAAAAGAGCTCCCAGGTCTTAAACAACCCACAGCAAAATTGTATATGAAATAAAATACTCACACCATCTTTAATTTACAGATTAGATACATCATCCCATTTTTCAACATGTCACAATACATAAATCCATTAAACCCATCCACTTATCATTTTAATCAATATCACATGACCCACCCAATTAATTTACCCACTTTATCATTGTTTTACCGTAATTATTCTAGCACACCAACCCATGCTTATCATTTGACCATAACAGAAGCCATCCCTTAAATACCATAATTACTATAATATGAACACCCATTAAATACTGCAATAGAAGGCCAACCCAGTCCAGCCCGTCCCTTTCCCATCTGTCCCACCTGTGCCCTATTCTTTCCTTGTGTTTCCCCAGAGCATTTTCTGCTATCTCCTTTGAGGCAAACTGCACGAAGGCTTCCCCTGTGCTCCTCCCCTGGTAGTCCACTGGCAGAGTAATCCCATTTGGCACGATTCTCAACCCTTCAACCCAAGCACACATAAATACATAGGTCGGTAGGTAGACTGATAGATGTATAGAATAGAAAGAACAACACCCACTGCATCAGTGGAGTTATCAGGATGAATATATGTCATGAAAACAAATAAATATCATCTGTAGTATCTAATCAAACTGAGTTAAAAAGGGGCATCTCAGAGGACTGAATTTAAACATGTGCACTGCCTGGCAGGGGAATGAAACCAATACTGGCCTGGAGTCAGCAGCTATAAGATGAAGTGGATTCAGACTAAACATTTACACAACTTAATTTAGATCTGGCAAAATCATTAATTATTAGTGTTGAATGACACTGGCCTATAATAATTCTTAACTGGTGATTATCTTAGAAGTACTGACCCAGATCAGCATCATGGGACTCCCCAGCACTCTCCCCTCAGCCAAACCAGCCCAGCCCATACTATCTTTTAACCCCCTTATGAGGGCATGATATCAAGGTAATATGAATTATGCATGCTAAATAAAGTGTAAACCTAAAACTAAAATGGTAAGAGGCATACTAACAATTCATAATGAGGATAAATTTGTAAACACAGTTGGCAGAGTGTCCATATAGCACTTTTTTCTGGCATTAAATCGCTGGCAGGGCCTTCAACTAGAAGCACCCAGAGCAGCCACACAAAAAAGTGCACAAAAGAGTGCTCTGAAAAAAGATGCTGGGTGCAGCACGTTTTATCTAAGCAGCCGCATTGGGAACAATATTTTAAAAAATGTGATGTTGCTCAGAAAAACACTATATTGACACAAAGCCATGACTATATTACAACAACAAACATACATACATAAGGCCGTTTGGCTATGACACAGACACATTGATTGACTCTAAATCAATTTAAAACCAATGTGAGAGAAATCAAAATTTGGGATATTGGTATTTGCAAATCTGTTAATGCAAATGTTTATGCTGTGGTGTGTTGTTATGGGCAAATTGGAAACCACTGTTCAGAGTGCAGCTCCAGTAGGAATTGTACATATTACAAACAGTCACATTTCGTAATATAAAGAAAGTCAATGTACATGTAATTTGAAGCTAGCTGTAGTTGTGTCAGTACCCTTACACACCCCTTTGGTGTCCACAGTAGAAATAACTACAGTATGTCTGTGAAAAAACTATTCCTCAGATTAATATAAACTGTGAAATATAAATATAATGCAAAGATAATTACAAAGTTGTAAATGTCTGTGTACCTGAGAAGAACTGAACAATCTCCTCCTTGCTGCAGCCAAACGGTAGGCCTCGAAGTCGCAGCATGCAACCACTGGAGCTTTCATAGTCAGCAGGACCGCTACGTTTTAGCACCCAGTCCATTTCACTACGATTTGACTTGAACACTAAGTTTAGAGACACGGACAAATGGACACACACACATCAAGATCTGAAAGTACAAATACACTAAACAACTTTTCTGAATAGAGTTTGGTTTAAAGCTCATGACACACAAAATCTGGGAAATGTCTATTTGTATGGGGAATTTAATAAAAGGTGAGCCATGAAGCTAACTTCAAAATGCATGAAAAACACAAAGGCCACATGAGATGAGATGTCAGCAACAGAGTATGTTGCACTGTTTCTATCAATAACCTCTCACAATGCAGCAATTGTTCCAAGAGAAAGACAACAAAAGGTGAACACTTCCTTGTCCATCAATCGGTTGAAATCAGTTATATCGCTTACCCTCTATGTATCGGTGTCCCATGTATTTACGGTCCTTGGTGAGGGCATTCTTGAAATCTTCGGACATTTTCAGCTCAATAAATGCCTCTCCACTGGGACGGCCTTCTTTAGAGTAGGTAAAGCACACTCCATTTACTTTCCCAACGATGTCACAGTCTGTAAAAAAAGGTAACAAGATTGATTGAGATCTCCTTAAAAGGATTACTAAACTGATACATTGACCACAAAACAAGTTGTTAGTGGGAGAGAAGACTCTTGGATGCAGTCACAAGTCAAATGTCAGCTACACTCATGCATTAATGTAATATTATTGCATAACTCTGCAGAATTGTGCGACAATCAACAATCATTAAAAACATATTCTGGTGCAATTGTGATGCTTCTTTATGTTATAAACCAATAATAAGTTATAAAGCAGTTTCCTGTCAATTCAGAATATTCACTTAATACTATCATTCACTATAATGGTGAAAAAACATGATCACAATTTCAACACTCAGCAAATAGCTGAGTTCATCGTTTTAGATGTAACTTTAGTCTTGCACTTTCTAACACTGTTCATATGCGTGTGTATTCTCACCAGAGAAGAAACTGGCAACCTCCTCCTGCGTACAGGACCACGGTAGTCCTCTGATCCGAACCACATAACCCTCTTCATTCAAAGACATTCTCACTGGCACACAGAGCAGAATACAGCAGCAACACATTAACTTGCACATCATAACCAGAGCAGGAGCTCTGTGAAATATGCATATCATTCATATATATCCTGAATGTAATACATTACACAACAACCTTTCTGTAGGAAGCGAGTAACTTAAGTGTTATAAACAATGAATTGCCAGAGACGAAAGCAGCATACTTATGATTAGTGTTAATAAAAACAGCGAGTTATGCATATCTAATAATGTATAACTAGAATGCACGCCACGTTACGTTACTGCAGCTGTCACAAAAATTGACCTTGACATTACAAACATGACGTTTGTTATTTCCTCCTTCCTCCTTCAAACTGTTTCTCACAGGGTAGGTGAACCCAAGAGCCTTGCTAGCTAACACCACAACAGCTCAACTCCCTAAAAGAGCGTTACACACATATTCTAGCAGGACGTCATCTACTCTTTGGTGGAGTTACTTCTTTGAGTGCCGCCACAGGAGAACATTGGACAGCTTGGATTCTCAAACTGTGTTTACGTCTCTCAAGCAGCCGCATGTTAGCTCGGTCACAGAAGCAGCTAGCTAGCAGCTATGGCTGACAGGAGGACACTGACAGCGGTCGAACATCCGGGTCGGACCCGTTCAATCCCCAGCGAGGTCGCACGCGGTAAAGGGACATCAACGTGTGTCACCAGACAGAAGTGTCACGCGCTAGGGATACATATGTGAAAACGTTTAAATTATCTCACGGTCGCTTCCCGTCCCCAGTCTCCTGCTCCTGCCCCGAGCCTCAGGTGTCACTCACGTTACCCACTCAGGTACGTTGTTATCGCGAGACTTGGACAGAAAAGATGACGTTAAGGGAAAACAATTCCAAACTTTTAAAACCCTTTAAATATATATATATATATATATATATATATATATATATATATATATATATATATATTAGTATTAGTATTAATATATATATATATATATATATTATATATTAATACTAATAACTAAAATGGTTATACGAAGAGTCATGGGCGGACTGTTTTCACTAAACTGTAAAATGAACTTAAAGATGGCTCGTTAACAGGCTGCGTGAGTATTTGGCCGACGAACTTTCTGAGAAGTTTATGAAAATATATGAGGCTAAATAATGTTGTGTCTGCCTGTCCAATAGCAGTGCTTTGTTGATCCTTCTGGAGATAAGCAGATCACATTTAAATGCTACACAGACCAAAAACATGCTGAATATTTGTATGACCATCTACAAAATGTCAGATGTTACAAATTGTGAAGAAAAAGTCGATCCATCAAAATGCAAATTTGACAATCATCAAAATACACTTTGAACTGGCAGAACCCCAGTTAATCAATAAACAGTTTTCATGACAAGAGTAGATATTGGACACGAATGACAATAACAAACTCCCCAATGACACTCGACAAAGCGTCTAAACACTATTCGTGTCGCTGAAAATATTCTGAAGGTGGAGCCGAGGGCGCGTGCTGAAACATAACATTAGGTGTAAAGTCCATCGACTGCAGCGGGTCGACTGTGTCAAATCTTCACCGTGACTCTTTTCATTTAAAGTTATTTCCATATTTGTTACTAATCATAATGGAGATTCCAGTGTATATCCTCGATGCCTTTACTAATTTACCGTTCAAGGGAAACCCCGCGGCAATTTGTCCACTAATGCACGTGAGTAAGATTTTAGGTTTATGTGACGACAGTAAGGTCATAATGTAAATTGTTATGGCTGTTATAGCTTAAAAGATATCAAGACACTTCAACTTGTGTATTCAGTTGTTTGTTTCATATAGCTACCACGACTGCTTCACTTATTGACTAATATGACATTTCAGGCAGTATGATTCACCAGTTTTAGTTGCTCATACGCCTCATTATTACACACTTTGTTGTAAAATAGACATAGTTTAAGCATTCAAATGTATCATAGGCTATATGCATGTACCTCAGTGTATAATGATTGCATGTCAAAACAAAACATATATGTTTCTGTATAATGTATGTGTTTCTAACAGGAACTGAGAGAAGACTTGTATCAGACGATAGCAGCAGAGATGAACCTGTCAGAAACAGCTTTCATCACCAGGATCGACCCCTCTGACAATTTTACCACAGGTCAGATAGTATCGGGTGTAATATATATATATATATATATATATATATATATATATATATATATATATATATATATATATATATATATTAATGATTGAGTAAAGCTATCAGTTTAGATTGGTTAGATGGGTTCAATAGAAATACACCAGTCTGGGTGGGGTATAATTTTTAGAATAATATAAAGCCAGAGTTTTTACAAGCCCTTACCAATGCACAAGCATTGTTTCGCATGTATTGTCATTGAAACTGTTTGGATGGGGAGAAAAAAACGTGAGCAAGCAAAAAAAGACCTAAATACCTGCTGGTGGCCAACACAAACATTTTACCTTCAGAGGAAAGTGGAGGTTTTATCAGCAAGTCTGGACAATCCTCACTTACTGTTTATGTCTTCACTTTAGGATTTAGGACACTAGCAGATTCAATTTATAACACTGATTGAAGTCGTTGCATTAAGGGGAACATTAGCTAAATTTGAAGCAACCCATCAACCATGTGATTAACAGGATCTAGGTTCCGACTTCGATGGTTCACACCAACCACAGAAGTGAATCTGTGTGGTCATGCCACTCTGGCCTCTGCAGCGGTGCTGTTCAAGCATAAGAGTAAGTTACAAAACAAACACACACAGACATTAACAGCATATCAAGGTTCATTTTCAGTTAATCCAGTTAATGAATTGGCTTGATTTGGAACACAAGAAAAGACACGCACACGGAATTCAAAAAGCTGTTCACTCTTTAATGTAATCCACAGTACAGCTATATAAAATACATGTCAGCTAGCCTGCAAGCATAATTTGTGCATTTATTATGTCCGTTAGAGAATGTGAATCCTAAACTGGTGTTTGAGACCAGGAGTGGAGATCTGGCTGTCACCGAGCAAGGGGAAGGGTACGTCATGGACTTTCCTCTCAACCCGCCCACCCAGGAGGTACATTATGTGATTAAACAAACACATCAGGATAATAAGTGAAAGATACATTGTGTGAATCTGGAAGGCTATGAGGAATGAAAACATTACCAACACTATGCAACTGAATTTGGAAATTCTATAATATATAATGCACATTTGATGAAACACATCCTTTCCATTTCAACATCAATATTATTAATTCTTCAATCAGCATCACATTAAGAAAACTGTTTGTGAAACCCACAAAATGCAACCATCCCACAATAATGTAACATACAGCTGCAGCTTGGATTAGGAGAACTCAAACGTCCTGCATTAGCATTGCAAGGTTCTTCGTAACTTTTTAAAGTATTTCAAAAGACCACAAAAAGCTATTATTCCAATAGATTTTCTTTCTATTTTCTTAGGATGCCAATGAGTTCAGAGACCTCATCAAGGTCAGTAAGACACCTTTTCTTTCCAGGAATGCATGTTTTACAGTAGACTCCTGCTTCATTGTCTATACATGAACAACTCTGTACTGTATAGTATTTGCCAGTGTGCTTACATTCTTGTGATGTTTTGTGTGTATGCTGTTTTTGCGCTTGGACATTGGATAAAGGTGGCAGTTGGAAACCACCCAATCCAGGATGTTTATCTTTGCGCAAACACCAAAAAACTCATGGTTCGACTGGCTGACAGTTGTGACAGGTTCTCACACACACACACACACACACACACACACACACACACACAGTTTGTTTGTGGCTGTGCTTATGTGCTACATGTACGTTTTCTGCAGGTCAGTGTTAACCAGCCTGAAAGTTGACCCTGTTGCTCTCCAGAGCAGTGAGAAAAGTGCAAGAGTCAAAGGACTAATCCTCACCATGAAAGGTAATCAGAGCTCAGAACGAGTTAGATCAGGGGGAGATTGTTGGACATATTTATGACTTGTTGACCATATGCAGTAATTTTAGTGGTACCACAGTTAAGACATCCAGTCTTTAAGGAAATAAGTTGATTGTTGCCTTAACTGACATGATAAACCCTTTATTAAGTTGCCTATATGTTGCATCTCAAAGTCCACTGAAGGTTTCATGCCCATTAACCAACAAACGTGACATGTTAAGAGAACACTGTTGAGACCAGCCCTGTGAAGTCGTTCAAATCAAATTGTCATTCCTTTATCCGCCAACAGGATCACCGGATAACCAGCCTGGATACGACTTCTACTCCAGATACTTTGCGCCATGGAATGGCATCCCTGAGGATCCTGTCACTGGTAGCTACTACTACTACTGCTGCTGCTACTACTACTACTGCTGCTGCTACTACTACTACTGCTGCTACAAAAACATGTAGTGTCACATGTAAAGTGCTCACGCAGTAAAGATGTCTTTTGTGTCCCTGCAGGTTCTGCCCACACCGTGCTGGGAAGCTACTGGTCTAAGCAACTGGGAAAGAATAAAATGCTGGGTAATTAAACAAATTCGTTATTGATCAAATCAGCAACTTAATTAACTCTAAACCAATGCAATTAAACTAAGCCAGAGGCAAAGTCTTTTGTGTGATTAACTTGATATCGGGCATGATTTGCTCACTGTAAAAAGATACTGACACTCGTTTCATCCCTTCTGCGTTTGTGTAGCGTACCAGTGCTCCAGTCGAGGCGGAGAGCTGGAACTAGAAGTGAGAGACGACGGAAGAATCAATATATCTGGACAGTCTGTCACTGTGCTGCAGGGAACAATCACACTATAGCCACAGCCACTCACAAGCAAGGGTTGGGGATGATGGGACAGTCATGATGTATCCATATGATTTAACAAATAAAAACAAGCCAATTTCAATAAACAGGGTATTGTCCAGACAGATCAATCTAATACTGAAACATCACTAAGCATACAAACATATTACAGGATGGAAAAAACATCTCACGCTTTGATAGTATTGGTATTATTTATTTTCATATCGCAAAAGTATGAACAAAATACACACAAAACAAGTCAAATCAGAGGTTGTATCAGTTTGCCAACATGTACTAATAATTAAAAACGTAATCACGAGTTAAATTATCACAGATTATCAGTATTAAATTACATTAGAGCAGAATAATTTCCTCCTAAATTGTGTTTTCCTAGAGTTTTAACAGGTTAACATGCCAGGTAGCTTCCGTTATAATCATTCCATCTCTGTACAGCTTAACGTTTGCTCTGTTTGGTTTTAGCTTTTTCTGTTACCAACGGTATTATGTTAACTGAAGAATAAAGAAAAACTGATTATTTATATATCAGTGGTTTCAATTATGTACTTTAGGTCAGTGTGGTCCATTCAGATTAATACAGTACTGACGCAATATTTCTATATTGCAGCAACATACAGTACATTTCAAGTATGTATGAAGTCCAGTGATGTACAGTTGAGCCACTAAACAAGAAATGAAACATGACAACAATCACCAACTGTGATGGTTTGATCCATAAAAATCAATTAAATGTACTGTAACCTTTCAGTTTGAAGTCTAAAGGTTGAAGACAATTTCAGCCTGATAGACGTTCCTGAGCTTATCCGACTGCTGTAGCTGAGTGACAAGAACTATTAAACAGGTTTGTTTCTCCATATTCACATTCAGTGACTTTCTGTGTTGGGTGTGTGTAAATGCTTAGAGAAAGTAGTGTATTGATAGAGGTATTTGATCAAAAGTACCATAGTTTAGTATATTCCTAGTTGAGGTTTGATGCACAGGACCATAATCCACCAGAGACAGGATACAGTACAATTCTGTGTGCAAATGTTATAGCTGTTCAGTGTCTAGTACCTTGTTTCACCACATAGACATTAACTATTGCTACTTTTGAAACTGTAAATTAAATGGGTTGTATTTATAATTGATCAAAGACTTGCAGCTGTGGCCTAAAAATCTCCAACAAAGCTTGTTAAGGTTGTCTGGAGATTAAATTAAGAGATAATGGGTCAAAAGGAAAATAATTAAAATCAGTCTATTAAAACACTTACCTAGTGTGGTACATATCAGAGACAGTGTCCCTTCTAAAGTTCTTCAGGTTCTTTAGGTGTCTTATAGTATAATCTGTATCTCCAATTACAGGCCATCAAATCCTTGTGAGGATGTACACAAAATAATCATAAGGTGGGGCTTCACCAGGAGATGACTGTAGGCTGCAAATACCACAGAGACACTTTGAGCAATATTATTTTGTTCAAAGATGGACAAGAGAGCAAGGACTTCTGATCCCACCCTTCAGATCATCCAGTTTGCAGATTGGCATATACTCTCTGCCCTGATGAGGTGATCCACAGCTGCTGGCTGCTCTGCTGCTGAGACAGACAGGTGACCTGAAACACCAGCGGCTCCATAGACTCCATCACAGGAACATGCTTGGTAAGTCCTTGTGGGCAGCTGCCGGGAGTTGGATAATGTGAAGTAAGGGTTCAGGAAGAACTTTTGTTCTATGTATTTTGCTTCTACAAAGATGACATGCAACAAGAACACAGGTTAAATCATTAAAAAACAGCTTAGAAGCAGTGTTGTAGCCTCCACCACCATTTGCAAAAGAATTACTAGAGTTAAAGATTATTGTGTAATAAAAGGATATCATGTTCTCTTGCTGCAGGTGGTTGAGTAGTTTCTCCACAGGTGCGTAGCGTCGTAGCGTTGTGATGGACCCCACCATCAGCAGCTTGTGTTTAGCCCTGGTAATGGCTACATTGAGGCGACGCCAGTCCTTCAACAGCTCTCCTAACTAGAGGAGAGGCAGCAGAGAATCAGGTAAGGGGCACCTGTTCATTTGCTTGTTCACTGATGCAGAGAGAAGACAGGATGAGTCAAAAGAAAGGGCAGAAGAGAAACACTTACATTTCCTTCCTCTGCAGTGCTCCTGACAAAAGAAAAAACGATCAGACTTTTGTCCCGTCCTTGGTATCTGTCCACTGTATTCACCTCCACACCGGTGAAAGCAGAGGACTGCAGCAGAGCAGAGATACTCTTTAACTGCTGCCTGTAGGGGGCGATAACTCCTATATCACTGGGCTTACACCCTGCCTGAAGAAAGTAAAAATAAATAAGCAGGGGTTAGTACGATAACTAGCTACATCAATTATTCCTCCATTTCCCCCCACTGCATTAAGAACACTTCCTGACCCTACGAATTAAGTCAGGACTTAAAACCCACTGTATTATGCCATAAATACATGCGCATCAATAATGCAACTGATGTACCTTAATCAGCAGTGAAAGCAACCTGTGAATGAGAGCAGCCTCGGTGTGATTGCTAATGCCTCCCTTCTCCACAGACTCCAGTGCTGGCACCTAAAGGAGACAAACAAGATGTAGATCAGAACACCCCCATTGTCTTACTCACAACGATCTTATTTCACATAAATGACTTTCTTCGACTGTTGAGGTAGCCGACTTCATTCCTTGACCTTTCATGAGAAAGCAGACCTAATAAAATATGTGTCAATCATCTTAGCTAGTAATAGGTAAAAACTTGGCGAGTAATACTTTGACGTGACTGTATATTCAACCAACCATGGAGCAATCTAGGAAGCAAACAGGGCTGCTGGGCAACAATGTGGCATGAATCCAAGCCAGGTCGTGCTGTGGATGAGACTTGGAGTAGGAACTAAGCTCCGACTGGACAGAGAGCAGGAAGGGCAGGGAGAGCAGGGCTGTGGCCGTCCTCTCTGATCCACACTCAAGCCGGCCCTCATACATCAGGGAGTTACTGAGAGACATTATCTGCCTAAAAACACAGCGCACACACTGTTTATTATAGAGTGGTGGGAATCCTCTCGTTAGTCCTTATAGATAAGAGTTCAAATGCCATTTGAATGGTCTAATGGGTGAGCTCATGATGAACAAGAAAAGATGAAGCAGTGTTGTCTGTGTATGTAGGTGTACCTATTCATCCGGTACTGTACATTAAGTTGGACCACTGCTTCACTGTGGAGCTCGAGACGCTTAAAAAGACTTTCGTCCATCCCAAGTGACCTAGAGAAAAAGAATAATGAAATCGGGACCATATAGTATTTCTGTTGACGTTATTCTAACTTTGCATTAAGTACCAAATTGACCCTGCATTTTCTACATGTTTTACCCTCATGAGGACAATTAACTACAATAACTGCACTAAAAGAATACTTCACCCCCACCAAGAACATTTGTCATGACTTCCTCAACTTAGTTTTACTCGCACGCCTCCAAGTGAACGGAGAATCCAAAAGAAAAACTAAATCAAAACTTCCTTTAACAAACTCTGACACAACTCATGCAGTATAATCAAAGTATTGTTTATCCTGTCATACGCTCAGCACTTTTCCAAATTTGACTACTTAAAAACCTTTTTGCCACTACTGTATCATGCTTTTGTAGGTGCACTGCAAGTCTGTGTTTTGCTGTTGTTAAATCTGGCCTCTATTGACCACTTTCATATTTGCCATTCAGCCTGGACGTATGAGGGAAAAATCTAAATTTTTTCCCCCAAGAATTCAAGGTAACGTGGCGAATAATAGCTATGCAGATTTTAAGGGTGAAGTTTTCCTTTTTAATTTTATCCACACATACACACTTTACCTCGCCTCCTGATTTTGTACTATTGGTGGCAGCTGTTGGTGATCTCCAACCAGGACAAATCTCTTGGCATAGAACAGGGGTCCCAGACAGATAGGCTGGCTGATCTGTGAAGCTTCATCTATGATGCAGAAATCAAACCGGCGACGTGTGAAAATGGGATGCTTGATGCCCATACAGGTGGTTGCCACTGTCAGCTAGACAGAGAGAGAAAATCGTGTTTGAATGGTAAGAAGTTAACACATTTTAGACAAATGTTGTTAAGTTACAAAATCAACAGGTTTCTAGTTTCAGAGATTAGATGCTACATATAAAAAAAAATTGCTGATTTCAGTGTCTATTAATCAGTCGAAGTTGTTGAAGTTATGGTATTTCACAACCTAACGCCTCACCTCCTTGTTATAAAGCTGTTCCAACTCTGACAGAGTGTGAACTCCCTTCTTTCTGGCACTTTCCTCTGTGTAGGGCAGGATGTCTGGATGAACCTGGAGAGGTGGCAGAAAACAAGAGTTGAAGACAATGGCGGTTCTAAAATGTTAATTTACTTCTTCAATTATTAAATAATTTTTAAAAAAAACATGATTGATTATTAATTAATCCATTCCCCAAAATGTTTTATATTTTGTATAACTTCAATAACATTCAATAGTGATTTGTCCTTCAATGCAAATTACCACACGAGAGAATGGAATAACCTTTTTGTAAACAGAAAATATATCTGCAAAGTGACAGTTTTAAAACAAATTCGGGAAATGCTCATTTTCTATGCTGTACTGAACACATTGAATAACATCAAAATATAGTGCACCTTCTGCCCCTGCCCAAGACGCAGAAACCCAACCCGGAAGCGCTTTAGCTTCAGCAGGATGTTGTCAACAGCAGAGTGGGTGTAGCTGGTCAGCAACACGCTGAACCCACATGCGTGAAGGATGCGAACCTGAGAGAAAATGTGAGGAAGAGACCAAGAGCAAGAAGGAAAGACAATGGTGGGGGAGAGGGGGTTAGAGTTCTGGTCTCACTTAGAGTAGATAATGTTCATTTATAGGTCCGGTGAGGTTTTTAGAGCATGTCAGGAGTTTACCAGGGTGCAGATGGTTGTGGTTTTGCCCGTGCCTGGCATGCCAACAATCAGTGTGTAGTCTTTAGATAACAACACCTTCTTCATGGCCTGCTTCTGGGGTTTGTTGAGACCTGAAAACAAACAAACAAACAAACACACAAAATAATTCATCGTTAGAAACATTTCTATTGTTGATACAAGTGTGAAATTACAACTAAGCAAAACTTCATTTGTAGTATTGTCCCACACAAAAATAGAGAGCAGAATAAAATTGAATAAAGGAAAGGAGATAAGAAAGAAAAAGAGACGAAAAACAGAGCTGCGTAGCTTTGTCACCTTTGAGGATATTGGCCACAGTGTCCTTGGCCTCTCTTGGCAGAACAGAACTGAGGTTGTAAATAAACTCTGGAGGACGAAGGTCAACAACCAGTTCCCTCAGACGATCACTGCACAAATATAAAATGTTTGAGGCTATTGTTTTAATTGTTAATTTCATGCGCCTTCCTTCCTTTGCCATTATATCCATTCTGTGCTACTTTGCATTTTTGGATTTTACTGTAGCTACCTGTCCTGAGAGTTTTCCATCAGCCTGGAGAGATTGGTGAGGTGAGTGCTGAGGCCCACCACACCTTCATCGCCATCCAATCGAAACAACACACCACTGAACTTGGACAGGTCTCTATAAAACACATTAAACAAAGCGTGTGTAAATCCAATTAGTGACTTCAACTGAGCAGCTGGTAAAACTAGCCGTCCTGTAGTTTTCCTTTGGTTGAAACACTTCAGATGGCAGTTATTTGTGGGTTCGTTCTCACCTGTCCAGTGTGCAGCTGATCGATGTCTTGCTGACCTCACACAGGTATCCTGTTGCCAAACCAACCAGTTTACCTTTCTGGTCGCTGACAACTATGCGATCCCCACTAGCCAAACCGCTGCTGGCCAAACCCTCCTGTGGCACCATGCTGCTTCGCTGGAAACGATGGAGGAAAACCCCATCAGACTGCACGGTCACTGGCCCACTGAGCTGCACATTCCCCACACAGCTCCCATTCTTCTCACTAGAAACACAAGTCACAAGTACTGTGTATTAACTGTTCCATACAGTATGAAGGGACTTATTCTTTACACACGTTTTTCTACCCAATACTGGATTTAATTGAGAGTGTTTACATCTCTAAATTTGAGCGACCAGATTTGTACCTCTCCTCAGCCGTCTGAAGCCACACACGCTTTCGGCCATTCTTGGCCTCCATGCTGGTAGCCTCAAGGCCGCAGAGCAGGAGCCAATGAGAGAAATAGCTTAGTTGTGGTGGGATCAGATGACCCGTCTCCTGCTGTAGGAAGTCACGCACAACATCCTCGCAGTCGTCTGCAGAGCTGCCATCGACCGCCCTGGAGGACAGGTGAGGATGGGTGTTGAGAAAAAGGAAAGAGTGATGAAAATAAGACAATATAGATAGAATGAGCTAAATAAGACAATTTAATCTCACCATCTCTGTATTAATAGTTTATTGTATACAAACAAAAAACGTTTTTTGCTAACTGATGGTTTTAATTACACTCATAATAAAGTTTAACATTTCAACGGCTGCAACGTGAGTTCAAAAGGTTACCTCTCATATAAAGCACAGTTTCTCTTCTGAGGACAATACTGGCAAGTTTGTCTGTTTGTCAGGATGTCAGGAAGTTTAGACAAACGGCTCCGCTTGGCTTCTTTCTCCACACAGTTGTGAATGTGATGGACCAGGGTGTTCCTCAGCTTCAGCAGCTCTGAGACAAACAATAAAGGTGATGACAGAGATGCTGCTGTGAAAGAATGTAATAAGACAAGGCTCTTCTTCTTGGGGTTCACTGCAGCATTGTGTTGTGGTTCAAACTTGCACAATATAATTGAAGATAGACTGTAAATGTGTAAAATAAATAATAATACAGCTATACAAGATTATCTAGGCCAATAACAATATATACTCTATCGATTTATCAACTAATAACCGAACAGCATGGTTTTTGCTAATATTATTACATTTGTAAATCTTTGTTAACAGTTGATTATTTAGAATATTTCTTCTTTTTTTAACATTCCAATTCCTGAATATCTTTAAGAATTAAAAGTTCATTGCTTTTTTAAAAAAGGGTGTACTTGCATTGTTATGCTATTATAATATTATCAGCAGCACAAAATGGTCTTAGTATCTGGTATATTGCAGTTATTTTTGGGACAATATATCAGCCAACTAAAGGAGTTATCCTGACAGGCTTCATATTCTACAATTATTCATGATATAAAATAATATTTTGATATGATTGTTTAAAACCGTCGTTGGGCAAGTTGGTAGAGTTTATGTGTGAGCACTGTACCTCTGCGGTCCATGTGGCTGGCCACTACAGGGTGCAGGTTGCCAGTCTTGAGGTAAAGCAGGAGGCCAGCTTCAGAATGGTATCTCTCTGAGCTCATCAGAGTGTAAAGAATCACCTACACACAGAAACACACTTGTATGTGGACATCTTGAAAGTCGAGCCTTGACACCACCAGTCTACATTTGCACGTCTACCGAGTTGAGCCCGCTGTGGTCCACCAACCTGACTGCGATGTTCTATCGAGTTTGACTCCTTTCCAGTTTTCAACTCCAGGGGTACAGTCCTCTCCTCCGACGTTCTGTGACTGCCGCTTCGTGGCTTTTGAATTTGAACACGCGCCGTTACATCGATTTTCCCTTTCAGACCAAATCTCGGGGACCACACATTCTCTTCTATATCTGCCAGCTCTGCTACCGTGACAACAGTTGTCGAGTCCTGACATCTGCTCGAAGTTCAGCCGTTGCCGAGTTCATCAAGAGAGGGATGGACATATAAGCAGCTCTTTAAAGTAACGAAAACCGTATTCACACCGTTTTTTGGTGATTACGCTTTTGTTATTTGTTACAAAGATTAATACAAGATATGAACAAAAACAAATGTGGTCGACACTTGAACCGCTAATTAAGTTTTGTTTGCAAATCTTTAGCGCTCCATGTGTATACATACATTTTTAAGCTGATGCCTTTTGGTGTTGTGGAGCTCAGGTACTCCTTTGCCCAATGTTCCAGCGCTGGCAGATAATCATGCAGTTCCTGCTTCATCTCTTCCTGGCTTACACCCAAACTGTACCTAGAGATTAATGGACAAAACAAACACAATAAACCAAAGAATATGCACATAATCATCAAGTGGATACATCACATGAAACACATGTTAAATATACCAGAAACATTCCCAAATATTTAGACACATGAAAAGGTTTGTGGCACGTAGGTCGCAACATATTTTATTAGTGTTGCTAAATACATGTCGTATCTCTTATTTTTAACATGCATATGTGCAGTACACCTTTGAGCCACGTGGGGGAGCCTGAATATTCCAATTGTTTTGATAATTGTAGCCTACTCATAACAGGTAGGGTATAACCTGACCACTTACATGTCTCCCAGGTACTGAGGACGGCACAGGGCTTGGTCAGCCATCTTAGACAGTGTCTCCAAAGAAAAATCTTTGGCTGTAGCTGCTCTCTGAAATACTTCATGGACCATGGTGCCGTTCAGCATTTGCTTCGAGCCCCCATCAAAACTCTGAATCACA
The DNA here is from genome assembly GCF_009769545.1 of Cyclopterus lumpus. Taxonomy (NCBI): domain Eukaryota; kingdom Metazoa; phylum Chordata; class Actinopteri; order Perciformes; family Cyclopteridae; genus Cyclopterus; species Cyclopterus lumpus. The sequence goes on along the minus strand of NC_046968.1, from coordinate 17,855,922 downwards.
GAACAAACAGGAGACGGTGAAGAGTTTAGCATTGTGTGAGAGTGTACTGTCCATTTCAGGGTGAAATAGGAAGTTTAGGAAATATACACAATCAACAAACATAAAAACAGGTCCTGATATTATTTATATTAGTAAAGCTTTGTACCTTGAACATATCTCCCAGTACTGCACGTCTCATGCAACGGATGGAGTTTGAGATGCTGGTACCAGAAATAAGACTATCGGGTAGTAAAACCAGGAAGCCCTGCTCCCTGCCCACCACCCAGGAGCCACCATCAGAGCAGCCCTCTAGATGCACCACATCGCCACAACAAACAGGCGTCATGTCCCTGGAAATACAATAAGAATGATTATTTTATACAGATATGAAGACAGAGACACACAAACATAATGAAGAAAAAAAAAAAGTAATACTGTACATAATGAAGAAAAAAATTCCACGCTACTTTCACAAATCCGGGCATTGTGGGGAGAATCTTGATGTATATCACAATTAAAATAAGTAATTGAATAACAATGTAAACAGGACAGAAGATCTTAACACAAGGCATTACCATCCATCTTTCAACAGACACGTTTCCGTTGGATGGAGAGATTTGGAGCATGAGACGGTCAGTGTTTTGAGGCCAGGCCGCTCATCCACATCTAAAACCCAGTAGCGGTTGTTTAGGCCTCCAGAAAGGATCACATGGTCTGGCACCTTACTGTAGGAAGCGAGAATACATATATCATATGTGATTGCTTTAAAAAATATATATATATTTAAACACCTGCCCACATGAGGATGAACTGACAGAGCAGCTTTTCGGTTACCAAGTGAAGTGCTTGAAGCTACATATACTCTGTGTTAAGCTCTCATATTTTAGTTCATTCCCCCCCTCCCCCCTCCTATTACAGACATGAGAAATGTGATCATTCCCTAACCTCATCAAACTATGCAACACAATTCTCCAATGTATCTCTCACCAGAGTTTTTTTGATTTATCATCTTTGACGAGACCTTCACTATGATCCATCTGCTCTGCAAACCAGCTCTCGTCCAACATGTCCTCCACAGGACACAATGACGTAATTCCTGTTTTTTCTTTTGTTTGAAAAATAAAAGAATGGTTAGCGGGGAAAGAAAAGGTTGTAAAATAAAGCTGCATGTACAGTGTATACTGTATTAATATATTATTAATATCATGATGATGACACTCAATAGACAATCATCAGGAATTCCATATGATTGTTAAATATCTTAAAACTGGTCATTTCCTCGTCTTAAAGGTTGCAATGGTGGTAGGAAATACCATGTTTTTAACTTAGGGCTCATCATAGACACTTTGTTGAGAAGAAACACTTTCAAACTCTGTGTTTTTCCAATGAAAGATACAACAATAGTAAACAGAAATAGTGATAGTTAAAACATAGATTAAAACAATTACAATTTAATACAAAATGTGTAGTAGGTGGCAATCAAAATCCTAACTATCAGTGTACCTGGAGCTCGGTCCTGATCCGAAGAGGTCACATTGTGTCCATCTTCATTCAATGAGGTCATTGCTGTTACTGTAGCTCCGGCATTGTTACGGTCAATCTCTCCCCCCTTTGCACTTGTCTTCGTTGCAGGTGTGATAATTTGAGCACTAGGTCTGTGCATGTGAGCAATGAGAGGGTGAGTGTGCTTCACCTCAGTTGCCTTTTGCTCTGTTATTACAGTAAAAACAGAATCTGTCTCATGTTCATTTATCTTATTCTGATGTTTTCCCTGTTCCCCAAAATAGTTGTTGTTGTCATTGAAGACCACTTCAGTACCTCTGCTGTGACTCTCTGACCTCTCAAACTGACCCTCTGACGTGTCCCTTGAAACACGAGATGTCTTCAAAATGGCAATCACAGGCCCCGCTACTTTCACATTTCTACCTGTGGAGCTGAGCGCAGTTCTTTGTGCCAGTATATTTACATTTCTTGGTCTCTTAGCGTTGTGAGACTCTTGAGGTGGGCTGATGACTCTTTTAACGGAGCCAGAACATCCCTCTTCCCACTTGGTTCTTCTTCCCTCCTCGGTCATAACTCTCCGTGCACTCTGCCCTTTGGAGCGGGGACTGCGACAGATGGGGGAAAGTTGGCCGAGCTCAACCAAGCTCGCCACCTCTCTGCTGGGCTGGGGGCTCAGTCGACCTGGATTTCTGGAAGAAGAAGGGGAAGCCAGCCTGATCTGACTGCTGGGGGTCTCCGGCACACAGAGAAGATCAGGCGAGGAGAGCAGGACGTTTTCCAGGTCCCCAAGGACACTCCTCTTTAAGGGGGAATGGGGTCTGAATGCAGAGGTTTCACCATCTTTGATCAGAGGTTCAGTCCTGGCAAGTGCAGCTCCAGTGAATTTTGTTGAAGACGACAAGGCCTGAAACAAACACAGAAAAACGAGAATTTTGATACATTTGATTACATAAAAACTAGTAGTAGTACACTGTTTATGTAAATAATAGAGAAATATAATTGTACAAAAGACACACACAAAAAGTACCTTCTGATGGTTTTGAGAGGAAAAGAAGGACGAGATGTTCTTCTGACCCGGCAGGCCAGGTGTCTGACAGAAACCACAAAGCAAACATTTACCAGCATTTCACTGGTGCTATTGGTCTGATGTTCAATAAGACACCAAGTTAAAACAGAGCGGCACTTTTTACATTTAAGAACGTAGAAAGAAGATACTTGAGGTACAACAACTTCACAACAAGGCATCAACAACCAACAACAGCAACACGCCGTTGGTCACTTTCATTTAGTTTTTAAAACCTCAGTTGTGTGAAACGTCTCAATGTCGGTGTATAAATGTATGAATAAGGTGTTTTCTGGTTTCCTATTCACTCGATATAAATGAATGACACCAGAGACTGCGGACATAATAAACTATGACAGGTGCCACATTTAACCGTTAACGTTACACTTTCTCATTAGACTTCAGTTGCTGTTTAAATGCTCGTCATGCTGCTGCTGGACAACAACAACAGCGAGGTGAGCTAAACCTTCTGCCCTCACCTTGGTTTTCTTCAGTTGGGTCCTGTTCATGGTGGCAGATTAAACCACCGGAGGCGCGTGTATTTATCCGCGAGGTAACGTTACACGAGCCGTTTATCAGCGATACCTTTCAGCTCACCCAACAGCGGTGTCTCGTCCCCGGAGGGCTCACCTCACCGGAATCACTTGACGACACCGCTCCGAACAGAGCATAGTTTGCTTAGTCTTTAACGACTCTACAGCTCCACAACCAGGAGATTGTTGATTTCTCTAATACTGTTAGCTGACGTTCATCTTCTGCTTCAATGTTTGAAGCCCTCTTTTTGATGGTCTTTCCTCGGTCTCTCCCAGTTCTCAAAATGTGGCGCCAAAGTTTAGCTTCGCGCAACGGAAGTGACATCACTGTACTTCCGCCTAAACAAGAAAATAAAAGTGTGAGATGTAACTGAAAGCTGCTGAAAACGACATTAAAAAAAAGAAAAAAAAGAATTTATCACAAGTTATTAATTATTAAGTTCTTATATAATGCAGTTTTAGGGATAGTTTGGTTGTGTACATTTTGTAAACTATAAACTATTTGTAAATTGGGGAAAGCAGTCATAACATATTATTCCACCTAGGTTCGTAACTATTTATATATTATTGTTATTATTTAATCTTGTCAGAAAATGTAATGATGCATGCCTTTAGTTTATTTTCTTCTTTTTTTTCTTGATGTTGCCTCTACATATTTGAACTCTGCATAAAGATTAACTACATTTGATGATGATAGGCCTATACTAGATATATTTAAAGAACTATTGTTTTAATACAGATGACATTTTCTCATGTGACCTCTAGAATCATCTTGGGTAATACAGCTAAACCAGTGTCCCTTAGCGTTAATTCACGAAATGCCTTCTGCATCATAATAAACTGACAGTGTGGCTTTCCTTCTTGCCAACATTACAGTCTTTGACGTTGTGAGGCAGCAGAACATTTAACAGTATTTCTCACTGATGTCACATTTTTCACACTAATCAGCCACCATCATGCAACATCTCATATTTAAAGCATGGTTTCAAAATTAATGTGCAGTTAATCCAATCTAGTTTTTGAATATCCATCCCTCAACTAAGAGCTTTTGTTTTGCCTTTTTAATATTGACTGTGAATTAGGATCAATTAACATGATTGCATGCTCTTTTCCAAAATGCAAACGTTTTCCATCTACAGCCTGTAACCCATTGCGCCATCAGTTTGTCCAGTGATAACAGGTATACATTATATAAAACCCATTATCACCACGAATAGCCATTATTTTTCTTCTGGTTTCATTGGATAGCAACTATTTAGGATCACATCAATTCAAATTGACATACATTAACATACAGAAAAGAGAATAAACCAAATATTCTTTAACAGACACACTCAGAGAAATTACCACTAGAATTATAGCAGATAAGCAATGCTAATAAGCATTTGGAACTTATTGCATATTTATTAAATGATGTGTAATTCAGCTCATCTAAAAATGTCTAAAGGTGGAAAAGGTAGATCTGACTTTACATTTATTATAAGTGTAGATTAATTAAGTAATCAATTAATTATTAATTACTATTAATTAATTAATTAATCCGGCCAACATTAGTTGAATTTAATATAATTTCCTTATGTGTAAAAAATAAATAATTCCTTATTACAGTGAAATCTTAAATACGGAATTTGATCTGTCTTCCAAAAACGTTCCCTGGTGGAAACTGGTGCTTACTTTTTTTTGTACCCTTGAGCCGTTCCAAAGTCAGACAATATTTCACTGGCAGAGCTTTATTTAACATGGACTAACTTAGGTTAAATTATGATTTTGAAATCAACATATTACACAGATGGACATGAAACAACACACAAGCGAAACCCACCATAATTGTAATACATGCAGTTCTTCTTCAATTATTGCTTAATATGTTTCGTCTGCCTATATGTTGTGCTGCTGACACTGAGCGTTGTTTTCCATGCTGTAACCAAAATAAATTCCAGAGACTCGTGTGGCCATTTCAACCAGGTGAGACTTGTTTTAGAGTTTAACAATAATTTAATACAATTGCATATATTTGAATAGTGCAAAGTCTTTGGCGATTGGACTTCATCCTGAATAGGAGAAGCAAGGGGTAGTGATGCTGATATCTGCGAAGGCAGAACCCCCCTGGAGTCCAGACACTGGTGGTGGTGTAGAAGAAGAGAGTTGCTCCCCGATGATGAAAGATGAGCAGGATTGATGCTGACTGGAGGAGCCTGGGGTGGAGGAGGGTCGCACTGGTTTGAGCTGAAATGACAACTGACAGCAGCAGATATTTAAAAGTTTGCCAACAACGCTGTGATTGGCTTACAGAAACTGAGCCGAATCCTGATTGGTTCATTTATCGTACATGCCCCCTATAAGGTTGTGAGATTTAGAGACTGATTATGAATGAACAAGAGTTTAACGAGTGTCTTCCTTACTGAACTTCTGCTTGAGCTGTATTTAAGTGGGGATCTGGCGGTTTATGTCCCAGAAGTTTGGGGATTTCCTCTACATGACCCTATGCCCTTCCTCTGCCTGACCTCTATGGCATTCAACCGTGGTATTTCACCTGTACCACTCCAAGAGGGCACTTCATTATGTTTTCTCCACTGCAAGGAAAACCCTTAGGGCACTTTATCATGTTTTAGCAGCATCCAAGAGGGGCACTTGCTGCGTTTCTATTGAGTCCACCAGTTGATCCCACTAACAAGTACTGCATATGTGTCCTATTACTTTGTGCTGTACACCTCCATTGTTGTCCAAAAACCTAAAAACACTGGGTGACATGTTCCTCCATTACCCTGAACATGGGTCAATCCTACATAATGCTGGAAATACTTACTAGAGCACCTGATGTTTAACATCTAAAATAATCCTCAACAAATACATTGCTGTTGGCAACAGGTGTTTTAGGAAATTAATGAGCCTTTAAAATTCATATGGGCTTAACATCTTCACTATACATTAATTTGCGTCAGCGCGGGCAAAGTATTGAAACCAACACATTGTTTGTTTTGCTTTATTCCCCCCTTTCTTATACCTTGTACCTTATTTTACAACTTCAAAACAAATTACATTTGAGGACTGCGCTTAATACAAAAATGTTGTCACTTGGAGAAACATTTACAACATTTTTATTTTACAGTAAGAAACTATATACCAACACAACATATAAAATGGGTTTATACAAAAAGGTTTTATTTAATACAATTTACTCTTCTAACGTGAGTCCTCGTCCACTCTTCCTGGGATATTATTAAGTAAATACCATGAAGCAAATCTAATAATTTCTCCAGTCTAGAGATGTTCTCCTGCATGAGTCTTCATATGAATCAGTAAATGTGAGCGTCGAATGAATTTTTTCCCACAAGCGTGGCAACCATATGGCCTCTCCCCTGAATGCGTCTTCATGTGGCGCGTTAAATTTGATTGAGCGCTAAATTTCATTTTACATACAGTGCAAATGTAAGGTTTCTCACCAGTGTGAATTATTGTGTGCTTGATGAGATCCGCTTTCTCTCTAAAACTTTTACCACAGTCAGTGCAGCTGTGAGGTTTCTCTCCCGTGTGGATCCGTATGTGGGCGTTCATGTTTCCAACTTGTGTGAAGCCTCTGCCACAGAAACTACATGTGTGCGGTTTCTGTCCGGAGTGAGAATTCATGTGAGTGTGTAGATAAGAGCGCTGGATGAAGCTTTTACCACAAACACTGCAACTGTAAGGTTTCTCTCCTGTGTGTGTCTTCATGTGGCGAGTTAGAATGGATTTAATCCTAAAATTCTTGTTGCAAACGCTGCAGGTGTACGGTCTGTCTGTGCTCTCATCAGCATGCTGGGTTTTCTTCCTGTTTACACCTCCACAGTCTCTCCCTTCATCCTCACTAACTTCACTCATCTGACAGTCACTGGTCGGCTCTGATGCGCCACAGCCTTCTTTATCAGGTTCTGATTTCAACTGTTCACATGAGCTGCTGGGCAGATGGTCTCCTTTGTTTTCAACCTCGAGGTTTGTATGTGGGAACTGTCTTCTGTCGTCATCCTTCCTTTGCACGTAAATTATATTGAACATTGAGTCTTTTGTATCAGCTTCCTCCTGCTGAATTTCATCTGCCTGAGCTGTCCACAGTTCCTCCTCCTGCTCCTCTTTAATCTGCAGGGGCTCCGGGTCATCCTCACCCAGGTCAGTCTTCTTCTTAAAGTGACACTGCTCAGAGGAAGGGGCCTCTTCCTGGACTGAGAGCTGCACTGGGGCTGGAGGGTATCACACACGAGAAAAAAACATTAAGCTTTATCAAATATTTATTTGTAAATATTTAGCAGAGAGCCAGACAAGACAGGCAGAGTATGCAAATAAAATAAAAATCTCATAATTTGCACACTTCATAGTTTAACAAGTACATGTTTTGGGGTTGTGGTTCATCATGTTTTGAATGCAACGGGGAAGAGGATGGATAAAGGTGGTCATTGTGCCTCTGTGTTTGCTTGTGGCCAGTATATACGTTTCATGTATTTTGCCTTTGTCTGAGTCTCAAAGGGCATCACAGGTCAAATGAAGTATAGTCACATGTTTGACCACATATACAAAACTAGATCACTCACTGCCTTCTTCTTTTGCTGCACATGTTGTGAATATTGTATTCAATGTGGGGGTTTAACTCTACTATGACCTTGAGACCATAATATCATAAAACAAACTGTTAATGTGACTCAACATAGTCACCATCAATTATAAATAACCAGATAAGCAGCACAAGCAAAACATTGTGAACTATTTATTCATTAAACTTGTTAAATGAGCCATATAATGGACTAAAAACAAGACCACCTTATAATAAAATGTATCTATTTGTTATATTAGAGTATCAAATAAACTGTTCCCATTGGCTTTAGCTCCACCACTCCTCCTTTCTTCTCCGACCTGACTGGGGAGAGGCTGTAATGAGGTAAGAAAGAGGTGGAAAGGATTTCCGCTCCACGTCCTGTTGCCGACAGGTACCCAAGGTACCAACACAACCGTTGTGTGCTATATTTGACCAGTGACAGCCATTTTGCATCCCCCCCCCCCCTTACCATTCAGGGATGCAAAATGGCGCTACTTGCTGTCTCATGTAAATAATCTTTAAAGAGCGGCCCAGACTGAAGGTTTCATGTGAACCAACGCTAATCTGACCCGGATCAGGTTCAGGTCTAAAGTTCACCTGAGTGTGTCCTGTCGTTACCGGAAACTTACCTTTCCGCCGCTGTTGATCCACGTCCTGTTTTGAACGGAAAACTATCTCCTCATAGTCCTTGATAGTTGTTTCAAAGATGCGGAATATTTCCTCCGCTGCGGCTTTCAGTCGCTCATTCACCAAAGCTTTCAGTTGATCTGTTTTGAACATTTCCGCGGTTGACAGAGGACCTCCAGTCTGTTTCCTGACGGGCTGGCAGAAGACTGGCTGCTCACTGGGTTGCCAGATATTGGGAGAGAAACACCCAATCTAAAATCATTATTTGTATTGTGCCAGAAAGAAAGACACTCGCTCATAGACTCACCCGTCTGTCTCTGGAACAATACTCAGAGAATACATGTACTAGTCAAGCAAGCATATACATATTTAAATGAATTACAATAATATAGTGTGTGAAATGTATAGATATGTGTAAGGGAACACATAACAAAGTATAATAATAATAATAATAATAATAATACATTTATTTATATAGTACCTTTAAAAACAGGGTTTACAAAGTGCTCTACATAGAAGTAAGGTACAAACATAACATCAATACAAGTAAACATTTCAGAAAATACATGAGGCAAAGGAGACCATGCCATATAGGCAATGAACACAATAGAGAAATAGAAAATTACAAATACAAAATAAAGCAGAACAGACAAACAATAAGGAAACCAAATAACTGCATAAAAGGACGACATCTTAAGGTATTACAATTAAAACACTAAACAAAGTATGTGTTTTAATGTACCAGAAAAGCACATGGACTTCATTATGTATTTTGGTTCATGACCGGATAATTACCCTATTCAAACATTAATTTGTAACCAATAAAATGAGGATTACAAGCACCATAAAAACGCATAATAAACGGACATGGCAACGCAGGCTGCTGAGGCACACAATGGCCCCGGTCCTTCTGCGTGATAGAGCTTTGCTGCTACCTACTGGCCATGAAACACTGAAACAAGACCCCAGGAATGAACCATTTCAAATCATTATGTGTAGGCCATTCCAACAGAGATACTAGCCAGTTTATTTTTACGTTTTGTGGATATTAACTTTGCATTTTAAATGAAAAAAGTTTAAAAGCCAGAAACTGGAACACATTCAGGACTGTTTTATGCTGTGCTAACACCTGATGGCCCACCAAATTGCCTTGGCTAGAATAAAACATATTTGAGGTTGTTGACCAGAAGACGACCAGGTAAACCTATAAGTGACTGCTGCACCTTCATTTGACACTTTAAAATGCCAACACTGTTATTATTGTGAATTATATTTGCTTCAATCAAAGTGCCGATACTCTATCAGATCTGTCAGGATACATTGTGTTAAAAAAACAAAAACACGGTAGGATAGGTTAACAATAACTGACACTTTCAGTAACTGGATTGTTACAGACTTCATTTTCCTTTCATCGGTGTTCGTTTGTCTCTTCATGTTCCCTCTCAATCCCCAAATGGTAAAACTTGTCAACCTGCTTCAACAAAACAAATGGGTTGATCCACTCGAACCTGACCCAAACCGTCATTTAGGTTCAGTCTTCTGCACTTTTGATGATTATCTTTTAAGCTAAAAAGTTGACCTGATTGATTTCTGAAAAGGCTTTCTTTCATAAATCCATGCTATCCAAGATATTTAACAGACACATTGTTATTAATGATTCATTACTTATAATTGATTTCTGCTTCTTTATTATTACAAAATATTTTATTGTATTATATTTGTGTACACTTTATGTTTTACAATATTTTTCTTTTAGCTTGTTCTCTTGTGTCTCAGCCCGGCTTTTGAAAAAAAAACAGAGATACCATTGTATCTCTGTTTTTTTTATTGTTAGTTTAGACGTGAGGATTTAGGTCCTCTGTTTCTGTGTGGTCAGTCAGGCAATAACATACCAGTGGGGGCCCCCGCACACACACACACACACACACACACACACACACACACACACACCTACACACACCTACACACACACACACGCACACACACACACACACACACACAGATAAGATCATCCATCATATAAACTTTACAGGCCAACGTGACAAATGCTTCCATACCAGCTCGTTCTGCACAGACCCCACACCTTCATCTATCTACTCTTAAAGTCCAGCTGAAATTAAAATGTTTTTTATGAAATGTCTATGCTCACAGTTGGCTCTCTTGTGAATATTGCTGGTATATGCACATTCTGTAACTGGGTCCTGTGTGTTTACACTGTATAAGCAAGTGCAAAAGAGTTCCCAGAAAGAAAGTCGGACTAAAAATAAAGATGATACTCCAGGGTTGCATCATCTTTTCGATAATATAAGTAAGGTTTTGGGGACCCAGATCTACGCAACAAAATAAATAAATAAAGTTGGTCAACTGGAAGAATAACTCTTGATGAAATGAAGTATACCCGTTTGCTCTGCCTCTGTAATACCACCACTACCAAAACACTGTGACATTACTTGTAAACTACAGTAACCAGAGCATTTTCTTTATTGCCTTGCTTTCTCCTTGGAGGTCCAGCTGTCACTCAAACATGCAGAGCAGTAACATAAGGGTTTACTTTGCTTTCATGCTTCCTACCAGTTTGTTGTATTATCGTTAACATGAGAAAGACAAAAAGACACATTTTAGTGTCATTCATTTATTAAGCATTTCAAGTGTTCAATCTCTGCACACAGGGAATCATTAGTGATACTAAGAAGGACTGATGTATCATATTTTTTTGAGTACAGTTCAGGAGTTCAATTACAGTTCCCAATATTATTCTGGAACTAATAGCAGCTCAGCCGTGGTCATTTTATTCTGCAGCGATTTTTGCCAAAGAGCTCTAATTGTTCTCACAGCATATTAATCTCCCAAAACGTAACAGTACAACTGTATCACATATTATCACTTCAAGCTATTACAAGACTGTAAAAGTGTTACTCCAAAAAAGGACACAGATTAGTCCATTTACTGACAATGAAGCCGAAGCCTAATTCTAAATATCACCATCTCCTATTATCTGTATTTCTACTATTAACTTCTTGGATGTTAACTGCAAAACGGTACACAATGCAGTAGTTTATAGTGTATGATAACATACTTGACTTGTTTGTAGCAGATGAGTAACTGTGCTCTGATGAGGTGACTCAGCTGCCACATTGAGAGGGACTTATCAACATGGAAGATGATAATGGTGCTAACATAGATGTCATAGAGATGCTAACGATGAAGATTCTTGTTTGTCTTTGTCTCAAATTACCCCAATTATTTAATGGAGATATGAAATAAATGATAATTGTCCATTCTATTTCTAATGCTCCAATCACAGCAATTAAATAATTATGCACTTCTAGTCACAGTACTAATGTAGAGTTTGACTTATAGGTCACACATTTTAAATCTATTGATAAGAATTTGCTGCATAGCTGTCACTGTTGATGGAACCTTTATCTTGTCAAATCGTGAGAGAAGCAGCACGAGTCTCTGCTCTAAGCCGGCTTTAAACCTCCTCATGCATTAACCAACGAGCTGCAGCCTTGTGCACGCTGAGGAGCACCGTCAGTAGACGCTGGTGCCAACTGCGTATTTACACATTCTGATCCAGTCAGTCCATGGACTCATTCATTCATAAGGGCTGAATCAGGTTTGCCCTGGTCCAGCCCCTAGATATGCTGCTATAGGCTTATAGGCTGCTGGGGGATGTTTTTAGGAGACACTGAGCACCTATCTCCTCTTCTCTCTCTCTTTATGGATGAATTTACATCTCTTTATTGCACATTACTAACTCTACTTCCTCCCCGGAGTCTTTATGACTCCACGTCTCATAGGGTCCATTGGACCTGGCTGTGTCTGATGCCTCCTGCCATGGCCCTACTGATACACCCCCCCCCCCCCCCCCCCCCCCCATTCCCTCTCTTCCTCCTTCTGTTTCATGGATTGTGGAGGTCTGGATCGTGGTCCATGCCTACTACTCATTATTCATACATTTCTGTCATATTCATTGAATGTGTTGTAACTCTGTAACTCTGTTCATTCTGTACACATGACATCTATTGCTTCTGTCCATCCGGGGAGAGGGATCCTCCTCTGTTGCTCTCCTGAAGGTTTCTTCTTTTTTTTTCCCCCGTGAAAGGTTTTTTTTCTATTATTTGGGAGTTTTTCCTGATCCGATGTGAGGTCCTGGGACAGGGATGTCGTAAGTGTACAGATTGTAAAGCCCTCTGAGACAAATTTGTAATTTGTGATATTGGGCTATATAAAATAAACTGAATTGAATTGAATTCATTCATGCACATATATCACTTGTTCGTACTGTTTCATTACGTCTTCATTACAGGCCGTAAACATTTCTCTGCCTCCACAACACCTTTTACAAAGGTCAAAGCCAAATCTAGAGAAAGAAAGAAAGAGATGCATGGAGGACAGAAAAGGATAGAGAGATAATTAGATAATAGGCTCATTAGCATCATACATTTAACAAAGCATCCGCATACCTGAATTGACCTTTGGATCTGAGTTTTATTAAAGGTGTAGTGTGTAGCATTTGGGGGAATCCATTGGCAGAAATGTAATATCACATTCGAAAGTAGGTTTTATTTAGTGTATAATTACCTGAAAAATCCCCTGTTTTTGTTACCTGAGATAGGGCAGAGGAAGGGGTAGATGACCTTCAGGATTAGACCACATTTAATTAACCTTACATTTAAACACAGGTGAAAGCAGATCATATGCAGATTTAAGTGTAATCACCCAGAAAGCAAATACATTGAAATCTACCCAGATATGTGTGTGTGGGGGGAGGTGAGGCAGGGTGTAGGAATTATGTATAATTAATGAGCTAATTATGTCATCACATATTACACAAGTTAGCACACACACAAAACACACAACATGGGGGAAACCAATGCACACATACTGTACAACAACACACCCACACAGAAATATTCAGAGACACACCTCCACGCTCTACCAGGGCGGCCTACAGTCAGATATTGTGTTCAGACTGGACGTGCCACCTTTAATCTTTTTGTTCTGGAGTAATTGCACCTTTACTGCACAGGCTGCATGGATTTAAGACACTCCACACATTTGCAAAATATAGATCATAAGTTGTATGTTTCTACCACTTATCTGTCACTTTAAGCTATTTCAACTCGCTAGCTAACTTTTCATGAGCTTTCAAATATGATCCATGTTCAGGTGTTGCAAATGGCTCAGGTTGATGGGAGGCAGTTTGCAGTCAGTTTACAGCAGCTAGGTTTATTTAATTATTTTCTTTGTGACAATTGATACCTGGAATTCATCCAAATATTGCAGATTTTTAAGCCAATCCCAACAAGTTGGAAAAGGAAAATATGAAGCATGTGTTTCCACCGTTTAGTGTTTTCCAATTACTTTTCTGTGAAGCATAGTATTTCATGTCTCCTTTACTCATATCTATCATATCTATTTGACTTTGATGAAGGACGCTGACTCCTTTGTCCATGGCTACACTTTTAATCTTTTTCTCTGGAGTTTTCTGGTGAAGTCGATGTATCTGGTTCAACCTTTGCTGCATTGTATATTCATATTGAAGACAAATTGCTAAAAGAAAAATAGACTGATTAATTATTTTAATTTTTTTATTCTTTAGTATTATTTGTATTAAAGTGCATATAGTTCTACCTCTTCACATTTATTTACCACCACCACCATGAATAGTTGGTCGCTGAGCAGCTCCACCAGTAGAGGTGGAGGCTGACATAATCTTTCAAGGGATCTGGATAGAAGTTATAAAAGGAGAGGGAGGTTTTTGTCAGGCAAGGTCACAGGTCTTTCTTCTTCTTCACTGTTATTGCCAAACACTACAGATTTACTGCTTCAGTATTCATGAACTGTTTGTAGCATGATCCTTGATCTTTGCCATGCATCTGACCCAGTAATCACTGTTTCACAGACACTGCACTCTATGTGATGCTGAAAATGGGATTCAATTTATGAAACTGATGTGCGATAACAATCCTGTGATGACATTTTAATGGAATTCTACACTGTAATCCATGCAACCTTCACCCCACCTCTTATAAATACAATCAGCAACAACTATATTGTTTTATAAAACTAAGCTGAGGACTTATTTTATATTAAACTACATCAACACCATAAAGCCACATTCTGCACTGAAGCAAATGATCAGACATGAAACTCAGTATATTAACACAATCCTAATGTGTTTCGGTTGTTTAAAAGAATTATGCTTTCAGTAGCTTCATGAGCACAGAAAGAAGTTTACTCAACCGGGACATTTTATTAATGACTTGTGCAGACTCTTTTGAGACCTCAAAGACAACAACTTTGCCTTTGCAGTCATAGCAACACAACATTTACCCTTAAGTATATCACACCGGTGAAATTGTATTTTCAAATCAACTCTAATACAGCATGAGGCATTTACGATGGTAAATAACATTCATAAAACGAATGAACAAAAGCAAAAACATAATGCTTTAACAAGTGTGCAGCTGTTGCTTTCAAACTTCAACAAAGATAGATGAACAGTTTTGTCTGTCCTTGTGTAAAATGATCATACACTGTGTAATGAATCCCACTTTTCACCGTCTTTATTTCATGTTTCATTCAACGTTAACACCTGCAAAGACAATAGAACATTCAAGCTGCTTTTGGTGTTGTATATGACTACAGTTACAATCAGCACAATTAGCCAACATTCTCCTGCAATTGAGAACTGCTTTCTTTCTGGTTGCACTGTTGACACAAAGAACTCTGGTGGAGAGTGAGGGCTAAAAAAGCACTTTAAATTCCCAAAACAAGACAAAGGCAGCTGGACATATCTCATCAATGTGTATTCTGTCTGTCAAGTGAAATGTGTTTATGATCTGTTTTGTTGTACGGTGTACTTTCCATCCATCCATCCATCCATTTTCAATACCGCTTATCCTCATTAGGGTCGCGGGGGCGCTGGAGCCTATCCCAGCTGACATAGGGCGAAGGCAGGGGACACCCTGGACAGGCCGCCAGTCCATCGAGGGCACATGTAGTGACATACAACCATTCACTCTCACATTCACACCTATGGGCAATTTAGAGATCAATTAACCTGCAGCATGTCTTTGGACTGTGGGAGGAAGCCGGAGAGCCCGGAGAGAACCCACGCTGCCACAATTTCAGATTGTGGGTCACACTTTGGTCCAAACTGAAACATCTCTATAACTATAAAACTATTGGATGGATTACCATGAAATGTTTCACAGATAGTCTTGGTGCCCTGAGGATGAAGCCATACGGTTTTAGTGATCGACCAGACTTTTCCTCTACGAGAGGAAACAATGACCTATTTGTGCTTTTGAGTGAAATGCCTCCACAACTATTACATGTATCCCCAGGAAATGTGGTAAACACATAAATAATATATCATCACTTTGTTTGTTCTTTTAGATTCGGACCATTATTTCGTTTCTCTAGGTGAGCTATTCATTTTTAAGCTCATTGATTCATGTTAATTTACGAGTAACCCAAACAGAGTAGAGATAATGTCACCTGAGGCTAAATTTCATAAAAAGAAAAAAGCACACACTCTTTATTTGCGGTCTCACCAGAAAACTGCTTGAATCCAGATCTATAAAACTACTTTTCAGTGTCCCTTACTGCATGACAATTATTATTATTTCAATTATTGTGCGTACATAAGAGGAAAAAACTGAGATGGTGTACGGACAATAGATTATTAAGTGTTAACGACATGTTTACATGTTAAGTAAAGTAATATCTCTCATGTTATCTGGATGATTAAATCTTTGTTGTGCTGTTGTGGTTGGTTCTATTCATGTTGTTAGTTTATTGAGAGTTGTCATCAGTGTTAAATGCCAGCATCGGATTAGACTGATTACCAGACTAATACATTAATTTCACATAATACTGGCTGTCATGGTGTGGTCATTTGGTTGACATATTTAAAACAGTGCGTCTGCACTGATGAATAAATATCTAATTTCTAAGCAGTCAGTATATGAATGTGGCATATAGGTGTAGACACACATCTCCATCAGTGTTCCTGCTGCTGTCTACACTAACTGATTAACTTGGTTTGTTATGTTGTGCACAGCTAAATGTCAGCACCAGACACAGGGCTATCCAGACTAATAAATGACCAGCACCCTCCCACACATAATTGGACACAGTATCAGTGTGGGTGTTTGTGTGTCTACAAAGTGGCACAAAATAAAAGAATATATCTGTTTAGGCAAAATTATATTAATAGATTTAATAATAAGCCAAATTCTGATTTCCTACAAGAAAAATATGCAAAATGGTGAATGGAAATGTATACGCAATGGATCCACTAGACCTGAGCAGGGTTTCTCTTAATAATGAACTTTTTTTGAATTTATGAAGAAAAAAAAGTCCTTCCTTTAGCTAAATTGATTAGAACAAGATCTATCGTTCTTTTATGTCCTCATTAGCTCATATTGAACTTATCAGACACACACTAATAGCAGAATATCTATGTTATAGGCAGTTAAATGGAATTTAAATGCACATGAACAACTTGCTTAGATTTAAGGAGGGGTTGATGCAGCCAAATGGGTAAAAGGAACTTTAAAAAAAAAAAGATGATCTTTTTGACAAACATCAAACGTTTAATGGAAGCTTTCACAGTCTTCAAAATATATTGCAGTGATGTGTTTTTGACCCATTTCAGGGTGTCTACTGATAACTACTGAGCTCATGCTCAATTTTAATGTGTAAAATATGGTGTTAAGTGCTTCACTCCTATTCAATTGGCTCTGATTTCAAATGAGCTTATTGGCATTACAATTAATTGTGTAGTTATGCTCGGACCATTAACTTCATGCAAGCACTCCGTCAGTCCATTAGTAGAGCTGGAATGGGTGGGAGAACAATGTGTGTGTGTGTGTGTGTGTGTGTATGGCTTGTGTGACAGTTATGGTTTCTCTGTGTATGCTGGGTTAACTATTGACAGTGATGATAAATGACACTGCTGGAGCTGCTGTCCTCTCCAGACTCCAAGTGCTGCAGTGCTGAGAAAAAGCTAAGAGTTTGAACTCTTCTCCAGATTAGTTTGTTTATATGTATTTGCTGATGTACCTTTTGCTTCCAGCACTTTTCTATGAGATAACTATTGAGTTTTAGAGAGATAAATAAAATCAAACAGGAACAAATTATCAAACTAGACCTAAAAATTCAACTAGACCTAAAAATCACCTAGCTGTCACCTTCTGTCAGTCATATAGTCATATAAGACAGTATCTCCTCTGCTGCCTGGACATCTGTCTGCTCATGTGTTTCAGGGTGAACAGCTGAATAGGAGAAGTGAAAGTCAAAGGATCGACAGATTGAGTGAAATGGGAAGAGATGAGAGCCAGTCACACACATCCACTTAGACTCACATGCAGGAGAGACAGAAAGGGGAACAAACACCGTCAGCGGCGGCCTATACTGTGGTAGATGCAGTGAAGAAAAATAATGCAGGAGAAAAGACAACTGTGATATATATATTTTTTTCCAACACTAATGAAAGCTACTTCTGCGTAAGAATGTAAATGCATACAAATAGAAAAACATTTCCTTTAAAAAAACAAAACATAGATTGACTATATTTGACTGATTTTGTGCAGTGTGAGAGACCGATGATGGTTTAGTGATGAAAGTATCTTGGTTTTCACCTCCAAGTGTTGCTTGACCTAATTGGACTTATTTTTGTTTTTTTCAATGATGCTTCATCTACAGATTTTAAAATTAGGTGATTGGAATGACAGACAAAACAAACTACACATTAGTCCTGTCCAGTATAATAGGAATAATAATAGATATTGGATGATGCAGCTCACAATTTACCTCCACTGCCAACATTAGCGCTAATGCATGAAATAGTGAGCCTCTTATGTAGTGAGGTAGAGGTGGGGTGGTGTTGCTGGTGGATGGGTGTTCGGCATGTCAGACTCTAACCTTAACAAGTTTAGATGTCTTAACAGACAATATATCAAGACACATCTGGTCTCCTTAGGAGGCGTTAAACCAGGCAGGGTGATCTATGGTTTAGGATGTTGATTTATCAGATGCAATACACTGGAAATATAAGTAACACAGGTGTTGGTGGAGTGTGGCAGTATTAGATAAATACTGGAAGATTTCAGAATGGTGTCAAACGCACTGTATTTGAGGATCTGTTACATCTCATGTCTGCACACTCCCCACCATAGCGCCAGAGCTCCCACTCACTTTCCACACAGGCTTCTCCAATGTGTAAAGAAGAACCACAGCTAAGTCATGCTGAGATGACACTCAGATAAATCCTGTGAACAATAAGCAAATGTTTTGCAAGTTAATGCTTCTTAAGGAATCAAATTCTGCATAATGGATTCATTATTGATTAGTCATTTAAGTTAACGTAAACTAATAATTACATTTTGTTCTGATTTAAACTCTGACAAATGTCTGGAGTACATATTTCATTTGTATATTTTTTTGCGGGATTTGTTTATTCTTAAACTAATGTTTTCTATTTCCCAACCTTTGTCTTTCTTTTTAAGTCACTTGCCATCACTGAAATATGTTCCTCTTAAAAACAAGAGCAGATTTATAGACACCATGTGAACAAATGAATTCCCTTTCTCTAATGTTTCATCTATGTTGTAATTTTACTTCTACCTTTCACAAACAAATTTGAATACTGTATATTGCATGAAATATTTGGATTATGTTTGTGACTCAGGGTGAAGCATGCTCTAGAAAATACACAGTGGGATACCGTATCAGCCATCATTTATTTAACAGCTCCCCAACCCCCAAATATCCCTTTACAGAATGATCCATTCAGTGCTACAGTCAATTAAAAGATCAAGCACCAACCAGCAATAAATCATTTTATTTTCCACTCGTAACCAGCTAAAACCACTTGACAACACACTTCTTTCAATACATGTGGTTTTGTGCAACTCAATGAGATGACACTAACTTTTTAAACAGATGATGCAAATTCCCAGTAAGGCCATCCACGTACTGAATGTATGCACTCGTAGAAAGTACATGACACACAATGTGCACACAGTACATGGAATACATAGGAGTGGTGTGCCGAAGGTCCTCGCAACTACAAAATAAGATAACTTTGGATGTTCATCTGTGTATCATCTTATTCCTTTAAATTGACAGCACCGCAGAGTCTTGTGATTGTAGCTTATAGAAATAATAGTTAGAGAAAGGTCATCATTACAATCATTCAAATATTCTTTATGTCATGTAATATGTTAGCATTCATCTTATAAATCAACATAAAACTGATCATTTTGATATGTATTATTTGATATATATATTTGACTCAGGCTCTGCATGCAGGTCAGCCTCTTTCCCCTTCATGTTCTCAATTCTACCTGTAAGTTGACTGAAGATGAAGATGAAATATATTTTGGAGGTTAAGTTAAGCCTTTTCAGAAGAACATTAGGGACAATACTTGATGGACACATCATGAAGGTTCAGTTTGTTCTTGTGGTCATAATGTGCAGGGCACTGTTTCAAAGTACCAGTCCTATAAACAAATAAGGCTAAAATGGCCAGCTTCAGATGAGATAAATAGTGTATCAGCCTACAATATCTTGCATTTTAGTTGTTGACAATAGTAGTGGTTTGATGACAGGAGCTGCTTCACCGGTGGTTGGACAGAGCAATATTTCAATTGGTGGCAAAAAACAAGTAATGAATGAACACAGGTATAAACGTATACAACAAAGTCAGTGCTGTATATTGTGGTTGTGTGATTGAACTGAACAGACCAATTTTATGTAATATTCTAAAAAAAGAAGCAAAAGTGGTTGTATTGGTTTCTGCGTTTATCCCTGAGACTCTCTTGAGCACAATACAGCTAAAATATATATATAAATGAGCCATAATTTTCCATTCGTACACTGTATGTTAACACAGTAATTAATAATTAATACATCAATGGGCCCTACAAACATGTTTGTGTTGGATACATCCAAGTATACAGTAAAATTGAAGGAACACAAGATGCCCTTCTAGTCAAAGGTAGTCTCCTACAGTGGCTGCAGCAGTATCTGGATCAACTTTTAATCAACTGTGAGTGTTGACTGGAGTCCATTTGCTGCTTATTGTTTGTAATCTCCATCAGATCTCCGGCATACACCTGAACCATTTTGCCACATGGCCCTGCCTCTTGGCAACTCTTTCATTCTCATTTGAGTTCAGTAGGTCCATGTAGTGACCGTACTCACTGATGGCATCTTGAACACGAGTCATGTACAGCCAGCTGATTATCACACCAAAGAACTGGAAAAAAAGAGAAAGGGAAGCTCAGTATAAGAAGGCGGGTCACCATTGAGTGCTTCTCATTCACTTAAATAAACAGCATCTGCACAACCATTAAAAAAACAGCGTTTTGTATTCATATTGAAAATAATATTTATATTCCTAGAATAGATCCATCAAATCACATTTTGTAAATATACTGTGAAATATATCATATACCTGACTTTTTGCCAGCTGTTCAATTAAAATGTTTTCACCATTAAAGGAGAGCATATTATTATCCATAAAAGACCGAAAATTAAAAGAAAAAAAACGTTCTGATGAATGTTGACTTCATTGGTGAGTGTGAGTGTGTGTGTGTGTGTGTGTGTGTACCTGAGGCAGTAAGATCCCCAATAGCAGTCCAGCCATGATCTTGTAGTTGTCCGTCAGCCAGATGAAGAAAGCATCAGTGCAGCCTCGGATATGGATGATTTTGATCAAGTCCAAACGCTGCGAGACACAAATAGCTTGTTACTGTAATTAGTTTTCAGTTAGTTAATACACTTGGTTATTAAGTTGCATTGCAAGTTTAGTCAATTATATGCATCCAAGACCAGCACCACATCATTCAACATTGTGACTAATAATCTTACATTTCAAAATAAACATGTCATGATTCACTTTATAAAATAACTGAAGATGATCTCTACAATATCCTGGACCTGTAGGGCCACTAAATATAAAAAACTGACATTAAAGAAGTCATGAAAGTCAATCTTTGAGATCTTACCTCATATTCCAACACCTTGTACCCACACATAGTGTTGGCCACTTCATTAGGCTGGAGAGAAGAGATGAAGTTAAGAGGTAGAAACAGTATGTTAGATACACACAGAAGTCTGTGAAGAGGAATCCACAACAGATAGAAAAAGGCAAGTTTGTAGACAACCTTTAACATTAGTGATAAAAACATAAAAAAGACCCACAATTACACACTTGGTAACTACCTCATGCACACACTAAAGACAGTCCTGAACCACAAGACTGCTGAAGACGTCACCAGAGACGCAAGTGTGTGTGTGTGTGTGGGGGACATTGAACTGCACATTGACCACAAAACATTTTATTGTAATGTGTGTGTGTGTGTGTACAAACTAAAATGTGTAAATGCGAGCATGTCCCTCATGACTGAGCTTGTGGTTTTCCATATTCAAATATTCAGATGGATTCATATATTCAAATGAGATGAGACAAACTGCCAATCTCTCGTGGCCGTCTGGCAGAGGAAGAAAAGGGCTGCTAAAATGTGAATGTTGACTTTTTAAGCTAGTTTGTGTGAGAAGAAACACGATGCTCGATCAGGTTGGAGGTAATTGCGGCTTTGTGTTAATATGAACATACAGGCCTGCAATCAAAGATACATCCATCCATCCATTTTTACCTTACATTTGAACCAAATAGATTACATTCCAGGAAATGGCAAAATTATATCCAACTGAGTTCTTTGTTATAATGTATATTGTAATGCCTCTAGAGTTTCCCTGATGATATCTCTTCCGGTTAATGTCGCCTGGTACTTAACACGTCCAAGAATTATTCTAAATGCATCTCAATAACTGTACTTCTAGTTTGTTTCTAGGGCAACAGTTCTCAATCTGACAATCTGAGCTTTTATCACCTGCCATGTGTCGTCTCTGGCACACTTTTCTTATTCTTCATTTAAACACATGTCAAATTGAATTAATTAATTCTTAAAAGAGCCTAATCATATTGATGATAATGACAGACCATAAACCATAGTGACAGTGGCTTCAGCTGTTGCCGAGCATCGTCTTTTAACAGTTCTGGAAAGAAAATACACAATTCTGAATACAGCAACAAACCAAATTGAGAATAAATCAATTATTATTTTATAATTCTATCATATATAATAGACGAGTATAAAGCAGCAGTAGTTTTATGAGTCCAGTAATGAGACGCAGTCCATCAAACTGTTGTCTATCTCAGTAAAAAGTGTGTTTGTTCTCTCTTTCCTTGTAAACTCTCGGGAGTGTAGGTGTAGAAATTATACGGTGCACACATGCTGTTTTGTGCAGGAGAAAATTGCCTGCTCGCCTGTCTGGCATGAAAAAGGCTTAATCACCATTATAAAAGGTAATGAGAAGTATTTTAAAACATAACTCCACACTATTACAGCTATTATTGTAACGATATACAAACTGTTCAGGGATTCACCATAAATAGAGAGTCACAAACAAGAGAATGTTTGCTGTTGGCAATCAGTTCTAGGTAATGTTAAAGATGATAGGATCTAACGCTGATCTTCGAAACTAATTAACACTGAGGGGTCTTTCTCAGCTCAGGGTGGTACTGCCAGTTATAGTTAGCAGGGATTGAAAGGAAATTCTGATGTTTCCAGCATTTAACATACTAGAACATTTTATGGTACGCACATTTTTAAAGCAATGGCGAACCTCAGATACATTTTGTGCGTCCCCTGAACGTGACATGAAATGCATGCAGAATATCTTAGCAACAAGTGGCACTTATTGCATTACTCATTCTGTCATCAATGCTAGTGCTGTGAGCTAACAGGAGTGATTTTGATGTACAACTCAGTTTAAAGTGAACATGAGATGGAAAAAGCCACCACGGGAAAAAAAAGGGGATTTCAGGAACAATTATAAATCTTTTAGCTGCTGGGAAAATCTTAAAGTTGAAAAAGTAAATTATTGGTTTTGGAAGTACTTTGTTTTATTAGGTATATTCTTCCTGTATGGCCAGTCCTATCTCTATCAGATGCTAGCTCCCTGAAATGGCCCATAATGAGATGAGGACAGTGCCTGTAAACCATTTGAGCTTATGACGGAACTGCTTTTTGTTTTATATTTTGTGGTGGTGTATGTTATATACAGAACAAAATCAGACAGAAACAAACTGCAATACATCTTTCTTTGAGAAGAATTTCTACAACTTCATGAAATATGCCACAAACTAATTTTCAACGCATACAAATCATGGCACCGGTGACCGTATTAGGAGCAGTAGTGCACAGGGGTAGAAATGGTGGTAATATTACCTGATGCAACAGGAAACCCATAACAGACCGCCAGTATAACAGTTTATACGGCACTAAAAGTAATGAAAAAAAACTATACCCACCTTAGTAGTAATGCAGCAGGTATATGGGACACCGCAGGCCGATGGACTAGTTGCAGAACAGTTGTGGTACATGTTGACCGACCAGTCTGTATACTCTTGACCTCCACAACACTTAAACTGCCACAGATAAGAAAGATGGCGGAAATTGGAAGGAGGAGGAAAGACAAAAAGCAAGCGATTAGGAGAGTGATGGGAGAGGATATCAGTAGAATAAGAGATAAAGAGAGTGGCATAGATGAGGGAGAGAAAAAAACAATTAAAAAAGTAAACAACTTGATAAACAACCTTTTCTCTGACGCTTGTAATGCCACAAACATTTTGGGATGAAATGAGCCATAATTAACAACAATTTGCATGTAATTATGGGACTGTTTTATATATGCATGTCTCTCTATTTTTCTAACTTTGCCACAATAAGTGTAAAGCTGGTAGTAGGGCTTGGCAATATAGTTGAAATTAATATTATGATACTATAAATTTTTTTTATATTATATCACAATATTATGTTAACTTTTTTCTGATGTCTCAATCAATCACAAACCAGAGTTAAAACTCTGAACCATCAATGTGGACGACATAAACAAAAATACATAAAAAAAAAAGATTACATAGAAATAAATCAATGCCGTTGCAATTCAAGAACCTAAAGCTCTATTTGTCCTCTCACTCACGTTAGAAATTATTATTATTAATTAAAATCAAAAAATTCATATTGTGACATCTTTCTTCTAAAAAGCCTCTGCTACCTATCCAGTCAGTGTCTGACAGCAGCCGCCTCACAGACTGAACTGTTTTCTCCTGAATCGTTAACACTTACATGCTCATAATAGTGTGACACCAATTCAGCCATTACTAATAAACCCTGAAGAAAAGAAAATATTATTACTTAACGGGGACAAAACCAACAAGCTTTGATAATAAATCTAGAGCACATTAATAATTGGTTTTGGCTGAGACCTCTTAAGTCAGATTGATATAAGGCTTCAAAAATCTTCCTTATCAGAGTGTTACATGGTTTGAAGGGTGTTTAGGCGACCCCACTGCAGGGCATCCACGCTGATGAAAATATTCATTTAATAACCAACAAAATATAACATTATCATCGCAGCAGAAGAAAAGGTGTAACAAATAATGAAAAGTGTATTTTCTAGCATAGATATGACCAAATGTGTGAGGACTAAATGCTTTACAAAATTGTAATAAAAGAATTGACTACCCCAGTTGTTTGCACACAAAATGGATTACATCAAGTCCTGTAATGCCTCCATTCAGTAAATTATATTTGAGTGATACTTTCACCTGGTAGCTGTGGCTGCACAGATACCCTCAGAGCGTTAACACACCTGAAACCACACTAGCTCTGCTTTGTAGTCAGTAAGACAAATAGTTTATTGGGGAGTCAGAAAGACAGTAAGAGAGAGAACAAATAGGACAAAAGGTCAGACAGTAAGAGAGGAGACAAGAGATGAAGAGACAGATTGAATAAATGAATACATATGAAGCTGCTCTTTGCCAGGAAGTGTGATCAGCATGCTGACATTATACAAGTGTGCCAGGAAGTTACTCCCTCTTCTCGTTGGCGTGGCTCCACAGAGCGCCAATTATCCAGCAGCGGGTCAAGGGTCACAGGAAGGCAAAGCAATTGTGATGTGATTAATGTCTGCAAGTGTCAGGTTTAAGTTAACTTCTGGCTGAGTAACGAGTTTAGTAAATACATTCCAAAAGCTTCTGCAGGAAATCTTTGGGAACATTGTTCAGGAGGTTTTGTGTCTTCACGAGACAAACCGAAGAGAGGAAGAGACTATAGCGACTCTCTTCGTCACTTTCAGATTCATGACTGGATCACACATCAATTTGTTTACTGTAGTTACAGTATAATACAACACAAATTATACAAATAACATGCTTTGTATTCATCTCCGTCTCAATCAAATACTCTCTGTTCAATCCCAATCTGGTGTCATGATGAACCCCACTTTATTCTTCATTTTCCGGTAGTTTTCTAGTTTTTCACTGTTGGATGGCAATTACTCTGAGACAGTAATGAGAGTCAGTTGTGTCTGAAGCAGTGACTAACTGCCTACCTGACTGATGAAGGTGGTTCACTGGCTGACTGAGTGACTAACTGGGTGGCTAATTGAACAGCTGCTCAAAGTGTGGGTGCTCACTGCATTCAATTGCATTTAATTAATACTATGATGGCATCCATGCAGAAATGTGCCAGATTGGCACTGCAGTGCTCAATAAGAACAAATATAGCATATATGCACTTTTGCCTGTCATGGTTCTCAGTTAAAATTAAACTCCACTATAGCCACTATATACATTTTGTTTTTAATCAGACACCTGAATATTTCTTCAACTAAGTACAAAACACATGCAACAGACATAACCACCACACAAGGAATGCTAACTCAAGTCACTTGATACCTTCAACCCCAAGAACAAAATCTCCTTAAATGCATGTTACCATTCAATAATAGCTTGGAACTCACTACCTCCTCATTTAAAAGGCTCACCTCAGGCCACTGACCAGATGACTAGAGCTCCATAATGCACCATGTATATGGTTGGTTCTGATACTACACATCCTAGTCTCTGACTGTACTGGCTGTATTTTAACTATTGTGACTGTACTGTTTTAACTGTTTTACGTCATGTATTGTATTTTTTAAGTTTAGTCCTTTCTGTGGACCCCAGAAAGATTAGCAGCCACCAAGGCGTCAGCCAATGTGAATCCATGAAATAAACAATAAACATTCATATCATGATTGCACAGATGGCATTGTGTTGTTAAACAAATTAAAGTTTGTTGTTTGATAGTCTGGACTCCTTACTCACGACTGACCTTCCATTCTTAGCTAAATACTTGATAGTCATGGACGTCTTGATGTGAACCACAAAATTCTGATGCGATGGCTGTGACAACACAGCACGCTGTGACTGCAGTGTGAACTCTGAGACATTTGAGCTGTGTGGTGTTTATGTGGTGGCTTTCTTGAGTTGCTTGGATTCCCTCTGATGAAAATGGCAGCTTCTTGCTATAACACTGCAGCACCTAATATTATTACTCTTTTGATTAATGTGAGCAGTTTATGCAAATTGTGAAAGCAAAAATGGCCTTCACTCTCTTTCCCGGTGTTCAAGACACATCTATTAGTAGTAAATGTCACATTTACATTAGAATACGCAACAGAAAGGTCAGCTTGAAATTCACTTTATACAGGATATAATAGGACCTGCCACGAAACCATACATTTATGTAATTGCTCTAGGATGAGATGTTTGCTATTTAGAGCTTAGCAATTGTACTACTGGAACAAAGAGCTTAACAACTGAAAATCACCGTGGGTTTATATGTCTGTTATACATCTGAACGCATCTGAAGGCAGAAGGTTTCAAACGTGCTCAGAAAGGCTCCACTCGAAGGCGATCATAAATTCTAAAGATTGGTGAGATGAACACACTCTCTCAATCAGTCGCTCCTCAGAGGCATTCATGTTGCGATTCAAGTGATGAAATTATTGGGAAAAATACAACAAGTTTAAATCCTGCCTACTTTCCCCTTCTGCACACCTGGCTAACTCCTGCATTAGGACGAGGTGCTTGTCAGATTGTCAATTAAGGAAAGTTTCACGCTCCAGGTTGCTTGATTGGCATTTTGTTGAGACCAATATCAATGAGACGTAATGGATGATAACACTCATCCTCTGAGTCATTTGTTTTTTTTCTGTCTGCATCTGTTTGTTTTCCTAAATGAAGTGAAATCGACACAAGAGGAGAACTGGCTGGATGAGAAATGCTTTGTTGACAAGTGGAGCGATTGCAGAAGTAGAGGCTAACTGACCCAGGTTCAGTTAAAGCCTGCGTCCTTTTCTTGTTAGTGGCAACCAAGGTATGTTGTAGCATATTAGAAGCTGTTATAGCCAAAAGGCTTAGTAGCAATTA
This sequence comes from Cyclopterus lumpus, assembly GCF_009769545.1. Taxonomy (NCBI): domain Eukaryota; kingdom Metazoa; phylum Chordata; class Actinopteri; order Perciformes; family Cyclopteridae; genus Cyclopterus; species Cyclopterus lumpus. The sequence goes on along the minus strand of NC_046968.1, from coordinate 17,828,302 downwards.
CATTACATTACATGCCATTTAGCTGACGCTTTTATCCAAAACGACTTACAATAAGTGCATTAAACCATGAGTCAAAACTCAGAACAACAAGAATCAAGCAAGTACAATTTCTTCAATAAAGTTAAACTACAAAGTGCTATCAGTAAGAGCCATTTAAGTGCTACTAAAGTGCTACTACGGCGCTGCCTTCCCTATTCAAGGTATAGTCGAAAAATATGTGTTTTTAGTTTGCAACGGAAGATGTAGAGACTTTCTGCTGTCCTGATGTCAATGGGGAGCACGTTCCACCATTGAGGAGCCAGGACAGTGAACCGTCGTGACTTCGTAGAGTGTTTAGCTCGAAGTGACGGAGCTACAAGCCGATTGGCAGAAGCAGAGTGAAGTGAACGGGCTGGGGTGTACGGTTTGACCATGTCCTGGATGTAGACCGGACCCGATCTGTTCGCAGCACGGTACGCAAGTACCAATGTTTTGAAGCGGATGCGGGCGGCCACCGCTAACCAGTGAAGGTCGTGGAGGAGCGGAGTAGTGTGGGTACATTTCGGGAGGTTGAAGACCAGTCGAGCAGCTGCATTCTGGATGAGCTGCAGAGGTCGAATGGCATTAGCAGGTAGACCTGCCAGGAGGGAGTTACAGTAGTCTAGCCGTGAGATGACCAGAGCCTGGACCAGAACCTGTGCCGCATTCTGAGAGAGAAGAGGTCGTATTCTCCTGATGTTGTACAGCATGTACCTACAGGACCGTGTTATTGCGGTAATGTTGGCAGTCAGGGAGAGTTGACTGTCGAGTGTCACACCGAGGTCCCTGGCAGTCGGATTCGGGGCCAACACTGAGTTGTTGAAGTTAAGTTACAGAAATTGTCAAACTTAGCCCCTTCCAAATTCTCATTGGTCGAACAATTGCTGTTTTTTCAATAGATTAGTAATATTAGGAGAAAAGCACTATTTAATCTGTTATATCGACCAATCAGTTTAAGATTCTGTAGAATTTTGTCCACGTCCTCCAGGAAAACACTTAAAACTCTCCTATTATGCGAGACATTTAAGTGTTTTTTTAAGCTGGTTGGCTTTCCTTAAACTGGAGCCAACCAGCAGCTTTACACCGTGACAGGAAAAATATACTCTGAAAAAAGATTCACGTTGCTGCTGCCAAATGGTTTTCTACCATCACTGCGGCACTGTTTGTTGGGCTATACCCAAAGCTGTCAATTGAACCCTGGTGCAGACCAAACAACCAAACCCAGACTGCTTAAAAAGGTGGGTCTCTGGTGTGGTCTGTTTGTGGTGTGAAAGTAATGTCTATTAAATCTATATTACATCTCAAAAACACATACATAGAATCTGTAGACAAAATGTTGGTATCGCAAGCATTTTGGGTTTCCGTTTGTATTGACTAATCATGTTCGAGCAGGCTTTGGTTCACTGCAGGTAATTAGGAGAGCAAAGAGGCAAAGGGCATTTGTCTGACGGTGATTTAGCTTTTTATTAGTTTAATATTGGCTTGTAAACTGGCTTATTTGTGAAACTTCTGGTTGTACATGCTGTCTCTCAACTCCAGTCTTGCATCCTCCCAGAGGATTTTCTGTTGTCCGACCAATAGCCGATAGCTTTCAAGATTGTGTGTGAAAGCAAACGAACCAAGAATTTTATCAGATAATTAATTTTTCAAAAGCTGAATTACTAATAATTCAATCTGCTGATCATGAAATATGTTACGGAAGCAATCGTATAATTGATCTATATAAATGGCCATGTATATACCATTTGGTAACCCATACGCATTATGACAAATTTAAAAAGCTCACATGAAAGAAAATATCCAGTGACATAACCTTACCCTCTTCTGGACAAAGTCCATGATGTTTTTGAAGTCCAGGTCATCATAGTAGTTCACTATGCCTTTTCGGATGTTCTTGTTTAGCAAACCCAAAGTCTGTAAGAGGGAGAAACAAACAAAAGAGACAGTTTGTGTGTGTTAATGGGATAAAGGATGTCATGTTACCACATTTGTTTCGTTTCCACAACACAGCTGATCTTAAATCAATGCATCCGAAAGGCAGCTCTGCAGAGGAAATGCTGTCACAGTCAAGGTGACTGATCCACTGAACTGGAATATTAAAATATGACCGTTTGACAGCTCACATCTGTCAGTCACAATCTGGTGCAGCAGGGTCACGTCAGGTTAATGCATTAGTCTTTTTGGACACTACAATAAATATTTGAAACTCCACTAAGTATGTTCATGAAGAGCTTTTCTTTTAGGGAACTAATCGTTTCTTCCACTAATTCTACTTCACTCTTTGTTTGGGATACATTAGTCTTATTTATACTTCATAAAGAGGGGTTGGGCTATTTACTCCAGTCAGGCCCGTCGATGCTCCGTCATTTCTCTCTTTTAACAACCATAAAGGCTTGAGACTTCTCCCCTTACGAGAATCTCAGAGATTAAAAATAAATTAATTGAAAGGCTCAGTGCCTTTCAATTAATTTATTTTCCTCGTTCCCTGAACATATCAGGTCTCACAGTGTATAGGGCCAAGGCCGCCATATTTAAATCACATTACAATAATTCCTTTTGAGAACTGGACCATTACTAAATAACGCGCTACGAGCTCATATGTCATTAGAATTGTGAACGTGTTCATGAAAATGAGGTGTCGGAGACAAACAGCCATCTTTCATAAATTCTACTTCTTGAGGAAATAACTGAAATCTTATTCAAATGCACTGCAATAACTTTCTTATCTCAATGTAAATGAGATTAAAAAGAACAGTAAAATAAAGAAACTCAGATTGTAATATATTTGAAAATAATTGCCATTAACACACTGAAATGTACAATCATTATGTAGATTTTTTTTTTTTTACAAACTGGCATGGACATTAAAATGCACCACACAATATTATTGAAAAAAGTCATGTAAATGAGATGATTGAGAGCATTAAAAAGTGGAAACAAGACTCAACCGTTTCCCCACAGAGCCACATTAAGATATTCACCATTGGCAAGAAGACAGATAATAAATGTAATGAACATCTCAGTAGTGGACTGTCATAATTATACCCATTCAGGTCTGTAATCATGGATCATGATCACATGGTCACATGATCACATTAGCACTTCCTCAACTCTCAAGAGGTTTTTTTTAACTCAGTTAACTCGATCTACATGTAAATGAGATGCAATTATGTTCACTACTTCTTCAAATTACTTTCATAAAATCCCACAAATTCAATTACCTGATTTCCCTTCCTATAAATAATCTACATAAGTAGGTCAGCACATTGTAGGCACAGTAAGTATTTCTTACGTGCTTGCTAATGTTTATGGCAGCTGATGATAAACATATAATACTGAAATGGTGTATTGAGAATTTTGGTGGCAAAGTTTGAAGTAAATGACAGTAAGTTAGAGTCTGTATCACTCATGTTTGTTGTTTTTTGCTTTTCAATAAAAGTTTAATTATATTATATTATATTATATTATTATAATGAGAATATTTAGACGTGGAAGATGGTCATTTTAAAACGTTGAATGAATTAATAACGTCCGGTCTTTACATGTCAGGTCTCTAGGTCACGTTGAAGTCTATCCTTCTTGGCTATTTTTCTACAAGGCATTTTTCATGACTGCAACCAGAGGAAGCTGCTCGTCTAGTCACCACTTCATAAAAACAACCGATCACGCGGTTTATGAATGCATGGAAACGTTATTGGATTTTATTGCAGGGAGAGAAAATTTGATAAAAAAACTAGACAGAGATAGTCAGTAATACATTGGGAGAAACAAAGAAAGGATATAAGAAAAAGGTATTAGAAGTGAAATAGAGAAAGAGAAGAAAGGAAGATACAGAAACACCAAAACAAGTCAGGGAAGCAGAACGTTTCATCAGCATACTGATATCATTAAAATGATAATCATATCTCCTATTTAAACAGATCAATTCTGATTATACTGTCCCTGGGCAATTCCTGACTAGAAATTTCAATGTGGTCTCAGTGAAGTCTCCTTTTAATAACAGATATTATAGGATATAAATTAATTAACCTGCATTGTTTCTGCATTTGGTTTTGATGAATAAAAATCATCTTGACATTACATTACTGTATCATGGCTCATTTATTAGTATTACATTGTGCAGTTAAAAGATGCATGCAGTGTTTGGTGCATGTCAATCATACCAAGGTCAACCAAAAGCTATATTAAACAATTAAAATCCAATTAATTTCATCTTGGTTTGTATTATTTCCTCATGATAAACGTTCTTTCAATAACAGTTTATTGCTGCATGAAGTGTTGGTTGTTAACCAGTTCCCCCACTCTGCGTTTCTAAATGTCAGGTTATTGATCAACACCGTGGACGGCTCACCTGATGGCGGAACCCCAGTGACAATATTCCTCCAAGCAGCTCCAGGATCAGACACACAGCCAGAGTGTACATGAACTGTCACCAAACGGACAAGAGAAAGGAAGAGTCATTATACACTTACGCACTTCCAATTTCAATAATCATTTTTTGATCAGTTATTAAAGTAATCAACAATTTTAGATACAATGAAATCAGGTTTTTCACTACTGCCACAAACAGCTGTATTTGTTTAGTCCTGCATAGTCGTGCTCCCATGCACAATGTTAACTGCTGTTTAACATGACATTACTGTTGGAGGCAAAAAATAAACAAGCTATACCTGTAAAAACAATTAATAATCATATTAACCTGTGTACCATCAAAATGCACTTCAGGATATTATTGAAGGAAATCATTTAAGACACGCCATAATTATGTTTAATGGTCATGATTATCATTAAAGTTGAATTAATGCCTCATGTGTGTTTGCCTCCGCCAACCAGTCATGTTGCTGTCTACATCCATGTCTGTCCAAAATGTGTGCACTTCATCATTTTATCTTATAAGACATTTGTGTGACGTTGTCATAATTTGCATGTGAATGATTGAGTTACAAACGTGTTTCGTGAGGTCACAGTGACCTTCGACCACCAAATTCTAATCAGTTCGACCTTGAGTGCAAGTGGATGTTGTTCCAAATTTGAAGAAATTTGCTCAAGGCTTTTTGAGATATCACGTTCACTAGAGTGGGCGAACGGACAACATGAAGAAATAATGTCTCGGCCCACAGCTGTCGTGGAGGCATAAAAAAAGACAAATTGCCAAGTTTATGTACCTAAAATCACAAACGCAAAGACAAAAAAAGACAACGTTTTTAGAGTAGATTATTTTTAGAAGAGAAATCAGGTAATGGTTTCTTGTTATGATCCTCTAACACACATAACTGCATGAACTTGCTTTATATTTGCATCTAAACGAGTAGCTGCTAAACATCATAGCTGCTAAATATGGTATGTGCCTGCTGTGGCTGGAATTAGTATAGCTAGTAGTTCAATCATGCTGTATTACCAACAACAAGCATCACTGATTATCATTTATATTCAAACGAGGAGGAATGCCACTTATAGTGCACCTAACACCATTTACGGTCTAACTACAGGAACAGAGCAGAACTCACTGTAGAACCCCAGTCACACTCAACGTCCCTAACATTTCAGAAAAATGCATCAACATGAGACTTGGGTCCATGAGCACATCACCCTGTTTACCAGTTGGCTGCACCTAATGCCCACATCTCTCACCTGAAAACATATTAAATCTCAATAAAAGTGACATATTAACAGCTTTTAGCTTGGCTCAAAATCTCACAAGCTAACGCTGCATACTCTAATACTGCTAATGAAGTATACATTTGGCCATTTCTCATGTCCACAGAATCCACATATTATGCTTTTTGAATGCATTACATACTTTTACACAATTAAAGCATGCATTGTTCTCAAAGTGTTATAAAACAAAGAATAAAAGCATCCAGGCAGCAACTTTACTTTAAAAAAAAAGAAGATAAAATACTTGGTTCTCAGTACACCACTCACCACTTTCAGGAGGGTTAGATTATCCCTCAGTGAACCCAAGACTCCAATGAGTGAAACAATAAACATGATGATTCCCAGGAGGATCAGGATTATAGCGGGGGCCAAAAACACTCCCTCCAACGTCTTGTAGCGTTGTCTCTCCACCTCAGCATAGATGCCAATGCCCAGGATAAAGCCACCTATCAACTGGAAACAAAACAAAAAGCAGTAAGGATGGGTTACTCGTCATCAGCTTGAACAAGTAGTCATCCGATTAATATAATTTCAGCCGATTTAAATATGACTAAAGGAAGAAAACACTCTTTATGATTTACTTTGATTAGATGCTACTTTTACAGCTGGGGATGTGAGTAGTGTGTATAAAGAACCCATGGCAGTTCTTGAAATAGTTATAAAATGGTATTTATTGGTTTTGTGTACAATGACACTAACTGTCGCTCTTACAATACCTTACGAAACGAAAGTTAGTCTCAGGCAAAAAACAGTTAGGTTTAGGAAAACCGTCATGAACGTTCGGTTTAGGCCTTTGAGCCTGCAACTAAAAACATCTAAACTCTCTACACCACAACCATGGAGCTACATACGTATTTAACTAACTGAAGGATATATCACATCAAAACTCATTTACATAGAAATTAAAATAGTTAATTTGATCCTTCCTCAAAAGGTCAGTTTAATTAGATTAGAATAAACCTTCATTTAAGGACCACCGAATGTAATAATTGTGTCGCACTGACCTTGTTAACACTAACAAGACAGATTGAGACAGAGGCTTGATTCTCCAGTCAAATAAAAACTATCCAGTTCAGTGTTTTGTGTCTTCCTTGCCCCATCTCCAGTGTGACATTAGCATACATCAAAGCATCTGGATGCAGATAATTATGCCACGGCAACTTCACAGCCTACGAGGGACATCATGAGAGTCCGTAAAAGCTTAAAAGGGGCAGTTATGCCACATTACAGCCCCAATATTATCACTGTGAACAGAATTGCTTTTTACTAAAGACAATAGATTAGATGATGATTGCATCATTGATAAAACATCAATCTGCAGCAAGTGACATGCTGTCTGCTAAAATGCTGTTGAGTCCTATGTGAAGCCCTTTATCAACAGACGCTGCAATCATACACTCAAGTTTCCGCTTGCTTCATTGACTATCGTGGATGATGACTGTGTTACTATTCTTGATCTGAACGGAGTCACGAGGGCCGAAATGTTAACTGTCAAAAAAGAAAGATTCTGGAGAAGAAGGATGTTTGTGAAAGCTTTGTCTTCTACCTGTTAATATATACTATACATTTAAATAAAAACTGAATAGATGACAACAAAGTAAAATGACTAAGTGTTTTCCTACAATGAGCTCCGGGCAAATCTAAATTTAAAAAGGCCAATTACATTACACAGATTCAATTACAGCCAAATGGCACATGAGCCAATGTAGGACTGTAATGTGATCAGACAGCCAAACACCAATGACCCATTTATAGCACTGCAACTTAAATTATCCTTGTATCCAGAGAGGGGCGAGAAACTCTTAAATTTGAAACATCCGCCTTTCATTTACAAACACACGTCTAAAAATGCACCTGTAAGCTGTTAAACACAATACATCACTCACACACGATAACAGGAAAAAACACTTTATTCAAATGAAAACTGGTATCTAACAAATTCCGACTTATGATAATATTTTAAGCACAAAAGTAGAATTGGCATTCTAAAATGTGCTAATTAACATTAGCAAACACGTTGGTGAAGAAGAGGAGAGGAGGAAGGAGAGGTGTTTATACATTTGTAGTCATCTGAAAGTTCTGAAGGTCCAGGCTCTGTTTATAATCCACCATAATGTATTTTCCTTACATGTCCCTGCTTGCTGTCTGTTATGAAATCTCGCTGCTGGCTCACTTAAATTCAGCCAAGGGGGGGACTTTGAGCCATAAACAAAGCCACTTTAAATTTCTGCAGATGACTGTGACAATATCAGGGCATCAGGCCAAGGTTAAGTTGTATTATATAACCGACTACACTCTCCTACAACAATGCCACAGTGCCATTAGTGAGCTCGACTCACTTCTATGGGGCATACAGTCGGTGGTGCTGATACTCAGATGAAGCTCTGAAAGCAACCAGGCTAAAACCAGGCTAAAAGCTGCAGACATGAGACAAACATCTGGACACATGACCCCTAATGGGAGGGGGGGGGGGGGGTTAAGACAGAAAATAGACACGGTTGTCTCAATACATGTTGTAGGACAACAATGCATCTTGGACTTCTCTGAAGACAAACACTGTGATTTTCACATGAAGCAAACAAGGACATGTCATTTGTAATGATTCTCTCACACAACTGTTTTTTTTCAGTCAGTAAGGTGCAATTACAACTGTTGAGCAGGAAAAAGTCTGACTTTAAAACATGACCGTTGAAATATTAATTTGAGTGTTTCATGCTTTGTTTTAGTTTTGGTTTTAGTCTTTGTTAGCTGCACAACCTTTGATCGTTCAGTATAAGGCTGGATTTGATGAAGTCATTGACCTTTTACAACGTATATTTCACACAGTGAACAATAAAAAACTCCTGTATTGTTCCTTCAATATATGCAGTTTTGCTTGGCTGTTTGTCATTTAATAATAAAAAAGTCGAAAAGCATGACAGTAAGAGCTAATTATACTCTTACATATGACTTTTTAGGTAGTTTAAAAAATCTGTTGATTAATGAGAAAGCAAAGGTCTGAGGTTGAAACCATGTCACGAAAACGTGTATGGTAGAAGTACTGTGTGTGCATATTACAGAACTTGGCCACTGCTGTCCATAAAACTGCCTGCTGTATCGGCATTTGTTGTTTTCATCACTAATAACAAGACAAGTGGGAACAACATGCAGTCAATTAAAAATAAGTTTCAATTACTATCAACACTTGTTTCATCAAACATTATGGCACAAAGCTGTTGATGTTGATGTTGATTTTAATAAAAGAGCAACAGCTTTTAATGCAGTGTGTATATTTGGTACTGTCAACGTTTCCTGGAGGAATATGACCCAGAATACTCTTTATTCTTGACTGTATCACGCTTAGATTAGCCACATTCCTCAGAGACGGCGTCTGGTGAGAATATCTCTCTACCATCATGACTGAATCAACAAGCTGTGTGAGCAAAGTAAATATAAACTTGTTAATCTGATTCACCTTTCCTATCAAGGCGGCATTCATTCTCCATAATAAACCCATTACTGACTCCATCTGCCTCCCCATCCCACTCTCTGGCCCCCTTTCTGTCCATGAATAAACGTTTCAGAAATGTACCATGGAGAAAACTAATAACTGATTTTCTTTCTATAGTAAGTGTTATGTCACTCAGCCATCTGTCTGCGCAAATATACAATCTGTCAGGTTTTGTATGACAGATGCAGGGTTTGGATGTCGCACAGAAACCTTTATTTCTTTAAAAAAAACGTTGAAACACATCATCATAAGAAGGCTGCCATCCTGATGAAAACATCCACATCGGATTTAAAAACATTACCCCTATTAATTGTCAACAATCTTGTTATCAGAAATAAACTTTAGAAATTCTGGAAACAAGAGAACTAATATTAGCCAATCAAAGGCAGAGTAAGGCTGGTCTATGCAGTTATGGGAAATAAAATAAATCAAACTACTGTAAACTACAGGCCACGCAACTACTAACAGCTGTGAAATAGTTCATTAAGCATGCAGATGAGAGGGCACAAGTACAGTGTACTCCTGCCATGGTCGAGATTAAAGTGCAGTTCTATAAAAATATTTAATTAGTATTTGAACAGGAGCCATTTCACTCGAGACACTTTCCTTTTTCCATTTTGTTCTCCCCTTTTCCCCATTAAACTGTCCATCTGGCAGATTTAAAAGAAAAACTCCTTTTGATCTTAATTAATACAAACCCTTTACTTTGGGAGTGTAACTGTACTTAGATTTAAAGATCAAGCATCTATTGGCAGAAATGAAATAAAATATTAATAAGTACATTTTCTTCATTGAATAACCATATGAAAGTAAGAACATTATGTTTTTGTTACCTTAGATTGAGCTGTTTATACATAGGGAGTGAGTCCTCTTCACTGAGTCCGCCATGTGTTTACAGAAACCCATGTCAGATAAGCACAACATCAGCTCTAGCAGGAGCTTTTCGCATTTTTAAATTCAGCCACTGAAGTTTGCCACAATGCACCTTTAATCATAGTAATTGTATTACTTTTTTTTTATCGCTTTGAATGTAAACCACACACTGTTCAAGTCTGATGTGTTAATGTTGTGTCTTTAAAGAAAAAGAAAGAGGAAGCCAATTAAATATTTCAAAATGTAAGTGAATATTCTGAATATCCTCAATTTGATGCCAACATGCGGATTATGTTACTTGGTAAACTGAAAAATAGACCTACAATTACTAAACCAACTCTGTCATTTAGAGCAATTGAATACTGTGATGTCACTTTCTTAAATGTTGTGAAAACATTAGTGCCTGTCAGTCATCTGGTGACTCTCACGTGACTCATGTCTGACCACAGCAGGACACGACTAAATGTGCGCAAGCGGCTTGTTGAATCTCCCAGAAAAGAAGCCTGCATACAGCCTATACTGTTCCTCTTTATCGGCTCCCTCGTTGTGTTTACCAAGTGCAGATCGGGCAGGCAAGAGCAGGGTAAAGGTGCACAGAGGAGGGCGTGGCCACATGGTAGCAGACAAACGGCTATCCAACCCAAAGCCTGTGGAATAACTCCAGAGGTACCTGTCGCTTTAAAACGGTTGATCACAACGATTTGAAAATGGGATACGTTGGGAAATGTTGAACACCGATCCCTCTCTAGCAAGAAACACCATTTATTAGTATTCCTCTCCATGGAAGTGAAACCAGTTGAACCAAACACACACCCCGTCTGTCTGCGCACGGGATATGTGTGCAAACACAGCGCACTCCTCTTCAACAAATGATTAGAATTATGTTACTCACCCACCAGATGATGGAATAAGCGAACAGGATAAATTTGAGGAAAATGTATGAGCATCGATGACAGTATCGGACATCGTCGTTGTCGGACATCGTGTCTGTCTGAGGACAGTTGATTCCTGCGATGTTTACAACTCACTTCCGCCTTGTCATCGTCACCACACCTGCACGAGGGACAGATGGATGGGAGGTTTCTGGGATAAAGTGAATTGGAAATGATATCTAGGGGAGTGTTACGCCGTTAAAACATGTATATGTTCACTGAGATTGCGAATGATCGATGAGTTTGATAAAATATAATTGTTTTTTGACCGCCAAACCACACAATGTATCTGAATGCTTCAGGGGGGTATCCAATAATGATGGGCTCATTGCACTTCCTCCTCCTTTCCTTTATTTAAAAAAAGAAAATCTCACTAAATGTTGGTTATAAACCCCCTTTTTTAAAGTGGTTTGACACGGAAGATAGTTTAAAACAGTACAACAACACTATGCAACACTGACTTCCCCCCTACAGGCAGTAATGTCCACAATGCCAGCAGGAATTACCTATTGTATTGATCTGTGAATTCAGGAATTTGTCAAAGAAATTATAAATAATAAGCACAAAAAGGCTGCCCTTTGTACACATATATACCAAGTTGTGATAATGTGTATATGTATACAACTACCAACTGACTTGCATTGCTAATGAATGTGAGACAATGATATATCAATTTAAAGCTGGCTCTCAAAGATAGGTTGTCTGTGGCCAACCATCGCTCATGTTTTCAGTGCTTTAGGCACAATTGTCTCTGGTCGCCTTTATCAGCAGCCATTCAGCCAATAAAGTGTGTTGAGACAAGGGAGCTGTCTGTGTGTTCAGTCAAGTAAATCATTATTTGCACCCTGTTAGTTTAGGCTATTATCTATCTTATCTTATTCATCACCTCAACCTTTCCTTCCATTCTTGCTTCACCAAAAGACCTTTGGCTGACAAAGTAAAGCAAACCTAAACATTTTCAGAGATGTAGCTCAGGTGCAACATTTAACAGAAGATGAGAGGAAGTGTCTTTGTTTGAGCTATCAGGGTAGTGTTTCATCCCGTCCTCATTAATGTTACAGTCACTACTGTTATTCATCCCTTACAGTACCTCAGGCTTAGATTCACTCAGGAGTATATGTACACTTACACTGCTAAACACTTTTCATTCCCCTGCCTGCATGTGCCCTTCAACATGCCCTTGAGGCTCTGCTGGCCAGGAAGGATTTTTGAGCATGTGAAAGTACACACATGCAGTGCATACTGTACACACAAAACAGAGAAAAGAACTGTGAGTTCAGCTGAAGTCAGCAGGCTTTACATCTATCTGTTCTTCATGTGCAAACACAACACACAGATTATTTTTCCCTGAGAGGGAGGAAGAGTCACAGAAAGCAGGATAGAGGAGAGCCGCAAAAAGAGCACAAATGTGAGGAGGAATGTCACACAACCAAATGCTAGTTGCTGAGAATAAAAGCAACAGAAAGCACAAGAAGATATAACAGTAAGACACAGAATAGAATACGGAATAGAAGCCATGGCATATCAAAAGTAGGACATTTGCTTATCACAGAGTGTATTGAACACACAAATAAGGCTACTGCCACACATCACTGCTATGGTACGTTATAGATATGTAAACATTGTCTAAGTACAGCAAGTGTACATGCGAGTGCACTGAGTGGGGACTAATGATGATACTGAGTTAAAAAGTACATATTAATAATGTATATCTCTTTTTAAACACACATGCATTAATGCAACACAGGAGTTTCAAGAAATACCAGGACAATGTCATCACTAGTGCTCTATGCCCACTAAAATGTTAACGCTTATATTTATTTTCACAGTTTTAAACCAGCAGAACATAAACACTGACTCATTCGATCACTAGGGAGACATTTAAGAGTTTTGTCATGTTTCAGATGCCACAGCTCTAACAAAAAGTAGAAAGCAGCATTTCTTTCGAAATGTGTGACCGTTAATAACTGCAAACACAGAGCTGTACTTTAAAAGTACTTTGGAATTATCGATCCCATTTTCAACTCTGTAAGTTCATCTCTGATCTCAACTTGTGAGGAGTACTTCACAGTAATCCAGATATCAACAAGATCCCTCGAGGGAGCACCTCCTTGCTCCATAGCATGTATTGGCCATCCATGCCTTCAATTGATGCCACTCCTCCTCTTTCTGTTTCAATATTTTTATTTGTTATTTTCTCAAAGACAATAGATTGAGGAAATCAGAGTGTAGAACAACAGAGAAGTTGATTTATTCTGCTTTTCAATCATACTCTCTCTCTCTCTCTCTCTCTCTCTCTCTCTCTCTCTCTCTCTCTCGTTGTTGCAGCTCTACGCGCACAGTCGCGTGCCTGCCTGTCAGTGCGTCCCTCAGCAGCTTGTAGCGTAATCAGCTAGTTACACATTCCAGGAGAGAGGGAAAGAGTGTGTGCATGTGTGTGTCAGACGTCTTGATGGATTATTGGATGTACCTGATTGTCCATTACGCACGAGTCTAATTTACGGACCTTGTTTACTATGGATTGGACAAACTGATGTTAAAACTGACAACTCAACCGCGTAATCAGAGAGGTAAACCAGATGAAAGTAATATATATTTAGTCTTATAATTTGTGCAGAACAAGTGATGAATTCATGCTTGGACTGCAGCAATGCATGAATTCATCACTTGTGGCTGTTGCGCCGATATGCTGCGGTCAAAGAAAATGTCTGTGAGCCAAATGCCCAGAATGCACGTTGGCGGATGAATGTATTTGTAGTAACAGTTAAACATATTTAACACATTAAAACATCGACGCATCGATGTTTAGAGGGTCAAAATACTTGAATTAAATATGATTAAATATCTTGAAATATCTATTAATACATATCTATAAATACAGTATCTTAAAATCAAAGGGAAATTACAGCTATTATTGTACAACAGCAAGTTATATTTGAGATGACACGAGAAGAACATGAGACGGTAGCATATTACACAAGGCTAAATGACCTCCTGTAAATCTCTCAGTGTGCCCCATTACGCATGACGCACCTACAGTTAAACATAACGTTTCTGTCACCAGAAGAGGGAGAAGAATGGACGCCGCGGGTCTGATTCAACACATTGAACGAGACATGGAGGCCACTTCTTTGCCGTATTCATTGACCACCGACTGGCTGGAGGACGGGAACGAGACAATTGGGAATCAGTTCCAGCAGCCGGACTGGCAGGTGGAGAATAAAGATCAGAGATGAAACCTTGAGGCATTTTGGGAATACTTTATCCAAAATGTTTTACATATCTGACAAAAAAAGTATTTTGAGGCAGAATGTTAGGCTATCTGTTCATTTTTAAATTGTTTACTATACATTTTTATTGTTCTGCTTCCATTTGAATTGCTCACTGTAGCGACACACTGTATATTTTGTGTGTTTTTTTACAATCCTTTCTTCTTCTTTTCCCTATCTCTCCTCTCCTCTCCTCTCGTCTCCTCTCCTCTCCTCTCCTCTCCTCTCCTCTCCTCTCCTCTCTCAGGTGGCTCTGTGGGCTATAGCCTACTCCCTCATCATCCTGGTGTCCATCACTGGCAATGTAACAGTGATCTGGATTATTCTTGCTCACAGACGCATGAGGACCGTTACCAACTACTTCATCGTAAACCTGGCCTTCTCTGACGTTTCTATGGCAACTTTCAACACTCTTTTTAACTTTGTCTATGCGATTCACAATGACTGGTACTTTGGCCTCGGCTACTGCCGATTTCAGAACTTCTTCCCCATCACGGCAATGTTTTCATCAATATACTCGATGGCAGCCATCGCAGTGGACAGGTAAGAAAGCTCTCTTACAAAACATGCTAAGACCACATCAATTTTATTTTGAACATTTTAACGTAATGTTTCTCAAAGTTGAATTACAGTTAAGTATATGCTCTCATCCAAACTGACAAAAATGAACCTGAGCACCTCAGAAACTTTATGGATTTTAATTATGGTGAATAAATGTGCTTAACATACTGGTTGAAAAACTATGTGTACAACCATATTTTGGTCTTTTAATGGCACAGGATGGCCTAGTACAATATTTTTCATCAGTTAATTCTTCACTGCAGTTTTCCAGAGCCTCTTTTTCAGTCAGGGGTTTGTCATTTGAGGTCATTATACGGATATCACTCGATATCAGAAGCAGCAGGAACGTTTAACCCAGTTCAAAGGAAAATACTGCATGAAGGAGAAATTGGTCAACAAGCAGCAGAGATACATATGTCATTAATGCCTACTGGAGCATGATCAATCTGTTAAGTCTTTAGTCATACATACATAATATACGCTGGGATCAGACCAGTTGTTACATCTACTTATAGATCAATAATTTCTCCTCAGTACTCTCCAATTTCTAAAATGGTCAGCCTTTGTGGTTTTATTCAGGCATTTTCTTTGCTGTCAACAGCTGCAGCAGCAAGCAGAAAACACTTAATTACATGTTTAACATATTAACCGTGGAACATAATCTACACAAGATGATAAATGTGTTACCTTTACAGGTGGGTTTGACATGACTTGTGAAAACCAAAAGTGAACGGAAAATAAAAATGAAGGTTTTCCCTTTTCATTCATGCTCCACTGACTGCAACACATTAAAATAAAAATATATTAATTAAATTGTATATTTTAATGCGAGATCACGCAGTTTTGATCTATAAAGCAAAGAAATAGGGGAAATAGCAGAAACCATTTAAATAAATATACACTGTTGGTCCTGAATAATTCAAAGCGATCAATCATTTGATTATGATAGTAATCCAACTGAGTAATATTGTTAAGCAAATTAATACAACTGTACTGCACTTGCCATGGCTGTCAGTGGCAGACTGGGTTGATACACCAGAGTGCACTGTTTCTCTTCAATATGGTATGTTTTGCATCTTCATGCAAAGGTTCTTGTTCTAGCACATCAGATCTGCAAATACACACAGTAGCTTTCATCTGTGTTCAGTGAAATTGCATACTCACAGTTAATACATCTCTGTTTCATTATTCAATCAGTCAGGTCAGGTAAAAAAACATTCTTTTAAATCTATAAAATCATTACAACAGATATACATACATACGGTATATTTTAAGCTTGATGATAAATGGCAATTATCATACTGTTTGTCTGTATATTTAGTTTTTGTCACACAGACATGCAGGGAGTAATAAAATATTGTGATTTTAACCAGACCTCTCTTTCATTAAGCTGATCACCTGTGCTAAAGTTGACAGAATCAGTGTAGTCATTTTAATAACATTTCACTCAGAGACATGGCTTAAATGTTTAAGTAAAAGCACTAATTGATTTAAAGGGGATGGAGCCTTTATTCATTCTAATTCTTTTTAAATTACAGGATATTCAGATCATAAAGCTTTTTAGGTTAAGAATAACATGTTGTCACGATGATGGATGACAAGGAAAGGCAACACGTGGAAGAACACATTTTCTCGTTCAAACTATTATTTAATATAAATTCGGTGTATTGATAAATCATTTTGTGAGAGAACTTAATTACCTTGAGTGACGAGATGTACAATCATTATCAATTGATAGATGAGTGGGTGGATTTTCTAATCAAATTAAATCTTTAGTTTGAACAATCTGTGGCACAGATTCCCACCCACAGAAGATCCTTCATAACGTTACTCTGAGAGTTAAACATCAGATTTATGTGTAAAAGATGGATATGCATGAATAAACCTTTTTATGTTCTTCCAGGTACATGGCCATCATCCACCCTCTGAAGCCCCGCCTCTCGTCCACCTCTACAAAGGTTGTAATTGCCCTGATTTGGATTGTAGCAATATTACTGGCTTTCCCTCAGTGCTACTACAGCGTGACAATATTTTACTACCCCAGAACCGTGTGCATGGTCGACTGGCCGGACGACTATGGAGGAACACATCAACTTAGGTGAAAGAACAACATTGATGATAAAAAACACAGACAGTGGCATTTACAACAAATCAGATCTGTCATATAAAACAACACAAAGATAGTGTCTGTATGATTGATACACTCAATGCTAAGGGATTTATATGGGGATGCAAATCAGTACACAAGAAGTTATTATAAAATATTGGCCTGTGAGCATTATGTGCATGGTGCAGACAGATGGTTTGTCTTCGTACCTTCTGTATGAAAAACATCTGGACCAAAATGTATTTACTCATGACTTACCAGCAGTTGTAATCACAGGCTTTGTTATATCAAGCAGAGGAACCCTGCAAAGAAATGTGAGCTTAACTAACTTCACATCACCTGAAACCATTAAACAATCAGCTTCACTTTCTCTCCCTCTGCAGTTACCAGTTTGCAGTGATATTGCTGATCTACCTGTTCCCTCTACTGGTGATGCTGGTCACCTACAGTTTTGTTGGCCAATCGCTGTGGGGTGGGCACATCCCTGGAGAGGCGACAGACCATTACCACAGCCAGATAACAGCCAAGAGAAAGGTCGCACACTTGTAATCGTCTACTGTTGTAAACTATAAGTCCGGGCTTTTGACGTGTCACCACATTATTCTCAAAATGCTCAGATCACCTGGGCTAAGTTTGTCATCGCTGGACTGAACTAGGAATTTAAAATATGGCAACATTGACTTTCTTCTCGCTGTGATTTTTCATAGGTGGTGAAGATGATGGTTGTTGTTGTGGTGACCTTTGCCCTTTGCTGGTTGCCCTACCACATCTACTTCATATTAGGATCATTTAACAGAGACATTTATAAACAACATTACATCCAACAGGTTAGCAGCTGCTCTTATGTCTGTCATTAATTATTTTTAGTCTGATGTATTTATTTACTGGGGCATCATGTTTACTTTCTTTTTCAGGTGTATCTGACCATATTCTGGTTGGCGATGAGTTCGACTATGTACAATCCCATCATCTATTGCTGTCTAAACCAAAGGTAAAATATATATTCACACACAGAAGCTCCTCAGGTTCCAGTATCCTAAGAAAAAAAGGCAGAAAATCAATTTTCCTCCCTTTCTGAAGGTTTCGTGCTGGTTTCCGTCACGCGTTTGTGTGGTGTCCCTTCATCAAAGTGTCGGAGGAGGACAGAATGGAGCTGCAGCACACCAACACCTTCAGAGTCACCATGACACGCAGCCACCGCAAAGACAGTACATACAGACACTCCTCCATCAAAACAAACAACACCTTCAACGCAAACGTGGCTGTCAACACTGAGCTAAACACAGAGAGAGATCCTTGCATGCAGCTAAAAAAACAGATACCAACAAAAACATAAAGCGTACACAACACACATGCAGAGAGGAGGCCGAACAACACAAAATCCCCAGCTGCCAAACTTGTGGAGCACAACCCGTGACTACTGAATCAAATCATGAAGAGAACATCGATGAGAAGGTAACAGGGTTTTTCTATAGCAACAGAGATGATAATAAATACTGCAACCAATAAAGACAGACGAGAGCCTGCCGACTGAGATGAGCAAACTATGGTAAAATTCATCATCGTGGAAGACCTTATAATGAAGAGTTGTTCATTGGACCTGACTTGGGACCAATAGGGTTCTTTGTTAAAGAGGAATGGTCATATGAGCATGTTGAAATATAGGTATATATGAAGTAACAACACCTGCGTAATGGACACCAAGATAGGCTTATTGTTGCATTAATAGGAAAGTCTGTAGATAACTCCCTCCATCATTCATGACTTTCTCTGAAGCTCATTCTCCTTCCTTGTCCCTCTATCAGCTACACTCTTTCTGCTATCACTGACTTTTTCTCTATTTTTGAGAAAAAGTTTGAGTATCTTTGTGTAGTTACTGGTTTTCAACAGCATGGAATGGATGAGCAATCCACTGGCATCAGCACCAAGCCTTAATAATGTTGTTTTAGTGTGTTTAGTCTTTTTATTTACTTTAATAATGTTGTTTTAGTGTGTTTAGTCTTTTTATTGCCACAGACAAGGGACTTTAAAGATAATGCATTTTTATTATAGGGACCATTTCTATTTAATTAATTCATAATCATATATATATACCTGTATATATATTCAGCATTCAAAATTAACAAGTGATGGGATCAACCGTTTTGATGACCTTTGGTGAAAGAAAAACTTGCTGCTTTTAGACCGGAAAGTCAACTTACAGTTTAATTACATCCTCATCTAATAGCTACATAATTAGCTATTTATAGCTATGGAGTATAGATGTACTCAACATTTGAACATCTAAACACAAGATAGAACTTCCTGTGTCAAAGTATAATCTAAATCAAATCTACGTTTATTGTCACACGTGTACACAGCACAGCAAAGTAAAATATAGCCTCTGCATTTAACTCCTCCTGGTATTAGGAACAGTGGGCAGCTACTATACAGCACCCTGAATAAACAAAGACTCAGTACCAGTAAGGGAACCACATCCTGTGTCCAAAATACATACAATACCAACTGATTATTATCCATTTTAGAAGGAACATTGGCCTTCAATCTCACTTATTTCATAGACTTTGCTGGATCTCCCTCATCATTAGTTATATGATGAGCACGTACCTGTTACTGTGCAGCACTATTATTTTTACAAATCTGTCACATGGTGTGCATTTAATCAGCATGTTGCTCATATATTGTGAGTTCATTGGATCATACAACTGTATTTATTATTATCAGTGCACAGTAGAGCCCAGATTAAAAAGTCAAAGTGCTGCCACTTAGAAGAATGTGATGTAAAATGTAATCTATTGAGTATATCAATGTAAAACATGCAGATGAAGTGGAAATGGAAATATGGGACTTATCAAGTAGGAAAATGATGCTGTAAATACTGTAGCCTGTTAGCTGTGACATTTTGCGAATGTAGAAAAAAACCTTTGATTCCTTGTCACAACTTTTAACTTTAAACAGTGACAAAGTGAAACATCTGTATTGGTTTTTCACACAAACATGCAGGGTAGTTGTTTGTGGCTTAAATCAATGTTATTATTAACAAATGTGACAGTATAAGTATGTGTTGTCAGTTGTCTTCATAGCAGGTTTGGAGCTAGTTTAGATTTATTAAGCATGACCTCTGAACACACCAATAACACAATTAAACATAATCTGCAAAAAAACACAACTCTGGATTGACACAGGTTTGTCTTTATTAAGTGACTGATTGATTGACAGTGTTGGACAGATACAGTCTGGGTTTTGTGAACAGAAGCAGAGTTTAAAGTGTCTGTGTGATGTGGGGCTGTCTTTTAGACATGTATACTACTTTGGAGAACATCTGAAGGCAGAGTAGTTCAGGACCTGCAGTAGAGGCTAGCCCTCTTCCTCATGGCAGTAATGAGTAGTACGTAGGAATGGAAATTAATATATATTTCTACTGTAATAGTTTTGGACTGGTATTAATATGTCAAAAGCCAGAATGTAACTGTGGTTAACAAATATGGCTGTAAAATGTAGCATCTCACATCACAATAATTAAAAAGGTCAACCTCTACAATGAAAAAATGCTTTATTTCCAAAAATCTTTAAATTCCCCTTAATAGTAGTTTCAGCTACTGTAATATTATTCTTATTCCAAGTTCAGTCTTTGTTGTTCCAATGGCATCTATGTTAGCACCACATTCCTGTATGATGGCTGTTGCTAAGTAACTTGTAAGTCTCACTGTGATGAGGGTACCCAGAACATCTTAAGACGACGACAACAACAACTTATCAATAGTTGTGATAGAACCAACAACATGATTTCTACTTAGTATACAAGTGCGCATTAGATTATAGGATTGCTGTCATAATTTTGTCCAAATCTGTACATTTAGCAAGCATGTGACGGCTGATGTCCCTCTTGTCACCTGTCTGCCCTGACGTGGTTTAATAAATCCTTCACTACAGAACAGGTGATGGCTGTTGGGGCTTTAAAAGATGGCTTCCACTGTGAGCCTCATTATTGCAACAGCAATATTTTTCAACATCGCCCAATACAAAAATAAAATAAATAGCAACAATCTATGTATAGCATATTGTATCATATCTGGGTAAGATATTACACATTTTAAAGCAAAAATATTCCCTTTCATCTCATTACACATTCATATTTAACCGCGTATCCCTTTTACATCTTAATGTAAAGACAGTCAGTATCTAAAGCTGTGTTTTTATGTCCCTGCATTTACTGAACATGTTGCAAGGAAAATATTTCACTGCAAAGCTTTTGGAAATTGTCTTTCAACTATTGTACTTGGTACATTGTAACAGACTGCAATTATCAGAGGACTCCTCCGTATGACGATGATAAACATTCTCATGTGTGGAACGTGTGTCTTATCTATAGAGATAAGTTTAACCTAACTACAAACAATCTTTAGAGTCTGGGTATTGTTACATGGGTTATTATAAGATAATCTAACTACAACATAGTGCCAGACTCTGCTACCTAACACAGCAGAGAAAGCGATCTTCTTCTCTCTGGATCATGTAGACGGGCTAAAGCAGCTAGAGGAGCGTTATACGTTGACAGGACAGGTTGGAGGGGAGGAGACAAGGGGAGGAGGCAAGGGAAACTCAGAAAAGTGGGGAGATAACAGCAAGACAGAAGAGATATTTTCTATTTATTGTTTAGCTCCTGTCTCAGGCGGCAGCCCACCGCTGTGATGAGGGCGGCCCCTTTCCCACTGCCGTCCTCTGACAGCAGGAAGTTGACGTTACACTGAGGAGCCAGTTCCTTTACTGTCTGGTGCATGAACTTAGAGAAACTAGACGGAGACAAAAGATTTGACAACATGTTAAACAGTGAAGTGATGAAGATCGTACAAAATAGGAAAAAACAGAGCAGTGAGAGCAGCATGTTACATGTTTGACAAGGTAAACAACAACTTGCAGGTTCCAGAAAGCGACAGACTTTTCTAGTTGTTAGCCTCACATGTATGATATTGCCAGTGATGGTAAAATGATAGGATTGGACATTTTATGTATATTTATGGCCTCCTATCTCTGTTTCTTAGACACTTGAGTGGCCAGTGAATAGTTTTCTCTGCTTCACTCACTGTGGATGTAGTTTGTAGAGTGTCCCGTCCACCCCTACAGTGATGTTCAGATGGTCCAGTCCTCGGTTCTCTCTGATCTTATCGACCACAGCCGCCATTCCTGCCCCACACAGCTGAGCTGCACGACGTGACACTGCCCCACATACCTGTACAACAATGAAAACCATTATCGAGACTAAAACACTTAACAGACTGTACCTGAAACAGTTTGCACGGCCAGAAAATATCATATCCCTCCACAAACATTGGAAATAAATCTTAACGTCTGTTTTCTGCTGACACTTGTATGGTCACATATGCCTGCGTGATAACAATGTATAGTTCCTTTCCTTCACAATGTCCACTGTCTACACTCAGTTTCCAGTTTATTAAGTACACCTAGCTAAAACAAATGCAGTCTAATAAAACATTAATGCAATAAATCATACTTTCATAAAGGATGTTGTGTTTATTTGTGTTGAAACTGTATTAGAAAGTTGTTGATTTAACTGTATGGGCAGTTTATAGATAGCTACAGTATGTGTAACCAATAAACTCAACTGGGTGTTTATTCTCTTCATAATCCATCTGAGGTGCAATATGGGTCATGAGTTTGTGATGATAACTTGAAACTAATTAGATATTAAACATGCTTGCGTGCTATTGTTTTGAAATTTGAAAAACACATAATATAATGGATAGTTATGCGCACACATATGTATCTCGCTATAGCGTACCTCTTTAACTATGATACTGTCCTCACAGGTGCTGTCCAGCCCTAAGTGTTGCAGGATGGATCTCACTTGCAGTAAAGCCAATCTGTCACTGGAGAAAGACGACATAAAGACTGAGCCATTAGCAAAAGAGAAGTTTAACTCAATTCAAGAACAACTTTAAAAAGGAAAAGAACATGAGTATCCAAACAGTGAAATAAGAAAAGATAATTAGTTGCAGATGGTGTTTTACAAACTGTGCTAATGAGCTGCAATCGACTGGGACAGCTTTTTGCCTCCTTGAGTAGGCACAAATAATGTGCTCATTATTCTTACCTCTCTATATGTGAGAGGAACTTTGTCTCGAAGATGCCTCTGGTCTTCAGTGTTTCAGAAATCTGTCCTCTGAACAGGAATCCCCGTTTGGTCATATCTATTAGGATGTTTCGCACAATTTCACCAAGATACATGCCGCTGCACATTTTCTCATATCTGTTAAAACACATGCAAGCACAAGACATGCACATGAATCCACAGATATTGGAAGTTATTTATGAGTCAAGGATATAAAGGGTTTCTGTCGTATTAAAGATGGACGTGTGTGTGTGTGTGTGTGTGTGTGTGTGGGGGGGATTTGAACCTTTGTTTGCCAGAATTGAGGGAGAAGTCATCCACAGCGCGATCATACTCGGTCCTAATGTCGTCAAGACATCCGTTGTCTCCGAAAGCCCCCCACTCCATGTTGACACACATCTGGCCCTCATCTCCATCTATCATCTCAATGTTCCTCATCTCCTCCATGTAACATGCATTGCTGCCAGTGCCTATAAACCAGAGAAATGTTAGCAATCAGCAAACTGAATATTTATCAAAAAAGAGTGAATATAAAAAAGGTAAACTAACCAGCAATGAGTCCAATCTCACAGGTGGGTTCTTCGTAGGCACAGGTAATCATGGTTCCCACTGTGTCATTCACTATGGCCACAACATCCAGGTCAAATTCCTAAAGAAGCAACACATGATATGACAGAATTCCACAGTCCACACATGTTGAACTGAATGATGCTGCTCCTCATATCCTACCTCTCTCCTCTTGATGGCCTCCCTCAACAGACCAACCACATCTTCTCCTTCACAGTCTGTCGCCTTGAAGCCCTTGGTCCATGTCACCAGGATGCCCTACACACACACACACACACACACACACACACACACACACACACACACACACACACACACACACACACACACACACACACACACACACACACACACACACACACACACACACACACACACACACACACACACACACACACACACACACACACACACACACACACACACACACACACACACACACACACACACACACACACACACTGCATTAGTTTCAAGAATGTCACGGTCTGCTCAGGGCTCATAAAACTCTACTTTTGGGCTCATGAAACACAGTGGTGCTAACTGCTTCAAAACAAAACAGTGGTTTGGACTTTCCTCTTGGCGCTGGTAATATGAGTGTTTAACATTTTGCAGACACAGCTGATTGATGAAAGAGGCAGTTCAGCATATCAGAGAGGAAAGAAGAGCTGTACACTCACAGCATCCAGGCTGGTCTGTCGGCAGGGGAACGAGAAGGTGAAGCCCAGAGGAAGACGAGTGTTCTTCATTCCCATGTAGTCCAGGAAGTCACTTATGCACTGCACAATGTGATCAAACAACTGGAAGAAAGATATGACAATATATGAAACTACAGTATTTATTTATTCAAAATACTTCTGCTCCATTTTTCCAGTGATTATTATTTTACTGATAAAGTCCGATAATGATTACTCGCCAGATTAATCAGATTAGATCGGTCTGGAAATACAGTAGCAACACAGATTATTAAACCTATAAATAAAAAAACTAATAATCCCTTTTGTGGTTTTGTTGGATTTTATAAACACATTAATTAAATGTTGCATGTGGATGCTGCCTTGTACTTTACATATTTTATTAATTATACAGAGCTGTTATATAATTTGACTAGTCTGCAGTACAGACCCGTGAATGGCAAAGGTGGAATTAAATCTGTTGTTTACGTGTTTCATTTACGTAACCAGGCCAGTTAATGCATATATCCAGAGTAGTTGTTATCACAGACAAAATGCTGAATGACACGTTTTCCAACAGTCCTTTCACACCGACCATTATTATTAAGCAGGTAATCAACATAGATAAGAAAAGTGCTGCTCCCCTGATCAGTATGGATTAAGCCTTTTAGGCATATTGTACTTCTGATCACACCCCGATCAGTTACGTCACAGAAGATATTTTACCCTAGACAGCGAATGCATAAATTATGTTATGAGATCACAGCCATATGCTTGACCTTGATGCATTGCGAAATAATGTGTCCTCTTCATAGAATATAGTGGATCTTATCTGACAACACTACCATCTAGAGGACACTATATCATGCAATGTATAGTAGTACATAGTGAACAGTTTTGGATGCATCATTGCAGAGGTCAAATGTAGACTAAACTTGACAAAATCAAAAAAGACTTGACACTTTAACACCCATAAATTGTGACTTCACTTGGAGTTGAGCCTTTTGACTTGACAATACTTAAAACCTTCCCCCAAGCCCAAAGATTAAAAAGTATGTTATTTAAATAGTGCCACACATCAATTAGTAGACCTTAATAATAACCCAGATCCATTTTCAACAACGTCCAATCAAGATGCAGGAGAGAACCATGAAATAACGAACATTACCTGAAAGAGCAACAGGTGATTTTTCAGCATGATGTCAAAGTTTAGGACTTTGGACTTGACTCGGAACTTTAGGCCTGGGCAATAATTAAATAATATATTGTGTTTATATATCAATATATATTATGATACAATTGCGAATTGATTAAAACAAGCACACACTTACTCAAATTTCGTACTTTTCAAGAATTAATTCGCACAACGTAAATAAATACGGATTACCATGTGGTTATTTCATATAGAATATTAATTTATTTAAAGCATTACCAGAAAACATGCATATTTTGAGATATTCTTATCAAGATTTTGGCCATATCACCCAGCCTTATGGTTGGGATACCTTAGGGGTAAGAGAAACACATGGAGGAGTGAGATGAGGATGAAAAGGCCAAAAGGTGACGTACAGGATTAGCCTCAACTGGTGAACAAGTTCAAGTCTACGTTTTAAAGATTGTCAACTCAGTGCTAATCACGAAAAGTCTTTCTCTGACCTATCGACCTTCTTCTCTGCGTCCATCCTATCCACTTAGCACTGAGCGTCACAACCCTGACCTCCTCCCGAACGCTGATCTTTACAGTACCAACAAGCCAACAGGAGGTTGAGGTTAAGTTCAAAGTCCCCCCCACCCCCCATTGAACACAGATCAACGGATGAGATGACCGATGGATCTCACCTCCTCTCCTGTGCCCTGCATCACTTCTTGAGGAATTGAGTAGATCTTGTTGTGCATCTCCACTGTTCTCCTCTTGCCAGAGCGAATCTTGACTAAAAGAACCCTGAAGTTGGTTCCTCCCAAATCCAAAGCCAGGAAATCGCCATGTTCTGAAAAAAGAAGCAGGCAGACAAACGGATACATAAATTAAACAGGAACCAGAGATATGCCTTGTACAATGATACAAAAGTATAGCTTAGGATGTCAATGTGAAAATCCAAATTCTTGTCTGCATTTGAGAGGCCTTTTCCATACGAGTCCTATGCTAAAACTTTCAATAGCGTTCCCTGCTTAGTTTGTTTGTTTGTTCATCCTCTAGAATGTTACTATTGTTGTTATTGTTGGCCAGGTTTGTATTCTATTAAAAACAAAATAGAAAGCTCAGGTTTTGAATGGGCCAATAGTTTGCATGTATGTATGTATGAATGAATGAATGTCTTTATATGCTTCTGTATGTGTGTGCGTGTGTCACCTGAGCCATCAGGAGTGCTGTGTACAAAAGTTGGCAGCATTTTGACAGTAGCTGCTTCCTGAGTGCTCTTTGAAAGGCCATTTTGGATCTCTATCCTCATTCTCTTCTTTACCTGGAGGAATTTAGGAATATCTTGAATAGTAATATAACACACAGTGAATGGTGCACACAAACAAACACATACAAATACAAACACTACTTTATCCCTCTGTCCTCACCTCCAGCAGTTGTTCAATCGTTAGGCGGAATTCGGACAACGTTTGGGCAATTTCTCGTGAGTGTTCAGCGAGTCGGGAGGCCACAGCTGTCACCATCGCTGCTCCTTTTGCACTGCCGCTCTCTGACAGGAGGAATCGAATATCAGCGTCTGGTACTAAACGACGGACTGTCTTATGAAGACGACGTGCATATCTGAAATACATATAAGAGAGTTTACTTAGGAGAGAACATTTTAAAATCAGAAATGGTTAGAACCTCCAAATGCAACTCCCCTTGACATCAAAAAAGTAATACAACATAAATGTAAATATCTTTAATCAGAATGTTACTCACTGTGGGTGCATCTTGTATAGCGAGCCATCGATCCCCACAGTGGTTCGGAGACGTGCCACGCTTTTGTTCTCCTTTAGCCTCAGCAGGATGCCTGCCAGCACGGCAGATATCAGGTTGGCAGAGCGGAAAGACACAATGGCACAAACCTGGAGGAGAGAAAGTCATCAGCCAGCAAACCAAACTTAATGTACTGCAGAATAAGAATATTTTACCCCTTTTCCGATACTGCAACATAGATCTGAGATACATGTTGACAAAATATATGGCAATATAAATTGACATTATCGTGTTTGCAATTACAAAAATAGAAATGCAGAAATACACAAATACTGTGTAATTCCGTCTTCCTATTTACTTTAAAATAGTTTGTTTGATAACTACATTAATCGGCATCTCTGAAAAGAGGGATTCACAAGATTCAAATGCTATTTCAGCAACAATACACACATGCTGCACAGCGATGCAGTCGTCGTTTGAGGGCTCCACTCCAAGTCTGATTAAAGTCTCTCTGGCCTTGTTCAACCCCTCCTTACTCCTAAACAGGAAAGACACATAATAAATGATGGGCTGGAAATATATATAATTTAAAGTGTTGTGGTGTAGTTTTATCTAATCTACTCAGTTAAGAAGATGCATGTTGTTTACATGTAGTGTGACTTACTTCTCTATGGCTGAGATGTGTTTGGTCTCAAACTTCCCCTTAGTAAGAAGCTCGGGGGTGATCTTTCCCTCGAACAGCATGCCTTCTCTGGCCATCTTCACCAGGATGAGACGAACCAGCTCCCCCATGTACATGCCACTGACCATCTTTTCAAATCTATATGGTGAGAGAAAAAAAATTAAAGGTGGGTAAAACAAACTCTCAAAAATGCTCTCAAAAACGTTTTGGATTTATTTTGGTAACCTAATTACCAATTAATTACTGTTTCTAATAGTTAAAGATGCCACTAGATGGGTTTTTAGCAACTGAACCTTTTCTACCCATTGCAATTTCATAAAAATAATTTAATATGCTGATTCAGATGCTGCTATTCTCATGGTGAGGCTGTTCAGACTTTGGCTCCCGGGGGGGCATTTACACTGAGGAATATGGGGTTCAGTATCTTGCCGGAGGATATTTTTGACATGTAGACTGCAGGGGCCATGGATCAAAAGCACCAACCTTCCTAGTGGACAACCACTCTACCTCCTGAGTTATGTTACATTTTTGGTAACCCTTAAACTGCATGTGGCCCCATCAGTGGAAACAGCTGATGGAGTTACTGACAGCTAATCATCTGCCAGTTCTGTGGTTCCTTCGCAGCTTAAAAAGATGAACATGAATAAGACTGGAATAAAAACTGTCACTGTAATAGTTGTGGTTTGACATACAGCTGTTGGCCGGGGTTGAGAGAGCCTCGGTCTATCTCTCTGTCAAACTCTGTCCTGATGTCCTCCAGCCTGCCGTCGTCTCCGAAGGCTCCCCACTCAGTGTTCACACACATCCTTCCCTCGTCTCCCTCCACCAGGTCAATGTGACGCAGCTCCTCCATGTAGCACGCATTGGTACCCGTACCTAATCAAAGAGAAATACATACATCCTGACAGTTTAATCTCATCTATATTCTGGAGCACTGAATTCCATTTTACTTGAACAATGCCAAATACACTCTTGACTATTGTATTGCACATTGTTGTCGTACCGATGATAATGCCAACTTCACAGCGCTGGTCATCGAAACCACAGGTCATCATTGTTCCCACAGTGTCGTTCACTACTGCCATGATGTCAGCTTCATAGTCCTGAAACAAATGAAATCATCTGTGCCATTCTGCATCCCAGTTTGAATTAAATAAGTTGATAACTTTGTCAAATGAGACAAAAGATAAGACTCACTCCTCGCTTCTTAATAGCTTTGTTGAGCAGTTTGACAACATCCATTCCCTCCACTCCGCTGGCCTTGAAACGCTTTGACCATGTGATCAGAATGCCCTGAAAACAATAGAGAGACAGAAGTGAGAAAAGGAAAGAGACAGACGTGGTACTTAATGGAGACTTGGTTTTGTTGGTCAGAGCCTGGAATACACACTATTGTGGATCAGGCCTCCATTACAACTGTGGCAACTTAGAATGCTAATAGTCTGCATGGCAATTGTCACATATTTGACTAAAAGATGATAATATTATTATTAATAATAATAATAATAATAATACATGGTAAGTATTTGTTTCACCTCATCTAGTTTAGTCTGCTGGCAGGGGAAGGAGAAGGTTAACCCAACCGGGAGTTTCTTGTCTTTGATCTTGTGTTTTTCCATGAAGTCACCGAGACACTCTGCAACATGGTCGAACAGCTGAATCACAGGTAGAGAGAGGGAGAGGTTGTCTCAGGTTGAGCTGGAGTGTGTGAGTGTGTGTGTGTGTGTCTGTGTATTTCAGTATAAACCTACTCTTGTTCCGCTGCCGTGAATGATGTCTTCTGGTGTGTCATAGATCTGACTCTCCATCTGAACAGTTTGTTTCTTCTCATGACTCACTCTGACGCGGAGGATCCTGAAGTTACTGCCACCCAAATCCAACGCAATGAAGTCTCCCTTCTCTGTAGAGTCAGAAAACATGGGAAGATGAGAAGAGGAAAGATAGAGAGAGAGTGTGTGTGTGTGTGTGTGTGTGTGTGTGTGTGTGTATGTGTGTGTGTGTGTGTGTGTGAGACCAATTTAATTTTGTAGTTAGGAACATAAGAAAGGGTTGTTGACATTCACTTATGAACACACATTTAAAACAGCCAGAGACTGGGAGACATGAATTATCAGTACTTCTCCCTTCTGTTAGCTTGGCAAACAAAATACAGCTCTCACTATTACTCTTCAATAAAACAACGTCACACATTGTATGGTCTATAAGCAACACAGGGAAGAAGCAATGTATGGAAAGATAAAGCTGTTTCAGAAGTTATGTCTTGTCTTCGGGCTAAAGCCTTCACCTACCAACTCGTACAAATACAATATAGAAGAGAGTAAATACGAAGAAACTAAGGTTTGCAGTGTCTGTATTATTATATGCATGTATTTTGTGTTTATCTTTGTATGCTGGTGTGTATACCATTTGTTTGCATATACATATATATATATATATATATATATATATATACTGTACATCATTTTATTGTTGATCATTATGATTTATTTTATTCTAGGATATTTTATTAACATTGTACTACTTGTAAAGCCCTTTGCAGTGCATTTGAATTCTTAGAAAGGTGCTATATAAATAATGATGATCCGTATAGTTGTTGGTTAATGAGTTATATAATGATTCAATGTTTCATGGCAGCCATTTCACCTGGTCAAGAACTTATCCAAACAAGTTTTTCTGACCAAAAAAAGATAGTGTGTACTAACTAGTGTGTTAAAATAAATATGTTTGAAAGTGGTGTGGTGGCAGAGAGAAACCTCTGTTGTGTAGCAAGGATGCAGTGTTGCTCTTAATGGTGTCAGTACCCTGTGATTAGTTCAATCCTATGAAATGCTGGTGTATAGGTGTATATGTAGTCCGCGTCACTTGGCAGTCAGAAGTGAAGGTAGTTTAATCTTCCTGTCTGAATTGGGAACATAATTGGTCTGAAACTGTCTGATAGAGACAAACTGTTTCACTGCTTTTCATACCTCATTATAGTAATGTGCCCCTTGACAAGAGATGATAAAGCAGGCAGTAACTCATTGCATATACAGCCTGTTTCCTTCTTATTACCGTGTATCCATCCAATTCTTATTCCTTGATGATCCAGTAACAAATCAAACTGTAACTCAAGTAGAGCCATTTAGAAGGTATTAGATTACCTAAACATCAGATCATTCTTGGTGTTGCTGCAGCCGAGAGAGTTCAGAGTAGAGAACCCATTTATTTGACTATACCTTGAATAGGGAGGGTAGAGCCGTAGTAGCACTTAAATGTCCCTTACCGATAGCACTTTGTTGTTTAGCACTTTAGTAGCACTTAAATGGCACTTACGGATAGTACTTTGTAGTTTAACGTTATTGAAGAAATTGTACTTGCTTGATTCTTGTTGTTCTGAGTTTGGACTCATGGTTTAATGCACTTATTGTAAGTCGCTTTGGATAAAAGCATCAGCTAAATGACATGTAATGTAATGTAATGTAATTTGTGCATCAACCAATTTACAAGTAGTGCAGTCTAAACGTGATTTTCTAAAATTGTTGGAAATGATGATTGTAAACAGTAATTACAAATGTAGATATGCCACAGTATGTTGATTCTGAGTAAATGTTCTAATAGTATCAGAAACATTTAAACTTAAACCAACAGTGCTTTTTCACATTACTGCAATCGTGTCGTCCCACAACTTTTTGTGCAGATCAGAATGCAAGGTCAGCTCAATGGTGCCGACGGTGTATTAGTATACATTTCCAGCTTTGATGTAGAATTACACATACTGATATTCACAGATGAACTCTGTGTGACTAGACACATACTAGTTAAACAGGTGTAGCTGGTTGACCAGTGGGGTCAACTCTTTTCTATTTAGAGATCAATGTCTTGCATGCCTATGTTCTGACCATCTCTATATGGACTTATGTTTTGTATGCCTGTGCTCAGCATCTCTCCCTGAAATGCAAATAACTGACCTCTAGGTTAAAACCTAAGTTTAAGCTGGTTAACATCCATACAGGGACATAAAGATGACACCCACGTATGTCTCACCCCCACTTCGATGTGGCGGGTTAGGGTATAAAGGTATTGTGGTTTCTTCAGAGAGTTGATGAAATTCTGCAGTCCAGTAAACTGTGCTTTTCCTCCCATGATTCATGCTCAATAAAGAATTTTACTAAATTGATCTTTGACTCCAACCTCATCTGTGACCGGTCTGTTTAACGAAAATCAACTACCACAGTTTCAAGCAATTGTGTTGAATTATTTTCTTCTAATTTTAAATGATCTTCTGGTCAGGAGCAGTGAGGACAGAGCAATGGAATAACACTGCCAATGCTATTTTCCACGGATGTTCATTGATATCTGTGCACATTTGACAGGATAGTTGATAATGAAACATGTTGTCGTGGATCACAGTAAGAAGATGCCGAGACATTTCCTGTCTTTATCAGCGATGTCAGTTGAACAGAACCCAGACTAATTCCTGCTTCCTCTGCTCTTTTTAATTTACGCTAACACTGATGAGAGGTATGAGGATTAAGTGGGAATAAGCTACCAGTAAGAATACATTTTTCCCCGTATCATTTGTATTTCTTGAAAAAAAAAAATACATATACACAATGATTCAAAATTATTTTGTAATATAATTCAGACTTAACGTATCATGTTCAACCGTTTGAACCATTAAGACTTTGATTTTATTGTCAATTTCTTCTCTAACAATGGCAGCAGGATTAGTGCTGAGCTATGTGTGTTTGTGTGTGTGTGTCTGTGTGTGTGTGCACTCTCACGTTGTGGACGAAAGTAGATACAAGTTTTTGTTCCAACCTTTGTTTGGAGCTTTGCCCCCATTATTATTCATCTTACTAAGATAATACAATCTGTACCTCAGTCTAAGTAGACTGACACTTTCTTCCCAAAGTACAAGAAATGAACAAATCCATCTGAGTTACAAGGGCACAACGTCTGCAGTAAATCAGGATTAGACAGCATGCCGCAGTCAATGACATAATAGGCTCGTTCAAGATGAGCTGCTTCTCGCATGAAGGAGCAGGCGGCAGCAGCAGGGGGTGTAAAGAAAAAGAAAATAAACTGCGGTCAAGTTGGACAGTTTTTAGCTACCTTCAAAGAATAAACAGGAAGTTGAGGAAACAGTTACATCATGTTAAATCTGACTTGTAGGCCATTTGTAATTAGCAAACCTCGTTGGGATTTATTCATACATTTGTAAATGTACATTTATGTGGAAATGTGCTCATATCTGGCATTGTGTTCTATCCGTTTTTTTTTTGTCTGCCTGTGAAACTCTTTGCTGCTAGTTTGGATATGCGTTGTATAAATAAGCTTTATTATTAGCAATCACACAAGATATGTCTTTAGATTAAATCTTCATTGCACAACATGCGATTAACAGCCAACAATCTAACGTTGAGTATTACAATTCCACAGAAAAATAGGACAAATCTAAGTTGCCTGATCGGCAACAGACAGGCGTTTCCCATCATGCCTTGGGTCATGCAGTTGGTGGAGATCAACTGCGGCGCCTGGTTTTAAAAACTGCAGCAGCCTCGCTCTCATGTTCATGACGTCAGAGGATATCGGGATCAAGTCGGACACAAATCTAACCGGCATGCATTGTGCGGTGATCGCCAGTGATTTCTTCGTATTGGAATGTGCAGCCTTACCTTTTGTTGTCACTCATTCATACAGAGATAAAATAGCCAAACTTGCTTTGATACTGATTTCATATAAGTGCTTGACTTGATGGAGTTCAGATAATCCAACCATGGTTAAAATGTGGGTTGGAGTTACTAACCTGAGCCATCAGGGATTGACTGCACAAAGGTTGGCAGCATTTTCAACACGGCAGTGGGATTGGTGTCCCGGCCCAGTCCTTTGACCAGCTCCCTCCGAAACCGCTGCGTGATTTCCTTTAACGTCTCATCAGAGAAACGCATGGAGTACAGGTACTTATCGATCTGAAAATAATCAGACAAAATAATAGAGCCATTAATCTTTCTAATCTTAAAAAAAATTCTCAGAAATATGTGACCACAGCAATACTGTAATTAATATCAATCTATACACACATCACTATCCCCTTTGGTAATGACAGTCTTTATTATCTGTAACTATGATGATGCAGAAAATAGAGTACAACCAACTGTTTATAGTCATCTATGACGATAATCCACTCCCTGAACTAATTGATCCCAGCTTTGCTTAACAGGAATGAACCAGAGCCACAACACAACATAAGTATATTTATATAGCTGTGAAACTCTGGGCAGTTCTTTGATTCATACTGTGGTGATATTGCACAGTCAATATCTAATGAAAAGCATAGCTTCATCAATGTGACACACGGCGAGTCCAGAAAGTACAGGATACTCCCTCGGTGCTGTTATCAAGGCCTCCTTGTGACTTTATTATGGGTATGACAATGATGAGGCCAATAGAAACAAAATAGGTGTGCCTTAAAGTTATCAGCAGCACTTCTAGCACATACATCTTGCTCACTCTGTAAACTGTCTGGCCTTTCAGGAACAGGATGTTAAACAATCCAGGTGAAATCCATTGTTGCATCACACTCTAAAATGAAGCAAAGACCTACTTTATCACACAGAGAGTCACTCTGGTCAAATGCCATGTTCATTACAACTTGCTTTGTAAAATGACAGTGTAGTAACTGGATTATTATCAGTTTCCTAACAATGACTACCAGAATATGTGAGATATATTAAATAATAGTTCACACAAACATGCTCACATGACTCATTAGTCACACACAACCAATGTTTGTATGCATCTGTGATAACTATGTGATCATTTACTAGTATAACATTGTAGATAGGAATGTTATAACTTCCTGTTTTAGTAATCACAGATGCATCACATTAATTTCCTATACAGCTCTGGTCTTTGGTAACTGGTTCAGGAAAATGCCAGTTTGGGTGTGAGTGTACTTAACATCGGCTGACCATAGAAATAGATGCCATTAAGAAAATGTGTGCCGACACTAAAGAAAAAAGTGTTTTCGACAAAGATTACCATCAGCAGATTTCACTGATCATAAAATCAAATTTGGATTTTGTTGTCAGAAAATGAACACAAAAGATATCTATTCAAAATAAAAATGAAAAAGGCAATGACATATACTCAGTTTTTTCTGCCGTTGTAAGGGGTACATTTTGCTTTCATCATACATTAAATAGGATCTAACATGGAGAAAGACCTTATTGATCTGCTGTTCAACCATGCAGTCGCACTGTCCAACTGCTAATGTGTTACATTCCCTATATTCTGGCTAAATGTGGAGTCTGCGTCTGGGATGAAAGCTCATTAGTCCTCTTGTCACATAGGAGCCCACAGCTGACTAAATGTAAGCTATCACCTTGATAGAATCAGTAAAATACATTGTAAACCTGCTGGACAGGTCCACAACCCGAGTTAAGGTCCAATTGGTGGTTTGAAGAGATATTTTACCAGCACTGACATGTTGGTGCTTAACAACGCCTCACCCTCATGACACAACAGCGTGCCCTTAGCATCTGATTATTCAATTACACCATAAAAACACCTTTCTCCATTCTTTCTTTCGCGATGCATAGAAATACAGCACCTTCATCCTGTCACTACCACACACTAAATGCATTCAGAATGTGATAGTATTTAGGAGAACTATTCTGATAAAAATTTAGAATGGATTTTGGTAGAAAATATACCATTTGTAATATATACATATATGCACGACAAACAAACAGATTTGAATAATTGTATCCATTTTAAAAACGGCTTCCGTCTTGTAAAATACTGGATGAATAGAGATTATGTTTTAAAGTATGCTGCGTTGTCCTTATGTGACACTGTGCCCCTATGGTAAGGCACCAAACAGGTTAACACTGCAAACACAGAGCCGGTTGCATTTGTATATGCAGTTTTGCATGTGGTCTGTTTGACCCAGGTCAGCTATCCAACCTGAGGAAATGAAAGCCGAGTAGAGTAGGAGTTGGAGCTACTGTACTACAAATATCTGCAGTGTCCACATCAAACTTCTCATGGATGGGTTTCAAGTGATAACAATTTTAACTTATGGCCAAATAAGGAATACAGTAAATAAGAAAGCTCTGGCTTTTCTCCCAAGTTTGCATTGTCCTGAACTGACACACATTACCACCTCTATTTATTTGTGATAATCAAGTTGGATATGCATCCCTATAATGTGAAATGGTTTCCAGTACTGGGGATTCCATTGGGAATCAATACTCTCGTCTGCAGCTCTGTGCAGTCTGTACTTGTGGTTGAGTTCATCCAACTCCCTCCAATCCCTATGTGTTCAATGATGTGTCTGAGAAGCAGACAAACACTGAGGCCTCGGGTCAGGAGAGACTATCATCTAAGGTAACCGCACCCTAAATTCATTCTGGAAAATGTTTTTCTTCACGTCTCAAATGTGTCAACATTAAATTGATAATCACTGAAATAGTAAAATAGAAAGCTTTTTTAAATTACCGGTAAACTTGCATTTCCAAACTTTATCTTTCCCATCATTATGGTTCATCACACATGACCCCACTGCTTTCACACATCAATGTCTGTTTATGGGTGCTACTACATTACATTTCATTGAGCTGATGCTTTTATCCAAAGCGACTTACAATCATACACCGTAGACACAGCTCCGAGGAACAATTCAGGGTTAAGTGTCTTGCTCAAGAACACATTGACTAGAGCTAGCACAGCTGGGGGTTGAACCAGCGATCCTCTGATTGAAAGACAGACCTGCTAACCACTGACCCACAGACGCCCTACACCCTATGCAAAAAATTGTATGAAGCCTTTTGTATTTCCAGAAAGAACTGCGAGAAATCTGATCAATGTGGCTGGAGACTACAAGATTGAGAATAAAAAGACACCTGGAGGTGTGGAGTTAGAAAAGCTGTAGTCCACTCTACCTCATGTTTGAGGCTAAAAGCTACATTAGCCACTAGTAGCACATCGCACCTGAATCTCCAACTGAACTGTCTGCAGTTAAAGTTGCATTGTGGGTATATAAGAAGTAAAAATGCATGATATAAAAAAAAAGACGACAACTCATTCATTTCAATTGTCCCTGAACGACTCCTTACTTGTCGAAGGCGACTCATAGCTAATTTTTCTAACAGTGCTAACTACAGCAAAAGTGGTGACAGAGCCAACAGTGCTTCCCTGAGGAGGAACCAGAGGAAGGGTGCTACACCTCAACAACCACGCTGTTGGTTGGGACGGCATTATCAGTTGAAACAGCCGTATGATAGCAGTGCAGAGCTGCGGCCAAGAGCTAACCAGTGGAGCACGCTCACATGCACTTAAAGCAAGATCGGCTGTAGCTCATGGGGATGAGGTGGTTGTCCCGTAACCAGAAGGTACCCGGTTCGATCCCCGCTCCCCCCATTAGTTGCATGTCGAAGTGTCCTTGAGCAAGACCCTGAACCCCCAGTTGCTCCCCGGGCGCTTTCACAGCAGCCCACTGCTCCTTAATAATTAAGGATGGGTTAAATGCAGAGGACAAATTTCATATATATGTAAAAATGTAATATGACAATAAAATACGGTTTAAGTTTAAGTTTAAAGAGCAGCCGGCCCGGCTATGTCAAGCAGGCACGGGTAAACTCATACCAACAAACTCAGAGGGAGAGCGACTTCATTCTCTGCTCAGGTAGACATCACTCCACTAGTCTTTACATAACAAATAGATTATACAGCGCCTTCAAGTAAAGTTAGCCAAGTGCTCGCTAACATGCAAGTCATGAAATTTGATGCGTTGATAAATAGCATATAAAGGCTTGATGATTTAAATGTAGCCTGTAGAAAGTACTTCATTCTGATTAACCATATAGAAACAGATTTTCACCTGTGAATGAATACATTACGCATGGAAGTTTAGGGCAGGCCATGTGCTAGATGTAAATAGATCAGTTCAGATTATTTAAGCAGCCAACCCATTCTGCTCATGCCAACTGTGACTACACTACCGCTGCTACGCATTAGTCCTAATAGATATATTCCCATCACCACTTGGTACGTTGAATTCTGAATGTGTTCTTAATCAGCTAATTGAATGAGAATGCATTTGTAGCTCGTCTACTTAAATTACAAAGTGTTAC
This sequence comes from Cyclopterus lumpus, assembly GCF_009769545.1. Lineage (NCBI taxonomy): Eukaryota > Metazoa > Chordata > Actinopteri > Perciformes > Cyclopteridae > Cyclopterus > Cyclopterus lumpus. The sequence continues at coordinate 17,790,324 of NC_046968.1, read as the reverse complement.
TAGCTGACCAAGGGGGCTGGGTTACAAAGGGGCAGATTAAAAGCAGGCATTGTCCATGATTCTCCACATGAAACTACGAAAAAAACACTGAACTCTGACTCAATTCTTGCTGCAAGATAAAAAATTAGCATCTATGACTCAGCACCCTTCAGCCTAAAACCATGCCGAAGCATTTTATTAAAAGCAAGGCATCATCCGATCTCACCGCTTGGATCTCTGCTGTGGATTCTTAAACATCACATGAATACAGAAAATACTGTGCACATGTATGAATCATCTTTATCAGATTTGAGAGGTTTTTTAACCAAAATAGGAGCTTCCACTTTTTCCATTAATGTTGAGGAGTGACATTTCCTGATAAGTTGAAATGAGGCCTGTGTGGTATGCAAGTCTACACATGAATCTGTAAATGCCATGTTTTCCCCTCAACACACATCTTTCTGACTCCGCCTGAAGCTATGATCACACACTCTCTCTCTCTCTCTCTCTCTCTCTCTCTCTTTTCTTCTTCTCCCTTTCTTGTTTGTTTGCACTCCTCCTCTCAACAATGCCTTGCTCTCCTAGTCACTGTGAGGTGGTTTAAGGAAGCACTGAAACCTGACTCCATTGTGTACGTACAATGTTGTGCACACATCCTTGCCATGTGGAAAAATACCGTCCCTTACGCTGCCCTCTCCTGTACGCAGGCACACACACACCTTTGGATGCCCGCTAACAGCACACCGTGTATCAAGAGTACAGTCAAGGACACTGCAGTGGATTGAGTAAAGTGGGGACGCACTCAGCTGATTGCAGCTACACAGTTTGTCTGAAACCACATTAAGGAATTAATTATGTGTAAACTTTCACTTGTGGTTGCTTAAATTCTGTGTGTATGTTTCACAATTTCACAACTAGAGAAGTTGACGTCGAGGTCCCACACATGAGGCGGGGTCATACATTTCCTTTGAAAAGCTACACGATAGCTACACACCTGGCACTGTGTGTGTGTGTGTGTGTGTGTGTGTGTGTGTGTGTGTGTATGTATAAGCCTTCCTCCTGTCATCTATGATCACATGGTTCAAAGCTGGCCTATTTTAGGGAGGCAGTGAGAGGAAGAGAGTAAAGAGGGAGGTAGATGTGTTGTATTGCGTCAGAACCTGGCTGCTGATAAATGTCTTTTACCTTTACAGATTTTAATTTGGCACATCTGGGAATGACAGCTTTGTCTATCACCTTGTGTGAATAAAGATTTAACCAGACTGCGAAAAGTGGCTCCAGACAGAGAAGGAAATGAAGGAAGGAGGCTGTGAACTCTTTCCATTGAAACAGGGTAAAGATCAGCGTTTGAACCAGAATCTACAGTTGGTGATGATGTGTGACATCATCAGTGAGCGATGTTAAAGGGACCCTGCACCATGTTGATGTGGAGACATGGCTTTAGAATAAATACACATTTAAACACAAAGTGAACAGGATATTACAATTAGTGAGGAGAAATAAGATCACAAAAATGCATCTGACAGTAGTTTAACTTCCTCTGACACAGTTATACTTTATGGGACACCATTTGTTTACAGGATGGAGCTGTGTTGCCTGGGAACAATACCTAATGGCACATTCAATCAAAGACTACTGTGAACTGTTGTGGTCCGAGTGACCACGACCACACACACACACACACACACACACACACACACACACACACACACACACACACACACACACACACACACACACACACACACACACACACACACACACACACACACACACACACACACACACACACACACACACACACACACACACACACACACACACACACACACACACACACACACACACACACACACACACACACACACACACACACACACACACACACACACACACACACACACACACACACACACACACACACACACACACACACACACACACACACACACACACACACACACACACACACACACACACACACACACACACACACACACACACACACACACACACACACACACACACACACACACACACACACACACACACACACACACACACACACACACACACACACACGAGAAGTTATGAAAGACACACATTCATGGCGCTCATGTCTCTTCTCCTCTTTCACCTTGAAATCTACTTTAAAACCTACCAAAAGAAGCCACAATAATCAACTTTGGGGACTTTATTATGTGTACTCAAATCAATCTTTTCTCTTTCTTTTAGGGTAAACACATACGTGCACGTATCATTTTAACCAGCAAATTAAAGAAACTCGGTGACCCCTAAAACAACTTTGCTCTTTCTTGTAACCTCTACCTTCTATTCTCTCTGCTCATCTGTCCTTTCATTATTGCCTCTATCTTCGCCACATCTCTCAAAAAATTACGTTCCGGAACAACCTGTAAGTCATGTCTCACGACACAAACACACCCCTGTGCAGTTTGACACGTCTCACTGAGGAGCCAGGTAAATTGAAATCTTACAATAAAAATTGTGAAATGACCACTGCCCTTCACTCACAACATGCTCTATGTTTTATTCACTTCCTTAAAGACAATTATCACATACAAACTTCCTGATGTGCACTTCTTTGAGCAAAGTTATGATGTCAGTATGAGTCAACTCAATGACCTCTACAAACATGCTCTCCTCTTCTCTCAACCTCAGCTTCTTCCCCCTATCAGTCTTCCTCATACAAACATGATTTTAAAAAATGGAGCCAGAAGAACCAGAAAGCACTCACCTTTTTAACCTGATCATCCTTGAGTTCAGTGAAGTAATAGGCTAGTAGCTGGGCCGCAATCATCCTGGTCCTATTTCTCTCTCACACACACATGCAGACTCACTCAAAGAAACACTCTCTCTCGCTCTGTCTCACACACGGCCACCTACAGTTATATGGGAAAAAATCCTAAAAATAAAAGGTAAAACAAAGCAACTCAAGTTCTGCCTTGGCTATAGATTGTACATACAATCTCTCACGCGTCGCGAGAGATATACAAATATCCTTAGTACAATCCGGTGTGGTTTAAAATAGACAGAGCTTCTTCATGCGGCTAAGACTCTTCTTCTTTCTCTGAGCATGTGAGTGAAGCCAGGAAGCATGATCGAGACCGCAAGTTTAGCTGCAGGAGGCAGTGTGAGAGTGAGAGAGAGAGAGAGAGAGCGAGAGAGAGAAACTGGGCGGGCCATAACATGAGCTCTGCCCACTATCTCTGAGCTCATTGGTTACAGACTGCGAGTGGCCGTTTCTGTGATTGGCTGGCCAGCTGACGCCTTGGAGGCAAACTCTATGGCGGAGGAGGAAGAAAGAAAAAGAGAGGGACTGCCTAGAGAGGGGAGGGACAGAGGGAGAAAGAGGGAAGGAAGGCGAGGAGAGAATTTGGGTTTACTGTTTCAAGGAAGTGATAAAGTTACAGACCATCCAGCGTGTGTTACTGATAACATGACTCACACAGTCATAATAGTAGTCAAAACACTTGATAGCTTTTCACTGAAGAGTCATTCTGCTTGGAAGAGGAGGGGCCGTTAGATGATAGGTGAAAGAAAAGGTGTTATACACAGCACTGGTACAGTTGTGGAGCGTAACAGTGGGGAGGTCAGGGAGCATCTTGGTGCTCTTGCAGTGCTTGGGATTCTCGATGATTCTCTTAGCCTTATTCTTGCAGCTGTAAACATCAAATGTTAGGTGCTGTTCCCATACCAGGCATTGATGTTCCCCGCCAGGGTGCGCTCGATTGCGCAGGTGTATTTGAGGGACACCTGCAATTTCCTCAAGCATCTGGGGTGAAACAGTCTCTGCCTTGCCTATCTCACCACTGAGTCATTGAAGCCGTCCACCCTCTCCACCAAGCACTCGTTGATATTAAGTTGGGCGTAGTTCCTCCCCTGGTTGTTGTGCTGATACCAGTGGGTCAGGTTCTCCTCTTCCTTCAAGAAGGCTTGTTCTTTGTTATCTGTGATCAGGCCCAACACAGTTTTGTTATCAGCAAACTTGATGAAAGTCGAAAGTGGCTACATAGCAGGGGGCTCAAAACGCAGCCCTGGAGTGCTCCGGTGTAAACCAACGTTGTCAGTTTTTTGTGTCAAAAGTCCTTTTCCGTTTTAATAATTCAAATGTATTTTGGTCCCTGGAGTTCATGAAATCTGCTCCGAAACATTTATGATATACAGTAGTTAAGTCATTTGTCTCAGTCAAAGTATTAATCATAACAGTCCTAGTGCACTTTCATTTTCACACATAACAATTATCCACCTGTTAACATGTCTGTAAAGATCACAGGAGCCAACAAACCAGCTACATTTACAGTACAGAACGATATATACAAGCTATCATTTGCATCCTGCTCCAGCTAATGGCTCACACAAAGCAGTGCAGAGAAATAGCTTTTAATAAGTACGGTGGATGTCTGTGGCGATAAGTTACATCAACATTTACAAGCTCTACAGTTGAAGTTCACCTACACATTTGTACTTTGCCTCCTCCGTCTGCATCATCCATTTCCAGAGTATTTTTCTAGCTTTCTTCTACACACTCATTACATATAGTTACATTAGTGTTAGTCACTCCAGATTACTATATTATCTGGATTAATTAAATTACCTTCATTGATAAAGGTTTTCCATGATCGAGTGGAGCCAGCATCCAACTCTTGTTGTGGTGTCTCATTTTCCCACGGTCCACTCCATATAGAGGTTCAAATCTTTGGTCTTTGAAGACAATAAATGGGTGTAAAATAAAAATGAAAGTCTGAGCTCCCTGAAAACAAACTGAGTGTAAACAAGTACAATCCCAAAAGAAAAGGACTTGAGTCCGATCTTGTGTAGGTCCTGAAGTACCAGAATCTCAACTTTTCTGTGTTTGTGTGTGCTCGTGTGTGTCAAAGGTCTTATTGTTAGCATACAGGGCGAAGAGACAAACCCACATACACACAGAGTCTTGAACACACACACACAAATAAAGAAAGAAAGTGAATGTATAGGAGGTCTCGCACACCTTGCTCCCCGAGGAATGCTCATTCAGGAAGACTGAAAGATGAATTTGAGGTTATTCTACTTTAAATAAAAGCTCAAATTAAAAAAGGATATACGGTATTTGTGAAAAGTTAACACAAGAGAAGAGGGAGTTTGTATAGAAGGAAAGGGTGAAAAGAGATAGAAAGAAACATTAAAGGAGACAGAGGATAGTGACAAGAGTGTCGGCTCCTGTGTCAGTCACTTCACTCTGCCGTACTTCACAAACTGCAGATTCAGCAGCCCAGCTGTGTTTGCTGCATTGAAGCTGCAGAGTAAGTGCATGTGTGGTTTAACTGTGAAGCTACTAGGTCATTACTAGGACAGTAAGGGATTACCATGCTCTGTGTGTGCGTGTGTGTGTGTGTGTGTGTGTGTGTCGTAGCAGCCCTCAACTGGTATCATTGTAACATGTTAATCCCTGACAGATTAGCTTCTGTTTCACTCCTGTTAGCACGCATCCTTTTCCATTTCCTTCCTCCTTTCAATTTGTTTTCATCCTTCCTTCATAGTTTCTTTCGAGTTGCATTGGTTTTGCTTTGCCTTATCTTCTGTATTCCTGGCACTCTGCTGCTTTCTTCGTGTCTTCTTTTTCAACACATCATCTAACCTGTCATGAATGGATTATCATAAATACACTAATCATTGGATTGGATTTTATCCAGTATGCCATTTTGTCAAATTAGTAGTTGGAGATTATAACGCAACACAATACACAACTAATTTCCTAGTGGCCTTAACTATTACACTAACAAAGACATACTATAGGCCTGACCTTATAAGTCAGGTCCTTTGAGTGAAAGTTTATCAGCGATACTGAAAACACGTCTTCAGTTGAGTTGTTGCATCACTTTTCTAAAACATTTCTCCATGTTTCTGTCTGTGTTGCTATTTCAGCATTTGCCATGCAGACAGATCAAATAAAGACACAGGCGAAATGGGCCAGGATCCAGTTAGACAGATAAAGCAGACAGACAGTATGGCCACCAGGCACAGATGCACAGTAAGACAGAGAGACAGACAGGCGATCACAAGGACAGAGAGTCAATCCAGAATGACCGAACAGAGCGCTGGTTGTTTTGATATTTTTGGGAAATGTGGTCAGCAGCATTCCAATCCTCCTTCCGCCCTTCATCAATACTGAAATAGTGCTGACTAACGCAGACACGCAGGCAGGCAGACGCACGCACACACACACACACACACACAACATGCACACACACACGCACAGCATTCTCTAAATAGATTGACATTTAATATATAACAATAATTGAGTTGATTGATCAAGTTAGTGTGAAAGAATCAACTGGTTCAAAGAATTTAAGAATGTATTAACCAAATTCCTGCAGTTTATCACATCATCTAATGTAATAAACACTTCAGAGTAGATTAGGTGTGTGCGTGTGTGTCTGTGAGTGTGTGTGCGTGCGTGCGTGCGTGCGTGCGTGCGTGCGCGTGTGTGTGTGTCAGAGGTGAAGAGACTGTTCAGTTCTTCAGAGTATCACACCACATGTACAGATCACATTTTGACAACTGAAACTTATTATCAGTCTTATGTTGCCGTTACAGTGGTGAACATTATGTTCGTATCCCTTTTTTAATCTCAGATAAAGTGTTAACCTTGAGTAAAAGCAGGGTGTGATTTTATATATGAGCATTCGTTCTCTTTTAAAATGAAGTCCTCAGTCCTGGTATCAAAGGAAGAGAGTCTAATCAGTCCCTAACACTGGCCGTGCTGATTTGGTGATTATTGGAAAGTAGAGGGCTTTGGTTTGGCTTGATGCTCTCAAATACCAAAAATGGCTCAAGAACCAAATATTTTAGGTGGGCCAGTCACACATTTGTTTTTCAATTTAGATATGGTCCATTGCTATTACAGAGCTCACAATAAAACAAGGGCTGTTCTAGTGACAAGTACACATTTTTTGGTTGACAAGCTTTGTTGTGATTTTCTAAAAAACTGTTCATTGTAATTTAATTCTTTAAAAATTAAGAACCAGATTTGAATCGCTGGTAGCAGTGCTTCCATTTTTCTTCTCAATCTTTCAGCACAAATGTCTGTTTTCGTGGGTGGGAAGTCTGTGATGGCTCATGCAGTAAAAACCTGCATGTGTTATGCCCGCCAGGTGATGCTCCTTGCTGTTGAGTCAAAAGAAGTTGTTGGAGAAACTTTCTTTTCAGTTACATCTCCAGCTCCTGTCTGGCCACAGCTGTAATAAGGGCAGCACCCTTCCCGCTGCCTTCTGATGGCAGGAAGGTCATGTCACACTGAGGAGCCAAAACTTTGGCAGTCTCTTGGAGGATGCCGGAGAAACTAGAAACAGCAATGGAAAAAGAAAAAACTATTTAGAAGAGGACTTTTTTAAATAAATAATTCAATAATTATTGTTTTGTTCCTGTAGCGCACCACACCTATTAGAAATATAAATAACTCACTGTGGATGTAGTTTGTAGAGTTTCCCGTCCACCCCTACAGTGATGTTCAGATGGTCCAGTCCTCGGTTCTCTCTGATCTTATCGACCACAGCCGCCATTCCTGCCCCACACAGCTGAGCGGCACGACGTGACACTGCCCCACATACCTGTATAACAATGAAAACCATTATCGAGACAAAAAACACTAAACTGACTGTTGGTGCCACAGTTTGCTGAGCCAGACAATATCATATTGCTTCTGAACCATTAAAAATAAATCTTACTCAATCCTAAAATTATGTTGCAACAGAAAACATGGTTTCTTGAGTCTAAAATGTGTAATTCTTAACCGCTCTCTGGCATTTGAAACATAAAAGAGTCAGGCCAAAGAGTTGCAAAAGATGATATTATCTTTATAATTTTCTTACTTCTAACCGTTGTTTCCGAGGTAAGTTTAACTTACCATTCATGATGGATGCATTGCATTTAGGTCATTAGTTGCAGGATCCTAGATGCTGGCTTAACAAAGAATATTAAATGGAAGAGAGGGATGAAACCTGTGTTTCTCCTAAAATGACTGTCGTAGGAAGTAGACAACATGTGTCCAGTAAATACTTCATAGTAGTGAGTGAGTTAATCGATTTAGACTTAAGTCTTGTAAGAGGAAGTCTGACCGAGGGGGGCTACTAGAGAAGTGAAATAGTATTATTAATGTAAACATATCAAAGATATTTGATTTAAATATATATATATATATATATATATATATATATATATATATATATATATATGTGTTTGTGCTGAACGACCATCAGTTACAGTATAACAAAGAATATGTCCTTATTGTTGCAGTTAACTTTAAATAAAAGTCTGAAACTACACTGAAACAGCTATTCATTAACAACCATGATAAAGTGTTACTCATTAGTTTTTGGTTTTCTACCTCTTTGACAATAATGCTGTCATCACAGGTGCAGTCAAGCCCCAGCTGTTGGAGAATAGATCTGACCTGCAGTAGAGCCAGGCGGTCACTAGGGGGAGACAGCACTGTTACATACGTTACAGTAAAATACAACCCAAATTTACAGTCATACACACTTCTTTTTTTTAAGTATAAAAGTATGTATATGAATACAAACACATGTTCTCCTACCTCTCTATTTGTGACAGGTATTTGGTTTGGAATATTCCAGGTGTTTTTAAAGCTTCAGTGACGTGGCCTCTAAAGAGCAAACCTCCTTTGGTTAAATCCAATAATACCTGACGAACAACTTCTCCTAAATACATCCCACTCGTCAGCTTTTCAAACCTGCATAATCACGAAGACAGAAATCGTGAGATCCACATGAACCATGTGACCACCTCATCGAGTTTCCAACAGGTTCAATTGAAAACACACAGAATCATTGAAGCATGAGACGCATACATATTCACAAAATGAGTAATATAGGGCCTAACACATGGGCACACAACCACATTAACAGAAACATTTACATTTTTTTTACATTTACAGGTATGAGAATGTGCTCGTATATATATATATATTATGTATATATAAGACATACATAAGTTACTGTCCTGAAATCCTGTGACACACACATGCTGATCAAACAATAATAAATCAAATGAAATATGTGTACATTTGATGACCAAGCATAGAGCATCAACAGGTCAACGCACGCACGCATGCACGGTGAGTGTTTCTAACCTTTGTTTTTCAGGGTGCAGTGAGTTTTTGTCAACCTCAATGTCGTACGATGTGATGATGTCATCAAGAGAGCCATCGTCCCCCAATCCCCCCCATTCTGTGTTTATACACATCTTTGGTATCTCCTTTCTCTCTCTTTCTCTCCCATCATCCTGCTGACAGCAGAAACCAATGAGGAGGTTAAATATGTGGGTTATCATCTAAAGAATAATTTAACATCACTACAGCTCACTGACAAACTAAACACGATGAGTGTTTATAAGACTTCTTCTACCTTATCCTCCTCTTGAGGCGCCCACTCCACTCTTTCCATTTTTCCTGTCTTTTCTTTGTTCTTCTCAATGTTCTTGAGCTCCTCCATGTAACACACATTAGTGCCAGTTCCTGTGAAACAGAGTCACGTAGTTTGTATTATCCAAAACTTTACAATTACAATATTCAGAAAATGTTGGTCATGTCAGTAGCTTGTGTTTGGAAACACAATCCAGTGTGCTTAGAAATACACACAAACGTGCATTTGTATTACAGTACTATCTTAACAATTATACCTACAAGACTGACCAGAATCATAAACATAATTAGAGTCTTAACTGGAATAAAAACACAGAGGTTACTGACAACTAGTCAAAATACCATCACTTTGTAAACAATGTAAACACTCTGAAGGTTGCCTACCAGCAATCAGTCCAATTTCACACAGAGGGTCTTCATAGGCACAGCTCATCATGGTCGCCACTGTGTCATTGACAACTGCTGCGATGTCCAAGTCAAACTCCTATAGGTACAAAAATACAGGTGTATACACAAACACACACATGCAGTATACAGGGACTTTCATTTAGTAAATGACTCAGCATCCATTAAATGTACTGCAAGACTGGGTCGGGACCCACAGATGGCCGCAGGAGGTTTTATTATGGTCGCCAAATAAATTAGAAATATTTCTTCCAAGGCCTTTTGTTTAACATGTATATCTGCAGTACAACTTTGAGCCAGATGAGGAAGCCTGAATGTTGCGACCCGGATAAGCTGAAGCTTATGGATGGATGGATGGTTGATTTTCTACTTACGTTGCGTCTCTTGATGGCTTCCCTTAGCATGCTGACAACATCATGTCCTTCACAGTCTGTGGCTTTGAAGCCTTTGGTCCAGCTCACCAATGTGCCCTAAGGAACATACAAAGGTTGAAAAAGGTTACAAAATGGATATTTCTCCTTTTAGTGTCTGTTTACTTGTGTATCTTTCAGAAAACAAAAACAGATTTGAAAAGCTATTAAATGACTCTTATGTCCGCACTGACCGTGTCAATAGCTGTCTGCTCGCAGGGGAAAGAGAAGATGAAGCATGCAGGAAGACGAGCATTCTTCATCCCCATGTAGTCCAGGAAGTCACTTAGACACTGCGCTATAAGATCAAACAACTAGAGATGGACAGAGAAAGATTTTTTTAAATTAAAAACTATTGTAGACTTTTCATGTAAAAAAAAAAAAGTAAGATGTGTGAAATTGTGTGAAATGTGTTTCTTTGCACAGTAATTCAAACTTTTTCTCATCATCTGTAGTACACTAGCCACACCCCAGTTTCATGGTATCCATCTACCAGTCCTTCTGTCTGGATTAGTTAATACTAACACAACAACATGTCCTACCTCCTCTCCACTTCCCTGCATTATCTCCAGTGGTATGGGGTAGATCTTGTGGTAAAGTTGTGAGGTCTGTTGCAGACCTCGTTTAAAATTCACCAGCAACGCTCTGAAGTTTGTTGCTCCCAGATCCAAGGAAAGGTACTTTCCATGCTCTGAAAAACAAATCAAAAATTAGCTTACTGATGATCTGGTTTTACATGATTTGGATAAATTGTTTCATTGGCAATTAAAGTCAAAAACTTTAAACAACTTTGAATTGTTCATTGTGTGTTTAATTTTGGGTTCTGACCGGTGCCATCAGGTGTACGGTAAACAAAAGAAGGCAGCATCTTAATAGCAGAGGGGCCTTTGCTCTTCAGCCCTGCTTCAAGCCCCATCCTCATCCTGGTCTTCACCAACTGGAGCTGCTCTTGGCTCAGTCTGAAGGGTGACAGCATCTCATCCACCTACGATACATGGAAGAGATATTTTATATTACCAGATATGATAGCAGTAATTAGGATTAAATGTGTACACTCGCAAAGACACAAAATGCATACACTATGGAAAACACACACAACATCCGAACCTGTAGCCTTCGGGATGCCAGTCGTTGGGCGACTGCTGAAACCAAAGCAGCTCCTTTGCTGCTGCCGCTGTCTGAGAGGACAAACCTGACATGGCACTCGGGGAGTAGGCGCCGCACTACTTCATGGAGGCGTTTAGGATACCTGAAATGGAAGGAGTCTAATGTTTCATCACTCCTGGTAATCTGTAGCAGCTGCAATGGCATCACTACTATTGTATATTCACAATGTAAAAGTCTGGCAAGTTTATTATTATCTGAGGATCATGCAATCCATCGAGTGAGTGAGTGAGTGTGCACCTCTGTGTCTGTTCACGGCTCATCTTGCATTCTGCTGCAGCAAACTGAATAATATTTTGGCGGCCCAGTTATGGCTCAATGCTCAATGACTTCTCCTGGATATGGTGACTCAGACTTTTTCAAAACAGTATTGAGCTTGTGATAACAAGGCTGTGTGCATCTATAACCACCCTATCAGCTACTCTGCACCCACAATGGGGGGTTAACAGATTGTGGTGTGTTTGGCTAAAAGGATAATTTAAGGTACTCCATAATGTGCACACAGACAATTTTGGTGAATATTTCAAAAATAACCTACTGTGGATGCATCTTGTACACAGTTCCATCCACACCGACAGTGATCCTCAATGTCCTCAAATTCCTGTTTTGCTTAATTCGAGTCAAGATGGCAGCCAGTGCTGCAGCCACCAGATTTGAGGACCTGAAGGACACTATGGTGCTGACATGTTGAACAGCAACACAGTCATCAGATGTTGGCGTCAAATCAAGATCCATGAGAATGTTTCTGGTGTTCGTCAGATCATTTTTGTACCTGAATTAGACAGAGGTGAATGTAATCTTGTGGTTTTACACAGAGAGAGTGTGACACAGACAGGCAGACAGACTGAAAGATAACTCACTCCTCCATGGCCGCTACATGTTCAGTGGTTATTGTCCCTTTAGTCCTCAGGGCATCAGACACATGTCCATTAAACAGCAGTCTGAGTTTAGCCATCTTTAATACAACCAGCCTCACTAACTCACCCAGATACATCCCACTGACCATCTTTTCTAGACTACAAGTAGGAAAAAAGAAACAGAGGGGTTTAAGGTTGATATGGTGTCAATCATGCTGTGTCATATAACATGTCATATCATGAGAAAAGGCAACGCTGCTCTTCTAACATTTGTTTTCCAGGGTTGTTGGAGGCCGCGTCCACATCCCTGTCAAACTCAGTGATGAAATCTTTCAGCGCCCCGTCGTCTCCGAAGGCTCCCCACTCAGTGTTCACACACATCCTGCCCTCGTCTCCCTCCACCAGGTCGACGTGACGCAGCTCCTCCATGTAGCACGCATTGGTGCCAGTACCTAAACACACAAACAAACAAGACATCCATGTTCATGCTATTCAAACAAACCTGCTCTGGTTACTTTACATACAGAACAAGACGTTAAACCTAATCTAACTTTAAAATGAAATCCTAATTTAACTATTATGTAGAGTACACAACCATTCACACAAAACAATCTGTCCCTCTCACATGCATTAATACAGTGATACACTAGAGGGAGCTGCAGTTTACCTACTGGTGAGACCATGTTTTGAAACACATTTCATCATAGCAGGCCCAAATATGTTAACTGTGCAACCTAAATATGCATTCTAATGCTTAGGTCTTTAAGAATATCTCAGCTAAAAAGGTATTACAACTGGTATTTGCTTGGACTGCATTAATTTGTCAAGTGTTGCTTTTTCTGTCCACCCGTGTACAGTACAGACACAGAGAGCATACTTATGGAAGACAAAACTGACACAAAGATAAAACATTACAATGGCTGTTTATCTGGCGCGCACGCACGCACGCACGCACGCACGCACGCACGCACGCACGCACGCACGCACGCACACACACACACACACACACACACACACACACACACACACACACACACACACACACACACACACACACACACACACACACACACACACACACACACACACACACACACACACACACACACACACACACACACACACACACACACACACACACACTTGTTTGAGTGTAAGGAGTTGGAGATAAAGCCTGTAACAATTAGATACAATATACTTATGGTAATTGTTTGTGCAAAAGTCAGATTTAGGAGGCGGTGGATCATTTACATGACATTTAATTTCTTAGTATCACGGTTACCGTCAATACCGGTTTATTCCAACAACCTTGAGTGACTTGTATGAATCTGATGATATCTACTGTAAATATGAATGTACTCACCAACGATGAGTCCGACTTCACAGTACTGGTCATCAACACCGCAGGTCATCATAGTTGCTACAGTGTCATTAACCATGGCTAATACCTCTACATCCATACCCTGCAGGGTGAGGGAATCATAAGGTAACATCAACAACAATATACCTAATGAAGTGCTTCAGAAGAAGTGCAGTCACATCTAAATGATGAAAGTGGGTAAGCTATTCAGAAGAATGAGCTTCTCATCAAAAGTCATGTCTTAGTACCTTTAATGGCCTGTCTAATACATGAAAAAAAGTTTATGGGTCATGTACAGATGTATACTGTCGTGAATACAGGCGTCCTACCCCAGTTCTGTCGATAGCCCCTCTGAGGGCCTGGACCACATCTTTACCCTGAAGGCCTCGAGCCCGAAAGTTTTTACTCCAGTTTAACAATAACCCCTACAGAGGATATACTGATAGTTAAAAAGTAACAAACTGCAGGTGCAGATCATGAAAACCAGATGGATGTTGAGTGTCATTACCTGATTTAAGGTGGATTGTTCACAGGGGAATGAGAAGGTGAAGGCTAAAGGATGTTTCTTCTCCAAACTGATGTTCTTCTCATGCAGGAAGTCCTTCAGAGACTCTGACACATGGTCAAATAGCTACAGACAGAGTCAGACCGAGAGGGAGAGAAGACAAGAAGGTGGTTGAAAATGTTGTTGCTGCTCCCATCCTTGTCCAAAACTCTACACATTTATGTAGCCTTTTCACTTGAATTCTGCATTTTACTGTCCATGTTTCCCGTACCTCTGTTCCACTCCCGATGTGTAGCTCCTTGGGTATGGGATAGGTCTTCTCCACCATCTCCACTCCTCCCCTCTTAATGCCCATGCCCTCTCTCACTTTAACTTGCAGCACCTTAAACCTGGATCCTCCAAGATCCAACACCATAAACTGCCCTTTCTCTGCAGCAGTGGAGGAGAGATGCAAAAATATGTGATCTGTACTGTGTGTATGTATTATATGTTCCTCCGGGAATGCATTGACCTAAAAAATATCTTGAAAAAGTATGAAAACCATTGATTTAATTTACCCGATCCATCAGGAGTGGAGCGGACGTGTGTTGGCAGCATCTTCACCGCTGCTGCAGCATTGCTTTCCACCGAAAGCCCTTTCTTCATTTCAGCCTGGAATCGTGCTGAGATATCACTTAACTGGTCGTCATGGAGATGCATGGCGACCAGACACCTGTCCACCTAAATAATTAAAGGTGAAACAGAGCCAACAGAAGCAAAGAGAAACGATGCAGATTTATTCTTTGTTTTCTATCTTGCCGACAAAGTAATAAACAAAGTTCACACTTACTCAATCTTATTTATTAAACCCTCACATTTTGGATACATTTGTGAAGTTCTTGATAGGGCGAGTTATCCATTATAAGCAAATACACTGGTTTCTTTTATCCTGAGGGTTTGTAAATAGCATTTATAATGTCACCAGTTTTGTTGCAGCATGTGTTCAACAAAAAAAATAACACTGGTATCAAAAGCTTAAAGGTCAATTTGTGGTGAACGGTGACTTAATCCAAGGAGTGAACGTGGAGGAGGAGACTGTGGACTTTTTTGCCACACATGGTGTGAGAATAAACCCTTTCACGCTCAGTCTCACTCTGCATACTCAGCCAATCTATAACTGTTTGGTCATGTTAAGGGTGTAAAGTCACTCTGGCCATGCAGCTGGCTGCATTTCACAGTTTTTGTGTGCGAGTGTGGATGTGTGCAGTGTTCCATATGAGTGTCAATATTTTGTCCCTGAGTGTGTTGATCCCATGTGCACTTAGAGAGGAGTATAGCGACACTGCCAGGGAAAGATGTTAATCATTGCTCAGGAGAGATTAATGGTGACACATTAACGAATGATATCAGCACCATGATCATCTTATTACAGAGCAGGCTGCTGCCTTTTCTTTTGAATAAGATCATGAATATCATGTCTTTATTTAGTAAATGTTCCTATACTGAATGGTGCAGCACTATATTGGTGCAATAAGTTATAAGTACACGGTTTACTTTTCTAAATAACAAAACTGAAGTCTAATAAATCTTTTGGTTGAACTTGCCAACTGTCCATTTACAATGTTTTTCAGTAATTATGTCAGATGAATCAAGGCCAAACATACTTTTTTTGCATGGCAGTTTAGCAAATTCTGTATATTAAAAAAGGTTTGGTTATGTTTAAAATGGCATTTCAGTTTGAACATAGATGACAGCGATCAGTCAATCTCATAATACCTCATCTGCAGTAGTAGTCTCTCTAATGTGAGAATTACTGCTGCTGGAACAAAAGGGTAGTTTAAGTCATGGTGGAGCTCTTACCATCTTGGTGGGATCCTCCTGGAGTTTGGAGAAGAAGGAGGCAATGACATGAACCACAAACATCTTGATTTGCAAAACAAACCACCATGAAAACTCTTCCAGTTGGTTTGTTAATAAAATAAAAGAGGAAAATACATTTTGCATGTGCAACTACTGAAATACAGAAAGTCTGTTTCTTCCCTCCTGGTAGTCTTGTTTTGTACCACTGTGCAAAGAACCACCACTCTAACTCAATGATTAACAACAAGCCAAACCCCTTGATCCCTTGAGCCCATCATTTCCTCCAATCTCTCTGTCTCTCCGCCCAACCTAATCTTTTTTGTTGTCGTTTCAGTTGTTTCTGGTGACCAACAATAAACCTTTACTCAAGATCTGCAGAAACCGCAGGTCAACAAAATATTAGCAAAGAACGTACTCTGCAAAAGGTCAAGGAAATGAGTGACATTTTTCTTTTGTGATGCATCGTTGATGACTATGAAATAATTGTATCTATAAATTCATTTCACTTAGTTTATCATGCGTTTGTATCATTTAGTTACTCGCCGGTGTGAGCTGTATAATACAAAATAAATCAAGGCGGTTTAAAACATACATTTAGTACATTTTTAATCAACTAACATCTTTCCCTTAAAAATACAAGTAAACATGAAAAAATATGGCAATTCAGCTGTATATATAGACACCAACAGGGATGCACTTAATTATATGTATATAAAACGTTGACTAAAACTGCAGTCCATGTCAGATTACTTTCACTAACAGTAATTGCCTAACAAAGATGGATACATGTTCGTGCTTTTTCTGAGGATTTACATTTGAGTCCACTGAGCAAGATGAAAGCAAACTGATTCCTGACCTGTATAACACACACAAACAGTGCATGTTAAAGTGTGTCCTGGTCACAGAGTGGGTTGGGGGTTAGGGCACTGAAACATTGTGTGGACCAAAATGTTGCTAGTCAGTCTACAAGACAACGGCGGGCATGTGGGTCAGGCAGGATGTCCCACAACAATGGGTCTATTTTTTGTCAGCCAAATCCAAGTGAGGGCAGTAAAGTTTGTTGTTGGGCTAATTTGACAGATTTAAATTATTTTAATAGTGATTCTGTGAGTCCTTTAATCCATGTCCAATGACATATCAGTCATTAATCTCAAGTGTTGACCACGTGCATTTCATTCATTTCTTCTTCTTTTTTCTTTTCCCTTTATTGTTATTATTGTGAGGTTCTGTATCAAGAGCGCTCTGATTGATGAAT
The DNA here is from genome assembly GCF_009769545.1 of Cyclopterus lumpus. Taxonomy (NCBI): domain Eukaryota; kingdom Metazoa; phylum Chordata; class Actinopteri; order Perciformes; family Cyclopteridae; genus Cyclopterus; species Cyclopterus lumpus. Next base: position 17,773,111 of record NC_046968.1, on the reverse strand, counting down.
TCCAGCTTTTGATCTTTAGACCACTCCTTCTGAAGCTGCTGGAGCAAATCCGGAGTCAACAGCCCGTCTCTCACCAGGCGACTAGCTAGAGAGCTGTCCATCTCTCCTGAGCCTCTTTGTGCCCTTTGACCTCTGCTGTTGGTCAAATGATTACTGCTGGCACTAGCATTATTACCACCTGCTTGTCCACCCCTGCTGCCTTGTGTCTGTAGTGGGTCAGTGGCTCTGATGAGACGGGTGATATTTCGAACGCCCTGTTGTATGATATCATCAAGTTCCTGCTGGGTTTCCCGAACCAAGGCCGTGTCTGGGAACATGTCCATGAAACGGTAGCTGCAGAGACAGACAAAAATACAATGTTATACTGTAAAGACGACGAAATATGATCACGATAATTAGCTCTGTTTCATCAATCAAGGTCAAGTTAAATTCACTGCACCATGTTTTCGCACACAACCAATAGATGATTACGTCAAACAACAACTTCCCATCATAAAACATGGTAGAAGAAAATGTTAAAAACATAACGTTACCTTAACCAGAGGTACAGATCTAACACATCATGAACAGCTTCCAAGTGAACCAGGTCTTTTATGTTTTTGGGTGCAGACAGAGGCCAGCTGACATGGCGACCTACCCAGTCAAATGTCAGGGGTTCGTCTCGACTGAACTGACGGGCAAACTAAAAGAGAAACAGCCAGATTCAAATTAATGCAACAAAGCTGCAAGTACCACTCTACAAGCAAGAAAGAGCTTTCTTTGCACACATTACCAACACGAATATTAGAAGTTACAGCTTGACCCTAAATCGCAACGGTAACAGTAACTTAATTCTGGAGATAATCTTATTTATCAGTATGACAGAGGCATAAAGTCAGAGCGCAAATGTAAAGTAGCTATAAAAGTGTTTATCATTCCTTGGACTTGAACAATGAAACACATAATCAGATTCAGTTGTCTGATAAACAGAAACATCTCAAAAGTAAAAAAGAATCTCTGCAAACTGATCTAAATAGCTACATATCAAGAAATTTACCAAAAAACACAAGTATATCTGATTGATGATTATAAATCAAATGTTTTGTTTGATATTTCACGATGTAAGTCTCATCTGACCCCAAAAACCCATTGCCATTACTATTAAATCATTTGTACTTTCCACTTCGTGTTGCCTCTGCTCATCAACCCAACCATATCTTCCTAAATGTACAGGGTTCATACACATTCTTATCAATTAACTTCCAACACTCTTCCGTGCATTTCAGGCAAATTTCCAGGACCACACATTCTCTGAAACGTATGTGTAGTCCTGAAAAATGTTAAATCAAAAGGTTGGAGTTTAACGTTATTCCATGCAGAGAACAATGTCAAGTGATTGATCTGCCTAAACATTAGAATATTGTGAAACCATTTACATTTTTCTCAGTCAAGCTTAACTGAAGCACATACTCTTTCATCTCATGCCTTCTTCCCATCCTTACCTTTAGGAAGGAGGTGCATACAAAAGGTTGTTTCTTGTTGATGGGTGCAGTGCAGAAAACGTAGCGGGACCTCAGGTTTAGTGGAATATGCTGAATCATATCAGCCAGAAACTTGAAGTCGTCAATGTTGCAGACAAAAAACATACCGTCCACCTGAGAGAGGCTGACAAATATGTCCTGAAATAGGGGTCACACAATTTGTCAGAATGAGAAGATGAGGCCACAGCGTGCATGTAATAAACCAAACTAGATACTTTTTAGAGTGCAACTTCACCTGGACTTGAGCGTCTTTAACGGTCAGAATTTAGCAGCATCTTATTTGCATTCTTAATGACCATGTACATCTCTTCATGTGCAGCCCTGTTTTGATCCGGTTCTCCCGGAGGGATAATGTGCCATGTCGCTCAAAGCATTCATCATTTCAAAATGGCTTCAGGAAGATGTTACTTTACCGTCTTATATCTCAACCAAACTTCAGGACTAGGAAGTTCACACAATAACGACAGTTCATTATTAATTAATTAATTAATTAATTAATACAGCGACCGTTCGAATGAGCACCTCAAATAAATCAGGCTGTTCTGAGGAACAAATCCCACCCAGAGAGGAATATTTATTTGACAGAAAAAGTCTGAGTAGGTAAGAGAATAAGTGGATGAATAGATGGCTATACTCACGACAAGGTTTGACAGTGTAGCATCAGGTAAATGATAGGCAAACATCTCTATCTGCTCTGCTGTAGGATGGAGACCTGCAGTCTGAGACAGAGGAGGAGAGATAAATAACACTAATTTAAATACTTAAGTTTTCCTCCATATTCTACTGATACTTTTACCTAAGAGTGTGCGTTCGATTGTATGCTTGTGTATACATGATCACCTCTATGGGGTCTACAGAGTGGCTGAGTATTTCCTTCAGAACAGGCAGATCATCTCGGTGCATGGTGGTACCTTCTCCCTCTGTAAACTTGGAGGCGTACCTGATGATGTGACAGAGGAGATGGGTTTTAGAAACTGACTTGAAAGAAACTAAATTGCTTGTTATCAGCCCTGACAGTGATGCTGGTATTGACTTGACTGTGTGTGTGTGTGTGTGTGTGTGTGTGTGTGTCAACTTGTGAAAATAAGACTGACCTCCCTGCGCGGCCAGATATCTGCAGCGCTTGTGATGTGCTGATGGTCTCCATCTGTTTTTCCCCTTTCTCATTAACATTAGGCTTTATCAGACTGTTGAAGATTATACGTTTTATACTCCTTTAGAGAGAAACAAAGAAAAGCCAACAAATTAATAAATCGTGAGCCGAGTTGATGGAATCAATACATTTTATTAATCATGACGCCACTATTACAGTGGCTTCATAAAGCTTAAAGTCTCATTAAAGTCCCGATGTGTAGGATTAAATCATTTGACTTTAGCAGCTCCTAGTGGTGGATGCTGAACATAACAACAAACAATATAATAACTGACTTAAATGTTTCCCAATGATGATTTTAGATCAATATAAATATACAACATGCAGGTTGATATGACATCTGCATAGAATGTGGCATACAGAAAGCTTGAAATATATATATATCATTGGAGTACAGTTTGCATGATGTACTTACAGGTTAAGGCCCATGCCAATAGCATCTGTAGCAACCAGTATCTTACAGGGGTCATCAGGGTCATTGAACTTCTTGGCCTGTGACAGCTTGGTGCCTGTCAAGAACAGAACAACCAAGCTCGGTCTCCGTTTTAAAAGTCTGGAGCACTACTCTTTGTATGATTCTCCATCATACAAAAGGCTCAAACAATAGTTTCTTTGCTTATTTGTTGATGTTTTTGGACAACAGCTGAGTTTATAAGCCAATAAACATGTTTAAAAAATGAACCTACTGTTGATTACTAAGAGTTAATTTACACATGACCTACTCTTTCTTTAATAAACATGCAGACACTTAATGGATAAAAACACAGAGAGGCGGATTTAAAAAAAATCTTAATCTTTTCAAAGACTGGGGACTCCATTGACATATTAGGTATTTTCCTTTCACACAAACATACATTTATCTTAACATCCTTTTAAAAAACTTACCTGGTGGTAAACTCCCATAAATTACAGCACATTCCAGTCCTCTGGCCTCAATCTGTCTGCTTATGGAGTAAATGTCATTTTTACTGAAGCAAACGATGCAATCTCCTGGTCTCAAGTTATCTAATGACTCCACGGCTTGATCCAAAATTTTGAATGGAGTTAACCGCTGGTAGGTGTTGACCTTATTAAGAGAGAGGGAGGAGTGGAGGGGCACAAACACAATGATTAAAACACCCAAACACAATGATTAAAAGAAACAAGTGAATAACATCATTGACTCTTCTCTTCCTGCTGCACATATTACAGCCTCACCTCCATCTCCTCTCCAGTGGTGTACATCAGCTCTCTGATAAAGTCAATGGCTGCGGGTTCACCGCACACATGGATCTCCTCTGCGCAGAGACCTAAACAAATACAAAGATGTCAGCCGCCGAAGTTGAACACATCAATAAATGGTCAAACTAAAAAAAGGGGACAAAAAGATGCAAAATATGCATACATTAGGTTTGTTAGAGGTGTGCTTGTACATATTTTGTTTGTGCGTTTGTGTCAAAAAAGAGATTCAGATTATTTTTCATTGATTCGTTATCATGTATGTGTTTATTGTAATTGCAAATATTCTGTGTGAGCTTTATAGACTGAATGGTAAAGGAAGGTTTTAGATAATACTCATTTGTTCAGTCTTAGGCTAGTGTATTTGAATAACTGTTTTTGAATGCGTGTGTTACAAACCCAGCAGTGCTCTGGTCCAGGCCCAGCCTCTGGAAGGATCTCTGATCATTTGTATTTCATCGATTACAGCCACCTCATCTGAAGACATACAAAAAGAAAAACAAACCCGGGCTTAATGGTTTCGGTGATGCAATCTTTTTGTTTATCAACACAACAATTATTTACATCAGTTCCTAAACTTCAGCATTTCCTGACCAAACAGTGGGTTCTAGTGGCCAAGCAACAATATCAGTAGGTGTGCTTGTGGCTTAAAATGTCTGCTACCTCAAATATTTCATGAACAAATAAATAAATATTACTGCATTCATTTAAGGATAGTGGTTCATTCTAATTAATTTAATTCAAAAGAAATCACAACTTGCACATTTGTCCTATGCAAAGGATTCATTCCATCTTATTTCTTCAGTTTAAGAGAGAAGAGAGTCCACCTCTTAGAAAGAAACACCAGTTATACATTTAGCTGATGCAACCTGATAAGATCCAATTCAATGTGATGTCCAATAGAGGGGTGTTGAGTTTTCTTGTTATATTAATGCTATTAAACAGAAATGTTTGAACGTGTTGGTTTACTTACAAGGTGTGTTGACACTACACATCTCAATGGTACAGGCCACATGACCAGATGCTCGACCGTCTGAGTCCATGAAGGTCCTCTCCTCTCCAGTAACCAAGTCACATGGCACACCCTGGAAATACAACCACAGGACAATAGTCAACAGTACGGTGAGCAAGAGATGAACAATGTCATCTTAAAAACACATACATATAATAGACAGTGAGATAAAAGACATTTGTCGTTGTCAGATTTAATACTTTTTTCCACTTGTGTAGTAGTACTCCAAGACCTTTAAATGATAAAAGACGACAAACACGTACAGCATTGTTGCTCTTTTCAAAGATCTCGTGGGCCAGTAATTTCAGGGGGCCACAGTAGACTCCCGACTTAGCAGCCAGGTAGCGCTGGATGGCGTGGTAGGTTTTCCCACTGTTAGTGGGACCAGCATGGAAAATCACCTTCCTTTGGATGGCACGAGCCTCAGGGTACCTGAAGAACACACACACCAACACATACATAATGTAACCACAAAGTAATATTGTACATATTACTACACAGGAGTAGACTATTTCTGTGACATTCATATAGAGACACAGACAGGCTCTATGATACGTACCAGTTAGCAGGGACTCTGAGGTCTGAGATCTTTCTCAGGTCATCCATACAGTCCAGCATAGGAAAGATTATCTTGGCATGACGCATAAAGTACGGGTAGATGTCATCAACATGACCTGTATAACAGCAGACGTTAACATTGTTTATTGTTTGAATTTAATAAAATGTATTAATGTGATCTCTTGACACAATTCCATCTTGAGGTTAAATTAAAAATTAAAAAAAACCTGCTCCAGAGCAGATGTCACTAAGGATGATGTGCAGATCAGCGGGGAGTGATGTAACTTCCAGGACAAACTTCCTGAAGCTAATGAAGGCCTGGTGGAACAGACGAGCTGCGCACACACATATAGACATGATTAGACACAGCGACAGTCTGGTTATAACTCTATGCTATGGTGACACAACTGCCTTTCAGCTTTATTTATTTATTTTTTCAGTGAATGTACGTCTTAACTTTTCTGGTTCTCTCCCCATGTATGTGTGATCATATTTTGAATACTGATTGATGCTTTGAATTTATTTATAATGGAATGTGAACAAATATCTTTACATACAGTTTCTATGGAAAAATAATCTGGAAAATGGTCTACATTTCTACAGAGCTTTTATCCAAAACAATCTGCCTCTAATTAAACAGACATTTTTTTTGTTTAAATCAGAAACATTTACAATATATTGTCAATTCTAAAATAAATAGTATATTTATTTCTCACCATCCAGGCCATGGTCTGATGCCATCTTCTGCATCTCCTTCTTCTTATAAAACCGATTCAGAACTTTCAACAATTCACCTGAAGCAGAGAAACAATCAGAACATAAGTTTTAAGTCTATTAACAGTGAGACAATTATACACACACTGCGTTTAAAATACTGTCCATTTGAGAGATCTCAGATAGTGTTGACACACAGAAAAGCAACAGCACACGTTAATTACCACCTCGTTGTCTGAATTGCTGAATAATTCCACTTACACTAAAAAGTCAAGACCTGCTCAAGTAGTTAGATTGACTCACTTTTATGAAGTGGTTGCGTCAGCTCCAGTCCCACACTCCCATCTCCCGAGCAGTCCGTCTTCAGAGAGATGGGGACAAACAGAGACGTGTCTGGAGGTTTTTGAGAAGAGCTGTTGGATGAAACGTGGATGCTGCAAACCACCGAGCCCGCCTGACGTTGTTTGTGTAAGAAACCAGACCCAGAAGACGCATGACAGGTGCCAGCAGTGGTGCTTGTAGTCCGGGTCCTAATGTGGCGTTGAAGTCGAGAAAACAAATACATACACCGGTTTACTGACATCGCTGCGAGTAGTTTGTACACCCAGGTGTTGGCTCCTCCTGCGGGCTGCGTACGAAGCGTGTGCTACTGTAGCTCCATGCTGCTCAGCAGGTCTACATGTGTGAATTACACAGCACCAACTTCACCAGAGGACGGTCAACAAAACTCTCTTCCTGCTAATACAACGTGGAACAGGACCAGTCGCTGTATAGCTGTCTACACAAGTGCCTGTGTTGATATTGAGCAATAACATACTTATTATTCAAAACATATTGACAGTTACTCGTTAAAATGATTCAGAGTTATTCGATAAAATAGTATGAGCGAACATTTTTATTTTTAGGATACGGTGTAGCAAAGTAAAACACAATATAAACAGGCATAAAAGGACTTCACTATAACTGAACCCGAAGATCGTAAATACAACACTGCAGATTCTTCGCTGTCTAACAAATGTCCCGTTTACAGCGTCTCTTTGAATACTTATCACCTGCCTTGAGTAAAACGATCTTTGAAGGTTGTTAATGACTTGCGTTCACTTGGTTGAATTCTTCAGAAAGGACTTTATATTTGTTGTTTCCACAATTGAAAGGATGCATACTAGTAGACCAGTATGTCTGGTAAATTAGATAAGGCTTGTTAATAAAAAGCCATGATGAAAATGAGTGTCTATCATTCCATATATTTCTCTCTACTATAATTAAAAACAAAGGAATATAAAAGTTGTTATTTTCTAAATGCATCTTTTGCTTTTGTCTATTAGCAGGCCCGTGGCAAGAATTAGAGGTAATGCCTAAATACACCCCAACACCTGCCCCCAGAGAACATTGCTTAGTACGTAGTCATAGTTTTTATATGGGCAATGTATTTTAATATCTAGCAAGCAATTAAAGTCTCTCTGAAACCTCTCATATACTTTCACCAGATGGAAATCAATTAAAAAAGCCTTAAGCAGACAAATGTAAATGATCGTATTGAATGTGTGTGACTTTTACATTACATTACATTACATGACATTTAGCTGACGCTTTTATCCAAAGCGACTTACAATAAGTGCATTAAACCATGAGTCCAAACTCAGAACAACAAGAATCAAGCAAGTACAATTTCTTCAATAACGTTAAACTACAGAGTACTATCCGTAAGTGCCATTTAAGTGCTACTAAAGTGCTAAACAACAAAGTGCTATCGGTAAGGGACATTTAAGTTCTACTACGGCTCTACCTTCCCTATTCAAGGTATAGTTGAAAAAGATGTGTTTTTAGTTTGCGACGGAAGATGTAGAGACTTTCTGCTGTCCTGATGTCAATGGGGAGCTCGTTCCACCAATGAGGAGCCAGCACAGCAAAAAGTCGTGATTGTGTTGAGTGTTTAGCTCGCAGTGATGGAGCTACAAGCCGATTGGCAGAAGCCGAGCGAAGTGAACGGGCTGGGGTGTACGGTTTGACCATGTCCTGGATATAGACTGGACCAGATCTGTTTGCAGCACAGTACGCAAGTACCAATGTTTTGAAGCGGATGCGGGCGGCCACTGCTAACCAGTGAAGGTCGTGGAGGAGCGGAGTAGTGTGGGTACATTTCGGGAGGTTGAAGACCAGTCGAGCAGCTGCATTCTGGATGAGCTGCAGAGGTCGAATGGCATTAGCAGGTAGACCTGCCAAGAGGGAGTTGCAATAGTCCAGCCGTGAGATGACCAGAGCCTGGACCAGAACCTGTGCCGCCTTCTGAGTGAGAAGGGGTCGTATTCTCCTGATGTTGTACAGCATGTACCAGCATGTAGGACTTGAAAGACTTAGTTGAAAGCAATTGGTATTTTCCACACAGACTTCTTGTTGGATGAATGAACTATTTGCCCAAAACATGAGATGTATTAGTTTACAAAAAAGAACTGAAATCTTATGACTATAAGTTATTTTCAAGAACGAGTGTTGTTGGAAAGATATTCTGTATAAATTTGCTTTATTCACGATTCATTTTGGCTATATATATTTGGGTTTGGTGTATACACACACACACATATCTCACACACACACACACATGCGCACACACACACACACAATGATGGCATGATTAGACATTGTGTAAAGATTAACATGCAGTAGATAAGACAGGGGCAGAGTTTTGGCCTTTTAGTGTTTCTTCATTACCTTGGAAGGTATTTAAAGTACACCAAACAAACCCTACCTGTACAGTGTTTAGAAAGACAACATGTATCAGACAGAAAGACAGCGTTACCTGCAAATAAATTACACTGTTCCCAAACCAAAGAAAACCATATTGCAAAGGAACATATACATCTGCACTGTAGATCCGAATGTTCAGAGGTTTATGAAATGAAACATATAACATGACTTGTTCGGGTACTTCTTAGCCAGTCCAATAAAAACAAGTAGTGATGTATAAATGTCGGTATAATTTCAAATATAGACACAGGAGATCTCTGAGGTGAAGTTGTCCTTGAGTGATGTTTAGTTCCAGCTTTCATGCCCCTTTGAAACAAAGTTAAGCATCGAAGGGCAAAGTGCAAAACTGGCCACAGAGTGTAAAGACAAATTCAACCAAACTGTGTGAGCGTGTCTTTAAAGCAGGACCTAAACTGCCGGTCTGAGCGTCACAGTGGAATATTGTTGCATTCTACAGTATATTGATACAGCATCCCTTCCAGCACTAACAATAGCAGACGTGAGCCATTTTTTAAACATTAGTATTCTACTTATACCACACCGACAGGCTGAAAAATGCTGCAACATGACAGAAAAAAAATTAATTACAAATAAAGTGAAACTGAATGTGAATCTACAGTCTGCAGATCATGGCTAGCGTCATTTAATTCTTTCTATTGAATCATTAAAAATAAGAGAAACCGCTACTCATGTGACGGACATACATTTTCAGGTGCAAGAAGCCGGACAACTGACTACATTTTCAACTTTTTTTAGCTTAGAATTTACGATAAAGTAGAAAACCAACTGATGCGAGTCAACTGATAGAGATGAGGGTTCAGTTAACCCAAAAAAACATATTTCTTCCCCAAAAATGCATCTTATTTTAGCCAGAAAGATTTAATGTGTCCAAGTTTTGTAATCTCGCTCTACAATTTCATCCTCCACCCCAATAAAATGGAGGTCAAAGAAACAAAATGTGTGGTTTGCAAGGCAATGAAATCTAACATTAGGTTAATCCAGATAATGTCATAAATAAACAGCACTTTAAAGATCAAACAAAAAGGCGTGAGGCCTGAGAGTGAATCTCCAAATCAGTTTGGAGGCAATCCTGTAGTAACCAGACAGACCTTATCAGTGAAAACTGCATCAAATATTCATCTTAACATGAGACTAAAAAGTAATATTGAGCTCAAGAATCTTGAACAAGCCGTGGATTTGAATGCATGATGCTTTCAGACCTACAACAATTAGTTCATTTGTAAATCGACTAAAAACCCATTTTGATGGTGGATGAATTGCTTCATTAGTTCAGGCTTCTCCAATGTGAGCATTTGCTGTGTTTCTCTCTGTTAATTAATTGCAAAATGAATACATTTGGACTTTTTGTCAGACAAAAAGACGACATTTGTAGATGCCACCTCAGCCGCTGGGTTCAGCGTGATGGACACATTTCACGATTTTTTCTGACATTTTACAGACTAAAATAATTAAATCAAGAATGTGCCGAATAATGGAGGCTTTAAATTTATATTTAGTTAAATTATTTTATAAAATAAAGATCATGCCCATCTTGAATCAAACATCGCTTGAATGAAATGTGGTCAAAAACTGAAAACATGGAAGAGTGGAAAATGTTTTCATTTCCACAAAACAGACACATTTGAAAATTAAATGTAAGATTCAATTTATGTTAAAATGGATATTTGTTGCACCACACAGACATTTGCATGGAAGAAGCAGCCAGTGAGCTGTTACAACACACTTAACTGAGAAACTCTTTTCATTTCCCACCTAGATGGCTGAACGAGAACACAGCTGACTGTTGACTCATCGCTTAGCCTCTCGTCTCCTTCGTTCAGGCCGCTCCACACATGACTTGAATACTTTAAATCACCGGCTATCCCATTCAGACTTTTTAAATTTTGTAACAGGGGTTCAGGATGCCAGAGAAAGTCCAGGATAAGTGCGGTCCAAATATGCAAACAAAAGAAGCTCTTGCTGCAGAACAAAGGGATAAGTGGTGAGGTGGTCGTCTGTGGCCATCTCCTCTTTTCCGTCTTTGCTCTTGTCTTTTTATGCCTTCAGCAAACAGACTGTACGGCTTCACTTGTGTGTGCATGTTTTCACTCTGAGACCCGAAGATCAAACAGACTGCCTCCCTGTTCCTAACTTGGGTTGGTTTGATTTGCGCTCTTACCTTGACATTGAGCTTTCAGCCTTCATGGATCCTATGCTTGTTTGCTGTATGCGAGTGTGTTTCAGTCCTGGGGGAGAGAGTGAAGTTGGTCGGGCCGCTTACATCTGAAGCTGTGGAGGAGTGACGGGCATGTCTGAATGTATGTTACGTGTATTCATGTGTACATTTCTCAGTCCAGGGAGATAGTGGGGCAGCCCTCACACCTCTGGCTGTTCAGCAGTGAAGAGTTGGTGTGTTTCTGTGTGTATTTTCAGTTCATAGCCTTGCAATCACATCTCTGGCTGCTCTTCTTTCACTGGCTGGGTTCGGGGCTCAGGCGACTCGTAGCGCTGAAAGTTTATTTTCCTTATTTTCTCTGGAGCTTTTCTCCACAAAACAATCTCCTAAACACAGAGGCAGAAGAATGAATTAACAAACATGTGTATTACTTACAATGATCCAAATTAAAAAATCAAAAGCCTGAAATGCATTTCCTTCATCATATTGAATATTGAGAAATCTGCATTGATTACATCCGTGTTGACTTGGTAGTTGTGGTCTTCTTAACTGCCTTTATTGGCAATTGCTACGCTTCTTGGGAGAATGTTACTACAAATTTGTAGTAAAGCACAAAGACATTACTGATACAAGTAATAAAATACACAAAAGTAGTCAAGAAGACAATGTACACCTGTGTAGGTAAGATTAAATCCATCCAAATATAATTTCAAAATACAAATTCTGCTGGTTTATAAAATATAGCCTGTCTCCATAAACAAAAAGATTTAATTCATGCAGAATGTCCTTTCTTTCTATAATCGACAGCTGTAATTTAAACTTTAAAGAAGAAAGACACAACTTTGTATAAAGCTCTTTTCTTTTGCGTGCAAGTATGTTACCTGTTGTTTAAAGTATCTCCTGTCCTCTTCATCTACCAGCACCAGATTAAGGAAGTAGCGTACAGAGAACTTCTTGTTGACATCCCTCATGGTGGGTGTCAGGTCATATCCTGTAAGGACACAGAAGATGTGATACGCTGTCGCTCAATCATTAGGTAGAAATAGGAAAAAAACAACTTACCTGCCAGGAACAGTCTGATGGGAATTGATTCTCCTTTAACTGGAGCTCCATCCATGATTTCATACTTTGCAACCGTCTCCGTCTCTGTGGTAGTACTGGGACCTAAATCATAGGACAGAAATGTCAATAAGTGATCAAATATGGAAAATAGATCAGAGCTGACAGACGTTTCTGTTCTTATTGGGACCTAATTAACTAACTACAGATTTTACAGGTAGAGGGGATGAACGCCAACGTTAGCACAGAGTCATGCTGCTGTCCATTCGCATGTACCCACCATGTGTCAGATCTGTGTTGGTTTCAGGTCACATGCACACACACACGCACATGCACGGTATCCCTGGACTCTTACCTATGCCAGTTATCTCCTTCTTGATGAGCTGTAGCTCCATGTGTTGGATCTTGATCCTGACCAGCAGGAAGTAGATCTTCCCAACAATCACGTCCTTGAGGTGGTATCTAACAAAGAGACACATCAAGAGAAGCTGCTCAAACTGACATGAACACGGGTTGTATTTGGGTTTGTGCTTTGCTGAGGAGGCAATAGAGTTTTCACCAGAAAAACTACATTGGTCTTACTTGGATTTATTGTATTCAAACTCAATGTGCAGACAGTCTTCTATGCCGACCTCCATCTTGATCGAGTTGTTGACGTCTGGGTAGGTGGCCAACTGGTGGACAATCAGCTCGTATTCCTTCACCAAGTCAGACAGGCGACGCACTATTGTCACCCTGAGGAAATACCTGTGAGAAGAACATGTCGTCATCTAAATATAATTCCCCACTGTATCAATCTGTGCAAGTTATTATTCATATTTCATGTACTGTTTTCAGAGTTGGGCTCTTTCTGAGAAATATTACTAACAATATAAGGGATGCAACTAAACATTTTGATCAATTAGTTAAATAAATTTTGATTAACTGATCATGAACGTTTTCAGAAGTTAAAATCACATATTACAGTGTTGATTTCAGCACTACCGATACCAATATCAGCAATGTATGTATCAATCCCTGTAACTATCCCCCTACAGTGGTGTAACAGCACAAGATGAACTAGAGAAAAAGCCATACTATTAAACGTGGATACTAGATGCTGAAGTTCCCGACTCATCATCAGCATTACATCGGTGTCATAAATACATCCCATGTGATTCTTATAAGAGAACCTGCCATTTGCCTGATGTCAAACTGTGGAATAAACATACCGTAGCCTGACATTCGCTCCAGTATAGGACTCATAGGGCTTCTCCACCTGCATGAACTCAAAATCGTAGCTCCTGTTCTGGGTGAGTTCTCCAGGTAGAGCCAACTCTTTCACCAAGTCCACAAATTCATGAGTGTTGCTCTTATCAGAGAACAACTCTGAAATACAGCAGAGTGGATTTAGAGTGATAGCGTATAATTCAAGACAATTTAAACACACTACATGTATACACAAGTTTACTTTTGATCACAAGCTCTTAAAAACACACTGCTGTCATCGTCATCATCATCACCACCACCCTCCTCCTCCTCCAGCAAACACAGTTGTAGGAGGGTTTAGCTCTATACTGGCTGCACATGACAACCACATGCTCTGCTAAACCTTTTAGCCACATGACAAGTACTTTTTTCTAGCTATAAAGCAATGCATTCATGGCAATAAATTAAACGATGAAAGAGTTGGGTACGCTCATTAAAAGCTCCACACAGTGTACTTTAATCACACTCACCTATCTGTCCAACAAACTCGATGCGGATGCCCTGATGCTCCAGACGTTTTCCTCCCTGCTTCACATTTAGATTTACCTGGGGAGAACATTTCCAAGTTGATCAAGTGTCATATGAACCAAAAGATATGTTGTCACAAAGACACATTACCAATTTATCAATACATTTGACTCTTATAGAAAGAAAACTAGCATATCCCTTGTTAGTACAGATATCAGCTGATACATGTGTGTCTCCTAAACATAGATGCTCTGCTTCAGGTCAGAGAAAATCTTTCAAACACATCAATAGAGCCATAATTTCCCTCTAGGCTCAGGTAAAGACAGGATCCCAGAATAGACTGTGGCGTTGGCGAGAAGTCCATTATCTGCCTACGGAGAACTGTTAACTAATAAATAAAAGACAGCAAATGTAAATAATGCTTTGTGTAGGAATGCCTTATGGTTGAGCTCTGAATCCCACTGTATAAATAATGTAAACTCAGTTTACCTTGCCAGACACAGACTCTCCGTCGTAGAACAGGTAGTGTTTCTCCACTTTCCCATCTTCTGTCTTCAACTCGGCTGTCTTTCTGTTCTCTGCATCATTCAGCAGTACGTCTATCTCACATACCGGCCCAAACAAACCTCCTAGGAAACTCTGCAAACACAATGAACGACATAGAAAACTGTATTACACATAAAAACAAACAAACAGTTTAAGAAATGCGTCATATATATAAGTCAACTTGTTAAAAGTTGACTAACTGGTGGGAAAAAAAGGCAAATTCAGAGCAAAGACTGAAATACAATTTCACAATTTTCCATCCGACATTATAGATGATTGTGACAGGACTGAGGATGCATTCTAGTTTACAGGCACTTTAGACCGATGAAGCCAAGGATATTGGAGGTTGTTAACAAACATCTCTAGGGACTCGGATAACAGACAATGCAAAGTATCTATCTGCAATAATCACAAACACACACACACCAAGTTATCATCTGTACATTTGTGCCTGTGAATGTGACTGACAATCGCAGTCTGAGGTTGTAAGCATTTCAATCCCACACAGCTACTCCCTATCTGTTGTTGCCACACTAACTCAATCACTTATCACCGGCTGCACAGACACATTATTTTCTTCTGAGCTGGCAAAGAGTCACAAAAACATGCAGCAAATCTGGAGGAATCAGCCCAATCATCAAGATGTCTGGACAGGGTGTGATGCTTTCAATCCACTGTATCCCCTAAAAAGATGCATAGATGACGTAGAAGGAGCTCTTAAAATCAACCTCATGAGCTACACGGGAGCAAACGACATGGTAAACATTAATGTAATGTAAAGTAAACACAGCAACAGTGCATCAAAGCCGCTGGGTGTCAACTTGCAATTCCTAAACTGATTGAATCAATAAGCGATCCTCACTTTTCCATCGAGCATTTGCTTTAAACCATTAACGTCAAATCAGAGTTGTTGCAGCAGTTCAACACGCTTGTGTCACAATCTCACACCCCGCCGACAAACCAGCAACGTTAGCTCACGCGAACATTTCTCTCGGCTGTAGTTACCAAACAATAAAGCTGCTCTAGTTACATTGCTAACCAACACGTTTAAACGCTAGTTGCTGTCATCCTGAACCAAAGCTGTCGGGCCGTTTGCTAACTCACTCAAACATCGGCGAGGAAGCGAAGACGGCCTCGAACCGAGGCTCACTCGACCAGCCCCGGCTAGTTAGCTTTCCTGCCCGTTTAGACATAAAATAGCTACTTTTCGATGAGCATGGCGGGTCTGTGTAACTGCTGCTATTTTATGGTTCATTCGCCCAGTTCGTTTTAGTGGAGTCCGAACAGCTGACGCCCTTCTTTACACTCACCATCTCGGCCGTCTGACAGTCTGACAGATAGTTGAAGCTAACAGCTAGCCTCGCTCCGTGTAGCCAGTGAAGCAGGAGGTAGAACCACTGCTCTCCGTCATGTGACCCGTCATGTGTGATCAGGGGGGCTACTCACATTATATTATTATATTAGTAAGACAAGGTATTCAGTGAGCAGACATCAACTTACTTAATTACTTTGTTCATCTCATTACTTCATAATGTGAACTCATAATGTGATGTTGCTTTATTATAGTGGGATCTGCATAATTACATTTGGCAATATAGCCCCTTTAATCAGAGCCTGACCGACCTTAAGGCCAACATGAATATCAATATTCGAGAAAACATATTGCCTGATGTAAACACACACGTTTTTGACAGGGGCCCCTTCAATTTGATAATAAAAACAATTGCGACTAAAATATGTACAGAGTGCTTATCAGTGCTCACTGGTGCACACAATAATCACTATTACAATATTGGAGTGGCTCACATTGTCTGGTCATGCTGTTTAAACAACCTCTCACGTTGAAATGGCTTCCCACTAAATATACTTTTAGTGCTTTGATTCTGTTGTTAAATTCGGAATTTTTTAAAGAAACTTAAACACTTAAACTTTTCAGTTGTTTTTACTTCATGCTGCTTTTGTCATAAAGGTTTAATGTATATTCTCATATTCATCCTTTTATCTATCATTAATAATAATAATAATAATAATAATAATAACCTATAATGCTTTTTTATTCTTTTTTAGGATTTGTAATGCATCACATACATATTCTCTTTATAAAATGTCTCATTACCGTTGTCAATATAAAAGTCAAAAGTGAACTCTGTTGACCCAAAAACTACCCAAACTACCCAACTGACTGGAGTTAGTTTATTAAACAGTTAACAGAGCAGATATCAGGACAGTTTTGATAAAGTCTAGTGAAAACACAATTGATACTGTTACAAATACAAATTAGCCAACGGACAGCATGTTAAAATGCATGCATGTGCATAATACATATTTTGAATATGTTTCAGCTCAAAGGGGTTTTCATGAGGGGTTTGGGTCAAAAGACTCTCATGTTCAACTTTGCAGACCAGAAGTTCCTAGAAAATGTTGCATAGGCCTCCTGGGTCAATTGCCACAACATTTGAAACAAAGGGATCAAATAACATGAATACACTTTTTATGTGTATTATGACAAAAACTGGTTGGAACCAGAGCTGCACAGTGTGAGTAATGCATGGATAAAGGCAGATGTTGCCTTTATCCACACATGCCTTTATTGCACTGGTATTGCAATTATTTAAAATTTTAAGTAAAAAAACACAATAAAAAAACAAATGAGTAAAAAAGCACATTCCAACTTACACATTGTTTCCACAAGAAAGCACAAATAGACACTGCCAACTTGATATACATTAAAGTGTGTAAATGTCTCATTTATGCAGACCTTAGCACTATGAATATAACATATATATTAGCCCTTTGTCAATCTCTGAGCAACTATGTTTGTCCACCACCAGGTGGTGATGCAATATTAGGTTTACTATTTGAACAGACAATGTGGAAATAAAGCAGATGCTAGCCATATGTATGTTCTTAAAGTGTGCGGGTGTACACAGGCTACAGCTGCAGAAGGTGGTCTTCTCTCAGCTCCTGCTCTGCTGGTTTTGCCTCAGCAAACAGAGACCTCCTTGGGAACAACCGCCTCATGCCCCTCATGTTCCCATCTACAAGTGGAAAAACAAGGACAGATCAGACTACATGGAGCAAAAGAAGGCGGACCTTAAAAACTATTGAATCCTTGCAACTCAAGATCTTTTTCCAAAAAGTTACCTTTGTATAGCTCCTCATCTTTCTCTGCCCAGGACTCACCGGAGCCTGTCTCCCCCAAGGCCCCGTCCGCCATGATTGTATCTGCAGAGCCTTCATAACCTCCGGAACCATCTGTCTCTACAGGTGACTCCCCCTCTTCACTCTTCATTGGCTTTTCATCCTCGTACATCTCTAATTCCACTTCCTCCTCCCCTGGTGGACCCTCAGCCTCCACAGGCTCGGCCTCGCTGAAAAACAACAATGACAGATATTGAAAAAGGTTGATGGAGTTTGGCAGGTCTGTTTTTAGAAGTCTGTCCAACGTCATCATATCAGTAAATATAATATTCTGTTCATGTAAACACATCATCAATTACATTTTCACTACATATCAAACAACACAAAAGTAACACAACTTTACAAATTAAACATTAGACACTATACATTTTAAAGACATATAAAATACTTTAAATAAAAAAAGATACTGTGATAAAGACTGATAAAAAAAAACTACTTAAAAACTATAAAGGTTTTAACTCATTAATTCTCCTTTAACAGCAATCTATACGTATGCTTGATTGACATCTGCTTGTAGCTTACATGAAGTTTGGTGACACCATTTAATGCCTTTCGTCGCACTAGTGCTTGCTCATGAGAAATGTTGGGTCTCTGTAAATTATACGTACGACGGTAACTTCTCTTGAAATTTGGCGCTACATCAATAAAGTGTACTTGTCTTGACTAACTTCGACAAATAGAGGTATATTTAGCCAAAATAAGTAGGGTCTTTAATATGTTTTATGGATTAAACATCAAAACACATCAAGACCCAATACTCAAAGCCTCATAACTTGCAACTGTTGATGGTTTTAAGGAACAAATAAAGTTTAAAAGTTTGATGCTGTTCCTTTTTGGAAGAGCATCAACTTGAAATAAACCAGTCAAAGTAAAACATTTACAGTTTCCAGTTGAATTACTATATTCCGTTTACATGTAATCTGGTACTTTTTACACATGAATATCAGACTAGTGTGGCACGTATAGTGATAAAAAACAATAGACCAGAAGCAGCAGCCCACCAGACGTCACAGCCCACTTCCTCTCAACACTTCCCTCTGACTTCCTGTTCAAGGCGAGCTGCAAAAGGGAGGGCTGCTGCTGATGTCCTAGTACAAGCTGATGTAGGAGGCCAGATAAGACTCAGGCTAACAACACACAACATCCTTAAGAATAATCTTAATTTCCAAAGTTACCCATTATCATTCACTCTGTATCATTTCCACTTGCTACCTTCTGTCGTCTATACTCATTGCCTTTTTTGCCTTTAAGTCTCCGATCCGAAACAATTACAGAATTGTTGATAGAAGTGTAACAATCAAGTCAGTCTCAGTTGGACTTGTAATTATACCAGGTATCATATGAAGGGATAGCTCAGCAGAGTCACACACACAGACAGCAGTCATCTGATTTAATCTATTCGAAAAACAAGGTGTGATTTCAACAACATTGTAGCTGCTGCAGATGAATAACACAGAATATGCAGTTTTCATTTTTTAAAGTTTCCTCTTTTTTTTTCTTACATTTGGTCATTAACTGATTGATATCACATGAACCCTAAAAGAAGAAACTGAGGTCTTGGACCGAGATTGAGACACAGACTTCCTCAGCAGTCATACACATTAAAACACCATATGTGCTAAACACACACACATACACACACACACAAACCAGTATAACACACAATAAGTTCGTATGTATTTCTAGTTTTTGGCATACATGTATTTAACCTTTAATTAAATTAAAATATTGTTTCTATTGTACACTTTTTCATGACGTGTTTATACCACACATAAACGGGAAGTGAAACAAAGCTGTCCATCGATGAACACCTCCTGCTTTAAATCATGTATACTTCTGTACTCTGTGACAATTTTAAATTGAACATTAACTCTTAAGGTCTTTCTTACTGCAGATCTAACCACTGGCCTCTTTATCCCTCCACGTTCTATTTTGGCTTTCCTTGGCCACCTACCTCACACTGATATGTTCTCAAACACACACACACAAAAGACATGCAGACACACCAATAGACAGAGCTTGTGTTGTTGGAGCTTTGTTAGCCGAGATAACAGATCCGATGCAGCATCAGCATTTCAATACTTGAAGTCAGTATGCTAAATAAACCATCACATCCCAAGCTTGCACACTCAAAAAGAGATACACACACACACACACTCACACATGAATACTTACAGATACTGTGCAGTTGAAGCAGGCAGTTTGGCTGGTAGGTCTGCACTCCATGCCATTTTTGGACTTTGTTGGGTCACACAGTTGGCCTGGTCGCCCTCAGGGTTACATTTCACAAACTTATACACAGCGGTTCTTGGTGCTCCTAGAGAGAGGGTTTTAATGTTCAATTTATGTTTTTTATGCAACATTTTATGCAACAATTTCCTTTCGTCAAAGTGCTCCTCTTGGGTAACATCTGGTTGCTCATCTGGATCGGTTCAGTGTGACAATTAGAGTTGACTAGTTCCATGTTTGTTTCAGGAGATTACAACATTGTTCTACAACAGAGTAAAGTGACGGTTGGCCTAATGGGCTTCAGTGAGGTTCATTTTCTTCGGAAGTGTGTAAGAACAAGAAGTACCAGCACCACAGCTTTTTCTCTCAACACATTGCCGCAAGTTGATCAAGAAGATAATCTAATGCTAAAACATTATTATTTTCCATCAATATCATCAGTAAAGAAATTAGCCAACAGCTATCAAGTGTTTCATTGCTAATCATCTGATCGGGGCACCTTGACTGTTTGATGACTGGTGTTGAGCATATATTTTTGGACTTTATTTCCTGTTTTGCCCACACTGTTGGGCTCTTGGCATTGACACAATTCATAAATGATGTAGATATTCATTCAATTAAAATGAAAACCATTAAAAAGTTAGTGTGATATTCCTGCATCACTCTGATACTACTACCAAAGTAACTACCACCACCATCCATCAGGCTTTTGATATCTGAAAGTTGTATTAATGTCATTTACTTGGAAATGTGGGTGCTCTTAGATGGGTGTGTGACAAGTAGTTTTGAAACTCGTGACAGTAATACTATGAAAAGATGATAATCTGTAGGTGTTGGTGTCAAGTGTGCATGTTGTGTGACACCTATAAGAAAATACGATAATTTTTATCATTTCATTTTTAACCCTGATTCTACTGACTAAATAGATTATTTAGGTCTATAGTAATTGGCAGAATCCAACAATCACAAGAAGCCGAAGCAACAGGTATTTTTCTTTCCTTTCAGCATCTCATTAGTGGTTTACAAAATAGATGTAAAACACATGTCCCCAGAGTGGCCGAATACTTGGGATATTGTACATACTTAAGTATAGCCTATAGTACTACTTTATTTAAAATGAATGAGTAGAATCAGATATAATAAAATATAAGGATATTTAAAGGATCTTTAAGTTTCATTTATAGAGTTTCACCATGCACTACTTGTGTCATGGAAATGAGAGTCCAAAAAGTCCCTATTGCTACATCTCCACAGTGTTCAACAACTCTGAAAATGAAACTTCTTTACTCTTTCTTAATATGAGCTCGATCAGGCAACGAGCTCCCACCGTTTTTCCCTCACGAACCTCAACATGCTGACACCAGTTCCTCATCATCACATGTCAAGGTAAGAAACCAACAGTTTGGAGTCTTTAGAGTGTTTTTTTCTGCCTCCGCCATCATCTCAGGACACAGAAACCTGACGTTGACACATGAGTCATGACTTACGGTAACTCCGTTATGCTGACACAGTGAATCAAATACTTGGAACTGTTCCACATTGTACTCGTCAATCAACGACCCCTGACGGCCGCCGGACCCCAGTTTGGACCACTCACTGCTCTGATAGTGTGAGGATGTTGACCTGCGTTACAACCTGTCCGCGTGAAGTCGACATGCCGTCTTCCTGCGACCTGTACCTCCGTCACAAGAGTCACAAAGAAGTTCACAATAACATATCAACTTACCCTGTCCGTTATGTAAGGCGAGGCAGGAGATAGCGAAGAACAGGCTTAGTTTCATCTTCGTGTCTTTCCTAAGAAAATATAAAGGCGTTCCTTCACAAGTTGACGCTTCTTGTGCTCGTGGTGAAGATTTAAGTGTGAACTGTAAACTCACGAGAACCAAACTCCCCCTAAAAGAGCTCAGCCCATTGAGTGCGTCATGGTTTCCTGAAGTCTTCTCGTGAAGTAGAAGAAGAGGCTGAACATCCTCAGTGGAAACTTTTGCATTAGCAGCCTCAAATATATCAGATATCAGATCGGAGTTTGCGTAACTTCACACCTCGGAAATACGAGAAGATGCAATCTGTGAAACTGCTAATAACGATCGAGAGGAGGAAGGGACACTTTGTCTTAATTGGCTGCGCACTCGTTTTGTAGGGAGATAAGAAAACGAAAACTTCTACTTTTTTAAATGCATGCAATTCAATTTCTTCTTCTAGCTCTCTTCAGTTCATGCAACAAGCAATTTGGAATATTCTCGTGTGTGTCTGTGTGTGTGTGTGTGTGTGTGTGTACGTGTGTGTGTGTGTGAGAGAGAGAGAGAGGGGGGGGGGGGGGGGGGCGGGGGGGTATACTTTACTTGCAGTTCTAACCACCTTAAATTAGCTTTCTTCTGTTTTCCCAAGTCTAAAGAGAACTAGTGAACTACAATCATGCAACAGCAATACAACCGCATCAACTTCTGTGGGTAACACAAAGAAAATAAATGATGCGGTAATGGAGTCAAATCTGGAGTCACAGCAGGCTTAAACCGCTGTTGGTTAAAACAGACAAAGCCCAAACTCCACAGCAACGGACCAATCTCCTGTGCTACCGCAGCAGCTGCCGCTACAGTCAGTGTCCTGTGTGTGTACTTGTTCATGGTGTAATATATTTTACTTTAGTGCACACTTTCATGTGTCTGCTCCTGGTTTTCCATTATGTATTTGTATTACTCAACATGTCTGCATGTTTGTTGGTGATTGAATCAAGTGCATTTATGCAATTCTGGACTTAATTACAATTTTGAGGTATCTACTTATTCACATTTCTACTACCTTATATTGTACTATAAATGCACTTTTTACACCACCACTATGCATTTATTTGCCAGCTAGAGATATATCAATTTCTTTGCAAAAAAAATATTTTACATATGACACATACTCTCTGTTCATAAAATATGTGAAGATTAAACTGCCTAGTGTATAAATCAGTTAAATTAGCTCCCACTCGACTACATTAAAATGTTACTTATTCTTGGAATGCTTTGTATTCCAATAATATACAGATAATGAACATAACACTCTGAACCGGGCCATATGCATGATGAGTAGTTTAGTTTTGATACCTTAAATACATGTTTCTGCAAATATGTATATGCACTTTTGGGACTTACATGTATTTGTATACCTTGAAATATAAGATCGGCACGTTTACTTCATCACTCTCATGCATTGTGTTTATCTGTGTCTTCCTGTGACGTTAGAGTGCTGATAAACACAAGTTGAGACATTTCAAGTTTTGAACACCTGGTATCCCCCAGGGCCTCAGGCAGATGAACCGTATTTATCAGATCAACTCAATGATGACTCAGAAGTTATACTCAGGACACGACTGGTTGGAGCTGGAAGAGGACGTTGAACAACTCATGTTGCAAGCATGTGATGTAATGTGCATGTGATTTTAAGGGTGTGTCAATGATGGTTAGATATACAAATAATATAGTGTGTTGTTAGTTTCACAGATGACACCAGGGAATAAAACCTTGGATCAGGACACTCAGAAATCCACTGTTGGCACTAATGAGCAGCTAGTTATCTACTGTCAAATTCTAGAAGATTAAGGGGGTTGGGCTTTCTTTTAGTTGGTCAAATAAAACCAAGGTATTTGAAAAAGTAAACAATATTTTCAATTAGCTTGTGACCTGTTCAGTATGTTGCATAAACGTGGGTTGTGGCTGGCTGTTGTATGGCATATCATGAAGAGAGTTATGTGATCACAAAGAACATGGATAGACAACAAAACAAACAAAGGGATGGTTATATTAGTTCAAAGTGTTAAAGAGAAACTTGAACATATCTTGAACTGCTATGACATCATCATAAGAAAAACAAATCCTCTTTGTACACAGTAATAGGTTCCACACATATATTATGTATTTTCTGTATCTGCACCCTAAAAAATGTGACCAATGGTAACTTAATAAAATTATGGCAACAAAGTGACAATTAATATAATTAATAAAAAGTATTAAATGGATTAATTAAATATAAACAAAAAAAAAGATGTAAATTATAATAAAGGCAACAGTTAAAATGTGTTAGATTGAGTAATAGATCGCCAAATTATGAGTTATATAGACCAACAATATTTAGTAAATACAAATCAATTTCACAAGGAAAATGATTTATGTTTACTTAAAATATCATCATAAGTAATTTACATGTATTGAATATTTCAGTGAAATTGTTTTACATTTACTGAATATTTGGGTACAATGTATTTACATTTACTGAATATTTGGGTGAAATTGATCTACATTTACTGAATGACATTACATAAATTATATTAAATCTATTCAATAATATTACTTGTCACTTTGTTGCCATAATTTTTCTATGTCTAAATTACTCAATACTATGCCATCTTCGTGCCACAGTAAACTTAACTTAAGCCAACAGATACATACAAAGTACAGCAGGTAAACATTTGTTTGTGCAAATTTGTTACATTTATATAAAATTCTTCATGTGCAAACTTCTCTATAAATACACACAATATGCAATTCCGGCTTAGTTAAAACACTACACGAACAGCTGCTTGTGCATCAAATAACATGGCACAACTACACTTCTCACTGGGATCCTTAAAAAAATAATAAACTCAAGCATTGAATGAGTTGAACTTAAGAACGGGTGAGTTTTGAACAGTGACATATAAATTGTGCAGCAAGGGTCCATTCTATTAGGTTAACAGTTTGTTCTTGAGGCTGTTTACTTTCAGGGACAGCTTTGCACAGTCCAGTATATCGGAGCTCCTTGGGATAGGCAAGGTTGACTGCATACACCAACCCAACCAGCATGCAGCAAGCCCTCGGAATGTTATCCAGAGCAGTCACAACTTTTAGTCCCTCTAAAACGATACCGACATCCTCTGAACCCTCCACCGTATAGATTTGTATATTTTGCGTGGCAAGGTCCTGCGCCACACTGTCTTCATCAGCATCCTGAAATAGCAAGAAGATTGTGTATTACGGACTGTACATCCAAAAGATAAGGTCCTAATTGAACATCTACCAAATTGCTTCCAACCCCTTAGAATCAAGAACACCTGTAGCTGTCATAACTGTTGCACATAATGCACACCATTTACATAAGTGTTTGAGATGTTTTGCAAAAGTGTTTTGTTAAAAAGTGTATAATCATTTCACCAACAAATTAAAACATTTCAATGACCAAAGAAATGATCTGTGATGAGTCACATTTGTAAATATCTGTACTTTTAAAAAAATTTTTAATCGAGCACGTGTATTGACAAATATCGTATTTTGAACTAACAGGCTGGTCATATGAATGGATTATTTTCAATGAAACTGTAAAAACCCAGTAGCTTCTGCCACAAATTACTGGGATAAAAAAAAGGTATGATTGTATTTTGTGATTTGACCATCCCAATACATAAAAGGTAGAAGAGATGAGAAATAACCACTTTCTTTATATTTCAACATGTACTTCAACTTACATCATATTCTTTTAAGAGTTGATCCGTGGATTCCCCAAGGTACGCCATCAAACACTGAATGACGGTATCTCTGGTTGCGTGGATGCTCGGGTTGCTTGGATCCTAAAATGACAAAAATAAACATGAGTAACGATCATCCACTGATCTTAACTAGTTAACTTGTATTACTGTTAAAAAAACTAACTTGATGTGCTGTCTCAGGGTCCAGCCCAATGAATCACTTACTGTCATTA
Source organism: Cyclopterus lumpus (assembly GCF_009769545.1). Lineage (NCBI taxonomy): Eukaryota > Metazoa > Chordata > Actinopteri > Perciformes > Cyclopteridae > Cyclopterus > Cyclopterus lumpus. The sequence continues at coordinate 17,747,546 of NC_046968.1, read as the reverse complement.
TTCCACAGAACCCAGGAAGTCAATCACAAAACCACAACATTTTGCAACTTGCTTTTTGTATGATCAAGACATACCATGTTAGTCAGTGAGCTCTCTGTGTAATGTAATACAATTCACGTAAATAGTCTCACAGGTGTGGAAAATTATGACAAACCATGTGTCATCATAACTTAGTTGTATGTGTATGATACATTTGTGTGTGATACATTTATAGATCATACACTGTGTGTGGAATTTGGTATCACAGCATATTGTGTATTGATATACATACCTTTTGATGAATTTCAGTTAAAGATTGTTGATGCACCCGGGGAAAAAATACCTATTAGATTCATACAAGCACACACAACACATGAAACATTAACACTACACAAATATTAAAAGTTAACATGTGCCTGTACAGTATGATTAACATCTGAGGATTACAGACTTACCAACATTGGCACTCAGGTACCAGACAACATTTTAAGAGTTATATTGTGAGAATAAGCAGATGAAGTATAACAACTATAGCATTGTAACATAAGATTTACATGCGTATCACTGTAGTTGCAAACAGTCCGCAGCGTGCTCTAAATTACTGACCTCAAAACAGCATTCACATAGGCAGTTTGGTGTAACATCAACTATCAGCACGAGCAGAGACCACTCATTGAAACTTCACTACACATGGCGATCTGAATCTCCTGCTGCGGCCTCTCAGTACCATGAAGGAGACGTGACTGCGTGACTACTAACGACGGTGAACTTGGGATAGTCAGAGCGTGCACAAAACACAGTAACAGCCTGGAGCTGAATATCACGTCAGGTTAAAAAAAGAAGAAGGGAAATAGCAGTCTTTGTTCATTTATTTCACTAACTATTCTCCAGAAATGTACCTTGCCATTAAAGCTGCATGGTCTAACCCGGCTGCTTTTAACAGTTAGGTTAACATTACTTGACAAAACAAAATGCAGTGATATTAATATAATTCGTGTGCCTCATTACTAACCTTTGTGAGCAATGTCTGTTCCTACAATTGCATTAACCTTAATGCGCTCTCTTCGCTAGCTAGCTAGGTTAGCTTGTTGCAGCGGTGGAGGGGTGGAAACCACCAAACTCGGTCTGAGCTGGTATCTCAAAAAAGCATAATATATATGGGATAATGAGGAAAGTCATTAAATTGTGGCATTGAATTGACAACTTGTTCAGTCCTTTAGCGGCGTAAAGACAACGTAGACCAGCTTTTTTTTTAAATCACTAACATAAGCTTATGACTTAAGTTAAATAAAGTTACAGCACAGTAAAGTTTGTTAATTCTCAGTAGCGCAAAACACTGTTCAACTGCTGCAACAACTTGGTTATAACTTCTTCGTTAACTAACTATAATTAGGTCTTACCTTTGGGAAAACAGCAGCCCTTCAACACGTGGCAGAAGATGTGCGTGTGGCGCAGAATGCGTGAGTCAGAAGTGGAAGTTGATTAAAAACAAGGACCTCCAAATGAGTAAAATTAATCAATTTCCTGCATCTTTGACTTTACTGATGAAATATAATTAAAGTTTACTCAGTGATTCACAGCTGATTTTATTCATTCACAATTAAGTAAAATGTAATTAATAATCAAACGACATTTCTTAAACTCAGCTCAATGTAATTAAAAACGGTACATAGTCATTTTTATTATGTAAAAGTTACTATTATTTATTTAGGAGATATTAAGTCATTCAAATCCCAGTTTTTACAGTGTGCTTCTTGCAACCCTTCATTGAAAATGTCACTTTTATATTGAATGAAATATTAAAACCCTTTTCTTTTAAAGCTGGACCATAACATTATGTTGAAAATTCAAATGTATTTAACTTAATGTCACACTCATCTTTCTGTTGCATGACACGTGGACACATTTGGTCTAAACTACATTTAAATGTAAAACAGATTTAAGGTTTTAGCAGTTTGACATTTATATTGATGCACCTGCTGAAGGCTTTTCAGGATTACGTCCACGAACACTTGAAATGGAGTAATTGTTTATGACTGTTGGTTTAATCCGTTATTTAATGAATGATGGGAGGAACTGAGCTGATAACTTCTGTGGTTTTGTGGTAAATGTCACATTAGTAGTTTAATATTACATGACGCCATCTCACTGATCTTGACAGTGATGATTATCACATGTTGTCATGACAACCCAATGTTTATTCATGGTACAGAAGCTGAACGAACACTCAGTTAGCATTACTTTAAGAGAGAAGAATGAAAGCCGTTCAAACTTAGATTATCATCTTTAATAAATATTTGAGTAATTCTCTATTGTCTCGTTTAAAAGAATCCCCTCTTCTTTTACAATTGATTTCTTTCCTTGTGCTGGTTGTGTGGAACCTGAAGGAGCTGTTCAACCTGCATGCGCGCACACACACACACACACACACACAGACCAAGAGGTTAGACTAAACCAAAAAAAGGCCATCCAAACATCATAAACCACAGTTTATACAAACTGTTGTGTTGTATTGTGTGTGTGTGTGTGTGTGTGTGTGTGTGTGTGTGTGTGTGTGTGTGTGTGTGTGCGTGTGTGTGTGTGTCTGTGTGTGGAGGTGTGGCTGGACAGGCTAGTGTGTCATTTCCTGAAGGAAAATGATAGTGACTGTTACCACTTCCTGCATCATCGTACCAATGTGTCAGCTGAAACAAACAGTTCTCTTTCTCCCCGTGGGTATTCTTTCCTTCAAGTTTGACACGAGGAGGGAACAGAAGGGGGAGGAAGAAGACCACAACAGCAGTCAATGAGAGGAAAGCAGTATTCAGCCCACAGAACCATCTGTGGTGTGCAAGAACTCAACAAACATTTGCCAGAATGCTGACAGTAGCATGCACACACGCACACGCACGTATACTGTAACATATTTATGAGCACATGTTGTACCCACTTCCACAAGCTTCTCTTCTTGTCTCTTCTCTACAATATTCAAGCATAAACAATCACTAATATCTGAACTATCATGTTTGATACATGCTTGTGTTTCCATACAGCAGCCAGTAAGTCACTGCATCTATTAGGAGTCAGCTTTCATAGACAGCTTGGTTTCCACTCCGACCCATGTCGCATTATGTTGTCTGAGTTTATGGCAGTAGAGGCAGTACTTTTTTCCCACATATACGCAAACACAACAGGGTCCTTTCTCAAGACTGCAGCAGACCAAAGTGACACGGAAAACACAAAACCTGTCTGGACTCTACGGAGAGCGCTGTGAGTGTATTTCACATGCAGGTCACATTCAAGTTCATAGGGAAAGAAAAAAGCTCTACAAATGGCAGCAAGCCAACCGCTTTGCAACTTTTATTTTTAGTGGGAACTGTGAAGGGAATATATTCATCTACTGCAGGATTATTTACAATATATCCTTATTATAAACTATTTAACAAGGTAATCTCACAGAGATCAAATGTTAAATTCCCCAATGGGATCAATACATTCATGTATTAAAATTAATTTTATGAATTAACCAGAGCCAAACGCATAACTACACACACTGCAAGTAGTTTGATTATTCTGAACATCTGCAGTATTCTTGGCTATTGATAAAAATGAATCTGACAAAAAACCTTTTGTATCGGTTCACATAGTCAGACGTAGATGCCGATATGGATGTATCATGCACTATGAATCTGTACATGTATTCTCTGTAAGGGTGGATCTTCCAGTAAGCCCTCTTTCTTTGCCAAGACAACTTAGACTACTGGAAAATTATTCACAGCACATTTGTTTCAAGTGTCTTGTGCTGAGCAGGTGTCACCACACGTTTTGACAAGCATCAAAAAGGTTATTGGGATCATAAATTAAATCTGGAATTGCAGGTTCTGATATGTTGGCATGGTTTCTTTTGTTGCCACGAAGTTTAATAACAAACATATAACAAATATACATTGTAGTTACAATCAGTATGTTGACGTGCTTTCCGTGTGTCTGTGTGTGTATGGTGGTGTGGGGGTCTGTTTGTATGAATGATTTGATGAAATTAATTAAAAACTGATGTCTGTTTTCTTGAACTTTGGTCACACATTTCTGCTTCAATGAAGAAACCACTGGAATAAAAGCTGAATGTGATAATGTGTGTTATGGTTGGGAGCATCTTCTTCATGTTTCCCCATCGTTTGTTACTTTTTCTCACTACAAGGTGACATATTTAACCATAGGTCGTTTGGACTTGAATGGCTATGACAGTGATGAATCCTGTCACAATGGTGTCACCACACTTGACCAAGTATCTAACAGATCAGACACTTGTACAGCTCCACCACGAAGCCCTCAGACAAGAAGCAGCAGGGCAACGTTGCATTGCCTCATGGTTAGTTGGGACTTGGTCATGCATTAGCGCACATATCTGAATATACAAAAACCTAGAACTATATATTGAAAGTTGCACACTCAATAATATAAAACTGATAAATCAGGGACTGCCCATGGAGCGCGATTAAGTTTATTTTCTTTGGATTTTTTATTATCAATATGAAATATCCCTTTATCTCTGAGATATGTGTAAACCATTTACTCAACCTAGATAAAATGTACAAACCACTATAACAATATGGGAAACATGGAGGACATGACTGTGGGAGACAAACAAAATAAAGACATGTGACAAAAAGGTGCAAGCTGTAATACACTAACTTTTACAGAAAATCACCACAATGTCTCAGTCAGTTTAATTTGGTGTTAATAAACATCCTTATAGACATTTATCTTGATCAATAAGTTAATAGAGTGGAAAAGGGTTCTTTAGCTCATTTGGGCGCCAAACAAAGATCATTTCAATTTCAGCCTTTTACTTTGGATCCTCCAGTCATTAAATGAACGTGTTACTTCCTTTATATACCCATTTTACACCCAGCTTCTGTTTAAGTACAAACCAAATATCGTCGTTGTGAAATAAGTGTGTATTACTTCATTGTTTTATTTCTATTACATACAGTATCTGCGTTACATAAAACGGGATGACATTGTGATCCCTAAGAGACAGGAAGACAATACAGAGGTTCAACTGGACGAGGCTGGCATCATGCAGATTAGTCATAAACCAACATTGTTAAGTCCACTTAATGACTGTCACTGGGACAGTTGTTTCTGAAGATTTTTAGAACAAAAATCTCAGTTTTAAGGCGCAACAACAAATTTCAATTAAATTCTATGTATTTTGTGTAGCCCAAAATGACAAATTAGCATCAGAGGGCTTTACAATCTGTACACATTCGACATCCTCTGTCAATCTGTAGCTTAGGCTGCCTATTGTTATCGCCCTGGTTACACCATAAGTCATAACATTTGTTTTAGCATCAGAGACATAAAGTAGCTGAATAAACTGAATTTGAATGTGCTAAAGTGCTTTACACAACAACAAAAAAGCCATATTAAATGAAAACCAATATGATTAACAATAGAAAACTAGTATGAATGAGACTAGGGTCACTGAAGATAGTGACAGAAAACAAAATGAAATCTGTTATGCACATATCCACCACATAAATGTTGAGGTGACTGTCTCATTCCAAGCAGCTACTTTTTTGTTGCAAAGGGAGCGTCTGACATTTTAGTGATAGACTAGATGTCTTCACACCATTCTAGTTGAGATGAAATCGATGTGACGACAAAAACAGGTCCATGTCAATTCACTCAATTTAATGTGTTGAACCATTTTCAATTATTTCTTAGTACTATGAGAAAGATATTTTTATATACATTTTGAAGAGAGTATATTTACTGAGCTTGAAAATTAATTGACCACACATTTTACTTCACGGAGGAAAGCACATACTTGTAATGTGTGTAATGGGTTCAAAGGTCTTGTGTAAGCAGCATACCCACTGCACAAAAAAATACATAAATAAGCCAGAAACTCTGCCATCCAGTTTTTCTAATTGTGAGTGTCCACGGATTATAAAGGTGGTACATTTAGATTGACCGGCTATTAGAGAGCCGTCGTTCAGTGAACAGTGACGTCCTTCAGTTGTTTACAACCATCTTTGCTTTGAGGCGGTTCATTTTGAGAGGAAGCAGGCCCACCATCTCTGTACTCAACTCCAGCTCCGTCTCCACAGCGGCTGCTGCCTCAGGGTGGGCCTCACAGTACTGCACCACGTATCTAGACAAGTGATGGTAAACACATTATACAGATGAACAACATGGCAACTAGGAGCATGTAAACTGTAAAGCACACCTCCAGGTTGACTCATTTCAATGTCTTTCAATTCCAAATACATGTGTCTTCATTTGTCCCTGTGCTTCTACATTGAAGCTGGAGTGCAGGACTTTTACATATAAATGGACGGCTTTTACAATCAAGCTTTTGCCAAACCAGTTGACAGAATGCCGATTACTCCTATTGCCAGCAAGGAAACTTCTCTGTATTTCTCACAGCGTGTTGGAGTTGAGGTGTCTGGAGTCTGTGGCGGCTTTGCCTCGCTTGTAAATGTCTTCCCGCAGAATTTTTTTTAACTTTAAATCCTTATCCTGTACACCAACAGGATTTTTATTATATGAAGCATCCACTCCATATGCAAGTTTCTGCCATACTCCTAGCTGCTGCTCTATCGCTATGGTCTCTCCCATATGGTAATTACTCCCACCGCCAGAGACAAACGTTCCCCCCTCCAACTTTAACGGCAACATATTACTTACTTAGTCATTGCATTGACTACTCCTTGTTGAGAGCACATTTCTTAATATGCAAAGTATTTGGATATATCCCCATAAGTTAACAAATATCTCTTCTTACTTGTAGTGTTCAAGAGATTTGTCAAGGTTTTCCAGCTGAGCAGAGGGTGAAGGGCTGATCAGTCGGCTGTAGAGTCGGGCCACTCTGAAGCGGGCCACCAGAGCCGGTCTGAGCACCTCCTCCTCCAGGTGCTCTGGAATCTTCCCCTCTGGAGAACACAGAGAGTCGAGGAACATCTGGAAGTATCTGGAGAGGAGAACAGAGGACTTCAAATAGTGATTGAATAAATGTAGATGCACAGAAACACATGGATTGTCCACACACACTCACTTGGCAGAGGCAGAGCAGAGATGGTTGAATTTATTAATGGTGTGGTTATCTAGAGACTCGGTATCAGATTGTCTGTTGGCCAGTGTCAGTTTCAGGTCCATCATTTCATTGTAAATCTCAGCCAACTCAAACATCATCTGTCTGCGGATCATTAAGTAGTACTGGGCGTTCAAGTCTGTAGGGAGAAACGGAGAAAGTCAGATTTAATCAATTATGTCACCGTGCATGGACATTTGGGTTGAACACGTTGACAAGCTGTTTCCTTTTATCTTTTTCTACTGAAATAAATATATATATATATATATATTTTATTTTTTTAAATATTCAAATAGAAAAAAAGAGAGAAACTTCAGAACAAAATTAGCACAGTACCACTGCAGATTGGCTCTAGCATGTCAACTCTGCGTTTGTGCATTTTGCAGCGTCGCTCCAGATCCTCTTCATAGAAAGCAAGGGCCCGGAACAGAGCACTGTGATCCTGCAAGATCTCTATGTGGTCCGTCACATAGCCGTCCATCTGGAAATACTCCTTGGCCTGCAAGAGTGAGTGAAAGGATGGAAATCATTTACCATGTTTAGCAGTTTAAAAACTAAACAGTGTGGGTTCAGCCCCTGGAGTATTTTCTTTTTTATGGAAGCCTGTCTTGATGAAGAAAAAAAATGGTGTGTGTGTTGCATACCTGTGTGACATAATTTTGTCCCACCAGAAAAACAGCTCTGGCCTCAGTGAAGTCCAGTGGTAGCAAACAGTGCACCTGGAAAATAAAAAGCCACGAGTTTAATCTCATCTGCTACAATAGGTTGAGTATTAAATTTACAATAAACTTAAATCTGGATTTGTAGTCTGGATTATAGCTGTGATACTATCGAATACAATCTTATATTGCTAATACATGGCAGTAAATAAAAAGCTAGTTGTAACATATTAATAAATGGAAGCATTAATACCGCTTCTGACACGCGACAGTATAAAATTATCCTAATAAACAAAACAAAAAACATTACGCGTAGCACTAGCAATGTATAGACCTTCTCTTCCAGACTAGCAATGGAGTCAAAGGTGTCCTCAGAGCCAAACAGCAGAGCGCTCTTCCTGCCCTTCTCTTCCTCTTCCTCCTCACGTCTCCTTGCCATCTTCAACTCTTCTTGACGATCAGTGTCGAGCTCCCCAATGCTGTCCTGGTCACAAACACATGTGGACGCATATTCTAAAGAGACTCAATATAATTGTGTGAATCTAAACTAAGAGAAAAAAGTTTAACTGCAAATCCTTAAAATTATTTCATCTTTGATGCAAACTTGTTTTTCTGTGGGGTTGACTACAGATAAAGTTGAGGTTCTTGTGGGTGGTGCTCTTTCCTTCAGCCATGGTGGCTGTCACTGTTCATATGAGAGGTGTGGACTTGAATACAAACATTTTATTAACAGCCACACAATAGTAACTACACTCATACAATCATGCCGTACCTCTAGCAGCTTCTTAGAGTCCTGCAGGACGTTGAGACAATATTTGATCCAACATCTTGCAATCTCTGCTCTCTTCTGTCTGAGCTGCTCCCTGCGCTCACTCTCTGTCTCACCTGAGTCATACAAAAGGGAGAAAAATGTTATATATCTGGATGAAGTGTGAGGGAGTGATGGAGAAGGAGTCCGAGAGAGGAAAGGAGGCAATGACTGTACGATTGGTTTTGCTCAACAGTTTTGTTCACGCCCGCATGACTCATAGTTCATTAAAACTATAGAATACAAAGGAAATAAGAAACTAATGTGCTTATATTGATATATGTATTAATTAAAGTTTTAGAAGGACACTCACTCTCCTGTGCTGCGGCCTCAGAAGGAACCTCTCCTGCTAAATCTGATATGACAGTAGCTGCTGAGAGGCAATGTCTGCCTTCCATGTATAGGCCCTAGAAATCACACGCAAACTCTTACACAACAGATCTTACAAATACGATTTATACAAACAAAGTTATTGCAGCGTAATCAAAATCAATTGACTCCATGTCAAGTCTCAAAAATGTACCACAAAACTGTGTAAAAGCAAGGCAAAATAGATTTTTCTTCAGATAACATTTTAAAATTTAAATCACTATGGTCCCTACCTTAGTGATGTAATACTGTGATAGTGTGGCAGCGTTCAGAGCCCACTCCATTGGACTGAACTGATTTAACTGTAACTGTCTCTGCAGGGTGCTGTGGCAGTAGGTGGCAGCACGCTCAGTTTCACCTGAAATACAAAACACCACCATTAATAATACCATCAAGAAAAAGCAAAACATTAATATAACAAGAATCAGCTCCACTATCTTGACATACATTAATATGACTCAAGTTCAGAGGGATCAGAAATGCATCAAATTAATGGATATGATCCGACTTCAAAATCTACTCATTAGATAAAATGGATGACAATGGATGTCAATGGATTATAAATATATTTGAAGTTCCCTATCTATAAATATTGAGTACATTTTACATTTGCTTTTATGTATTTAATTTACACAAGACAATAAATATGTACTGTTGTGCTAATTTGATTGAAACCATGTCAGACTCACCAAGGTTTTTATAGACTTGAGCAAGGTAATACATGGTGTGCGTGTAGGCCAACTCAAACCTGAGCAAGGAAAGTGTGAAAGAAAGAATAAAAGGGAGAAATTATACATGGGACAAGGCAGAGCATAACTGACAAAGATACAAAATGTTACCCAGGGTTTGCTGAATGAATGACTCCGATCATGCAAACTTTGGGACAATAGCATTAATATAAATAGGTGTGAATCTATAAATGTATGTGGGCCTTCTGTTTGGGGATGTTGGAGTTTACAAGTTACCTCTTGGTCCTTTCCTGATGTGTCAGCATGTTCTCCTCAGTAGTGAAGTACTCTGTCATATCAGTAGGTGGACTCCCATCCTAAAAAAATACAACCATGGCTCCATAATCACGTCCTGTTGCTTTTTCAAGAAACTAAAACTCATCAGTCATCGTCAGTTATGAATGCTGGTGTCAACAGTTGTAGGAAGTGACACACATGTACGGCCAATAATAAGGCCACATACTTCATTTCTCCCTTGTTCTATCTAGTGCACTGTATTCACAAGCCATCTTAATTTGAGGGAAGAAATAAATTTCAAGCATTTTTACCATCTGCAAAAAGTCCAGAGAGAGAAAAATGCAATGTCAACAGCACACAAACAGATTAATACTCTGCCGAGACCCATGAAAGGACATGTGACACTTGTTGATGGGGAGGCAAATTGATTATGATTGATAAGAGAGCACAAATGTCAATGTACGACTCACAGCAGTGCATGTTGTCAAATGTTTGTCATGATAGTGAGATGACAGACGAGTTGTGAGACTACGAAGAAGCGGAATACTCAGCCAGACGATAAGAGGCTAACAGTTGCGTAGCAGCGATGGGTTTCTTCCTCGAGTCTCTCACGCCCTGTCATGAATCAGCCAATGCATTAGCTGCTTCAAGTAAACAGCGGCACACAACACCAACCTTACCTCCTTCAGATAACGTTGGTAGATAGATTCTGCGGTTTCAAGGAATCCCTGAGCCGTCTCGGTCTCATCCCAGCCTGCCGACAGGATACCCAACTGGTTCTGATAACACAACCAGGCAAAACATTTGCAAGTGATCAGCATCATTTGAGCATCTACTGCAGTCGATTGACTATTGAATTGTAACAATTGTTAATGAACCTGATGGACTGTGATTATTGTTATGGGGAACACATATCAATAGTAGGATAATAAAACGGTAATAGATGTATAAAGGGCAAATGATGTAAACAGATTTTCCATAGGCCTACAACGCTCCTTAAATAGCGTTATTAATAATGACATTTAACGTGGTTTATTATGGTTCATCCCTAGCAACTCGTTTACATGCCATTACATTTGTCGCACGTTGTTGCTATTAAGAAATGTTGTTTGAGCTTTAAGACTTTTGCTGTAATGTCACGCCGACTGAAGACAAGTGAACGTTACCCTGACATGGATGAACAGCGACACATTCTCCGACGACACACTGCATCTCTCAAGCAGCTTCATGCAGTTCATCAGATGCTCCTGCCCGGCGGACAGCTCCTCTGTGTCAACATGGTTGACGCCCAGATAGTACTCAACCGCCCCGAGTTTAGCGGCCCGCAGTCCGGCCGGCGAGTCCCCGCTGAAGCCCTGACCGTACCCGTCCTCCCTCTGCCCGTCCACCGGAGGCTCCGTCGGCCGCTGTTCGCTGCTCTCGGCGCCGCTTTCCTCTTCGCCTTCGCCGGCTTCGAAGCTCTTGAGCGTGCAGTATATCTCCCGGAGGAGCTCCCTGGCCTTGTATTTGGAGCGGAACGGGTCGTTTTCAGGGTCATTTCGTGATTCGACAACAGTGAGATTCTGGGCGTTGGTGAATTTGTCGCAGACAGCTCTCCACTCGTCGCTGCTCGCAGACGCCATGTTGGTCTTCTTCTTTGTCGTTTAACCACAACTCTCCCAGTCGGGTTCTTTTTGTTACATTACCGCCATCTACCGGAAGTACTTTGGTTATCTCGTTATATCCATTTATTTCAAAAATGTTTTTTCAGTGTAATTTACTTTAATATGTGTGTGTCTCCTGTTATGACCAGTTATGACCAGTGGTATAATGTAATAGTAATGTTCTACTTACTAATATATCTACTTAAGTACAATTGTGGGCTACTTACTACATTTCAGAGGAAAATGCTTTCCTTTTTAGTAAACTAAAATGTTTCTTTTAGCTACAGTGTTGTCCACTTTATACAGTATACTCCACCCTAACTTTAATTACAAAAATAAAAATGCTGCTTATCCAAGATAATTTTGCATTTGCTGATAATACCTCTGTACTTTTAGTTGAGTAAAAATGCAAGAGTTTTTTAATTATCATTGTTGGTACTTTTCATAATCCCTTTCTTCAATGATCTGCTACTTCCACAACTGGTTAAGACAATGTTGATATGAAAATGGTTTAATATATTCATGCAGCTCAAAGCTATTTTTTCACATAAAAACATAAAAGCTGAGTTGTATACATAAAACACCATTAGTTTCCTGTTCATTTGATATGTACTTTTTAACTTTGTTGATAAGATGTCTTTGATATTAATTTACAAGGGCGTTACATTACGCTGAAGAGCAAAGTGTTGAGCCTAAGCATGGAGCAGTAGTCTCCTTGACATGACCATAGTTGAATATCTGACATCGTAAGGTCCCCTGATCCCTCACAATAACTATGGACTTTAAGACAAGAATCAAATGATAACTGCAAAAGCTTCATGCAAATAAATCACTTCGCTAAATTATGTTCAAGTTGCTTATAGACAGTTTATTTGAACAAACCCATAGAATCAAATCATTAAATCAGGGGGAAATAATATGAATTATACAATGGCAATAAATTAATGTGAACTACATATGATAACAACACACAGTACGTATTATGTTTGGTCAGCACTGATAGAAGCAGCTTGTCTTATTTATTATACTTTCATAAAACCATCCTCTAGGCACACCGTTCTTATTGTACATCATAACATTTTGCACAACAAACTAAAGCTTAGCTCTCTTTATGTCCTCCTTGTTTAGGTAAAGGTTCATAATTAAATTAAATAACATTATTATTTCAATTACTAAGCAGGTAAGAAAGTAATACAAATAATAATGCTGATGACCTAAAATGAGATGATTGATGACTAAAGATGTATTTGTTGAAAATGTCCAACAGCCAGTGAACTGTCAGGCTAGTTAGCCAAGTGTACATTCACCCACATCATATGTTTGTGTGTCAATAAGTGTTAAAATTTAATGTTGCATAATCTTTTTCTGTGTAGTAAAAGTGACTTAAAAATTCATGAAGATGATCAATCACGGTGACAATAGGTTAAGAAATGGTGCAAGTGGCACAGTTGAAAAGATTAGATAAGATGTTTGTATGGATTAGTTTTGATGTCCAGGTGTACGTGGCTGTTGAAGCAGCATGGTGCCACTCTGCAGTGAATGTCGGCATCTGCTTCACTCTGACACTAAGATTGCTTCTTCTTCTCCATGCTGTAGTAATATAGAAACAGTTGTTAACAAACCTACATTGTCATCATGTCACGGAATGTCACTCTGAGTTTCACTTCGATAACATTGCTCTTCATCCTAACTCTTTCATTAATTAATTGGTCAAATAGTGATCTAGGTCAAACGCCATGGTGGCAAAATGAAGACCAGGTTGAAAATAACTGGAATGACACTACTATTATCATTTCAAATAACAGGCAAAAAAATGACTTCATGATCCTTACCTAAACACACAAACTTGAAGCTTCATGACAAAGGAAATAATATCATAGACGCTGAATTGGAATCATGACCAACAGAGGGAATTTCTCTATGGACAGGTTATTGTAGACCATGACATAAAGCCAATACGCCTGAGAAGTTGTGAAAACTTTGTTGAGAAGTGTTTTTAATGACACCTGATCCGTTTAAAATGACAACAGAAAATCCCATCATAGAATATTGCTTACTTGTATTTGATGAGACGACTTCCCTGGATTAGCTGTGCTGACTCATTGGTCAAATGGCAAGCAAACAGTAGCCAGTTGCGTGGCTGTACCTTGTAGGCGAACCTCATGAAGAGCAGTGAATAGCAAGACAAAGCTAAGAGAAAGGATAAAACACACAGGCAATAGTTTATTACAGCACTGTCTTTTTATAAACCTCTTACTTATATTATATTAAGCATCTAAACCATTACAGATAAATAGATGAAGCTTAATAATATCAATGAATATAAAGTGACTAACGAGAATTGCTTTACAGAAAAGTGGAAATGACTAACCTAACTCTAGCAAAGTTACCAGAAATGAATGGGGGTATTGTGTGAACCCTTCATGTTTACACATGGGTTAATCCGCACATGTGTCCATGTCTTACCAAAGGTCATCCTGCCACTGATAATCTCAGGGCTCTTCTTCATATCTGCGATGGCGGCTATGGGAAGACCCCAGTTTGCTACAGGACCCCAGAAATGCTGTGCAGATACACACAAGGTGACACAATACAGTTTGAAACAGATTATTTATAGTTTGGGCAGTATCTTAATACGGTTGAACAGTAAAACAGAACTATACAATTACAATCACATGAATAAATACTTAATGGTATAATCTGTAAATCTTCTGAATCCCCAAAAAATATTAATTCAAAAAAGTACTGATGTCAAAAATAGAAAAGGAGAAAAACATGTCAGTCAGTAAAGATGTAAAAATTATACACCCATATTGGGTATGAGATACACATAAAGATAGACATTAACCAACAGGCAGTCATGGATGAGAAGAGACAGATAGAAACAAATGACAAACTTACCGTGCTGTTGAACAGTTTTTTTTCCAGGGCCACATAGAAGAGAAAATAACATATAGATAAGTAATACGGATATGACCTAGACTTGCGACCAACTAAAATCGGTCACGGGTCTGTTTCAGACAATTCACGAATGAAATGAGACCTAGTACATCTTAAAGACTTAAAGACAGAAAGCCAACGAAACCCCAGTGTTGCTGCTAAAGGGTACACATAATTCCTCACCATATCTATGGTGCATTTGGTTGACTCTACTTGATTTTCAGTATGTTACAAATGTTAATAAAGATTGCTCCTTGTATCACTGTGTCATAATATAAACTTTACTCTACACTTCAAGCATGCTGGTAATCTGTGGCGCACACACCACCGTGTACACAATGACCAACGTTTTGACAACAGTAAAAAAGCAGTTATCTCTGCTTGCCTTTTTCTCTAAAGTCAGATTTGAGCCTGGCCACAACTTTAAAAGCACAACTCTGTTCAATTTAGTTGTTAGAGGCAGAGTAGTTGTTTCCTTGCCACCATTTCAGAGACGCTCACAAATTACAAACCCACTGTCAAGGTTGGCAGATTGTTTTTGGTTGTTTCAACAACTGACAGCATATGTCTCCAGTGTACTTAAAACAGACATTTTCTTTAAAAGGAGTTAATAATCTACAGTCTTCACTCCATTACACTGGACAATGCTGTACAGAAATAAAAATAAGCAATACAACGGCACTTTACCCTCTGATGCCTGTGTTTTACCTTGTTTTATGTTTATTGAATGTCTTGTTCTAAATCAGTTATGTATTTTTACTTTGTTGCTGCTCAACTGAACTGACTGAGTCGCCAAGTAAATTTCGTTGTATCTTTTTATGATGACAATAAACATAATTATCAACAACCCATCTCATAAAGTGGAGACACAAGCTAACTGAGGGTTACTTTCTAACGTTATGTGACAGAAACCGTAATCGTCCTTGAAAACTAGCAGAGAACCGAGAGAAACAAATAGTAAAAAACACACTTCTTAAAATAGTCATTGTATTGTATTGAAAAAAATTGTATTGTATTGAAAAAAAATTAGCCAGCTGTTAGGTTAACTAGTATCTAGCTAACGCTAACTAGCAATCGTCACTTTAGCATAAGTGCTACTAGAAAATCTACCAGTTTTCCTTTTTACATACCTTGTCAAATAATCCCTGAAGTCTTTGCTTTTCAGATGGTCAATAGCTTTCCGTGCAATTGTCCCTGCCATGGTTTAACGTTGAGCTGGTGTCAGTTATGGACAAGAAAAGCACTCTTTCTCCGTTGAAGGGCGACTGAAAACTCAGCTCAGAGGACGACCCCGGTTCTAATTTCCGACCATAACATTGGCGCTTTACGACAGTGTCGCAATTATGCAGCGCAACCTCAGTCGGCCCAGTCTACTGCTTCAACTCTGTAATACTCAAGCTACTAGGATACTGTAGGACAGTACAAGTTATAAAGACAAGTTGCACAAAGTTTACCATCAAAGTCCATAGTATACCTTTAACCCCCCCCCCTGGTTGGTACAAAGTGAACGCTGCAACAGATGCTTAGGTGGTCTAACGCCTCACTGACAAGGCCAGGTGAGGTGAAGAACTCCACAGCACAAAGCACATTGTAATACCTGGAGTTCAATTTACCTGGGTCAAACTGATCTGCCAACCTTATATCTGTGATAATAGGCTTTTAATACAATTTGTAAATATGATTTTAATACAATTTGTAAATACAATTAATATATCTATGAGTTCTCTTTTATTGTACACCTTAGTTGTTTGGCTTTATCCTTGAATTACTTTACTTTTATTTCATGCAGTTACCTGATGGTGATGCCAGTCCAACACTGAGCGGATTCATTTGGAAATACATTGTGTTTTCTTGAAATGTTTTGTTTTGTCTTCCATCCATTTTGCTCACATTTTCAAGCAAGTTTCAGCAGTGCTGTGCCGTTCACACCACTCTTATTCATGCGAGAAGCCTTGTGACTCTTGTGTAGTGGAGACTTGGCCAAGTATGTGATCTTGTAAAATTATATTAGGACATTATTCAATGTTATTCATACATTATTGGCTTATCTGTCCTTTCTTTACTATTTTTGGTTAAGCTGTCCACAGTGATGTTGTGCTGATTGTCTATGTGCAGCAGCGTGAAATACAGACCTTTGTTGGAGTCAAATGTACATTTGACTTCAAACATGTATTTTTGTAAATGTACAATACACTGCTGCCAAATAGGCTGTTTATCTATTGCAGAAGAGGGCAATACTAATTTATAGTTATGCCCAGAAATTGCATTGGCTGTCTTTGTTTTTATTAGTGTAATATACCTTGTTAAACTACAACTTATGAAACATGAAACATGAACAATATGAACAGTATACTTGCCTGGATTTTGCACTTTAAGGTGGAATTGACACTCAGGTCTTAAGCTTTCTCCCAGACAAATAGATTATTCCAATATATCCCAATATGATTTATCTCAGTATATATTATGATAGTGTCTCTGCTGGCACTCTATTTCTGATATATTGGCACCAATATCACACATGTTCTGTTGTAATACTAAGAAATACTACCTTAGAGAAAACATTTGTACTTAATTGTATGTTGGGTCAATTAATCCATTCACAGGTTTATAGCACTTTGATATTCAAATGATAGCCTGTGTGTCTTTTTTGTATGTTTTCAGGCAATTGCATGGAGACATCTATACACACTTGCTTCATATTGGCCATTTGTAAAACTGTTACAACAATGCTTTAAGTAATTATGCAGAACAACTTGTATTGTGATGCTATTGTTACTGTTGGCAAAACAGAGTGAACTGAATTCTAACTTACCTTGGGATCTTTAAGTATGCCCCTTTGACAGAGCAACACAAAATAAATATGAAAAAATATAATTAGTAATTAGGAAAAACACTTTGGGTAAGCCCTTAAAATGTTCCAGTGAAAATTGTTGAAGGAATTAAAATGGGAAGTAATGGATATTGCTTTTAACCATAAGATTATGTAAGCGCAACAAACTCAATTTTTTTTAACCTTTTCAGCGCCATCTGCTGGGAAGTTATCGTTACCGTTTCAACGTTGACTGCCATACATGTGTTTGAAGTGTGGTTTCTGCTACAATAAGTTTATCAAATGATCAAATGGAACTTGTGTTTATCTTGTTTGGTTGAGCTTTCATCAACACCACTCACATTTGTGCAATAAGTACTGTCATGAGAACCATATAATAATTGATTATTTCTCAAATAGCATTTAATTTGTATTTGATTCAAATGTTACACCTTATATTTTAGTTTTTTTATTGAGTGTAACATTCGCAGTAATTCATTGTGGACAGTAGCGTCTTACGTAAGCCTATTTACGGCTCATGCTTGTTGTGCCGATCTATCGCCTCTATTTCTACGTCTGGCTCGCACCCTTCCTCGAGAGTCGCAGCCTTGCGCGTTCCTTTCCATCCGCGTGCCCGTGGGTTGTCCATCGTGTCTACATTGAGGGGTTCCAACAAGGAAGAGAAATGCCGACAAAAATCATCTTTGAAACTGAAGATCAAGCCATGGATGACGGCCTGGACACGGTCGCGGAGGCTAAACCCCAAAAGGTGAGCAGCGTGAGTGGTGTCGCCCTGGACAGACTGAAATAAGCGTTTAGCTCGTGCTCCGTCTCGTCACCGGCTTCTCCATGTTTAACAACATGTGGCTCAGCGCGCTAGCCCTCGGCTAACCGTGAGGAACCCGCCGTGAGATATGTTTACGGAGCAATACTAGTCGTGAAATCTTACAAAAAAGCATAGTGTAGTGTTACAGTGCATGAATTGGGGAACATGTACGCGACCCACTGTTAAGTTAATGTTCACGGTACATTGTACATTAACTTAGCCTAGCTAAAAGATCACCCACGAGTGAGCTACGTCACACGTACGTACGCGTGGGACATCGTGTTACCCTTTAACATGCCGCCCACATCTGGGTATAACTGCGGGCGCGATCTGATGACGTTTCATACAGCTGGGCTCGTCAGCTGTGAGTCGGCATACAGAGCAACCGGCTTAAAAGATTACATATTTAACTTCCTTTTTAATTATAGCTACTAATGATAACTCAAGCTCACGTACAATATGATACACTCTAGTTGTAATTGTTTTTATCAGACTACGACAATAATGATTCATTTTTACTTATTGATCAAATGTTAGATGCTCTAAGCTTTTCCTTTGTTGTGCAAATCAAATGCTGTGTACTTAAATGTCTGACCTAATTTAGATTAATAGATAAAAGATAGTTGATATTAAATGTTTGAAACGGTCAGAAATTTAAATAGAAAATAAGTCCCTCTCTCCTTATTGTATTACAATTCAATTTTGAAAAAATAAATTGTAATAACCATTGAGTTAAAAATAATGTTTACCTAATAACCACAATTCACATCAAAGTATACCCACCCAGTTTCTGTCAATGCTTCAATTATTTACTCTTCCGGTATCATTAATTTAAAATGATCATAATACAAGCAATTAAAATAATTTTATAAACAAAAATAATTTTGATTAATTTCACACAAATGCTCTGCAGTTCTGAAGATAATTGTTACAAATAAATGTGGTGTTCTTTGATCACTTATTATATTGTACCCATGAAGCTTCAGGGGTTTCTTTCTATTGGTGCTGAAAACGTTTTGAAGCTTTATGGCAGAAAGCACAGTGACATCTGGTGGTGTACAAAGCATATAACAGCCCTTCAAAACGGGCTCATATAAGTGCAATCCAATTTGAACAAGCTGTAATCTAATACATTTTGTCAGAAGTGCTGAAATATATATGTTAGAGTAAGATAATGAATAATGCATTTCCCCAAAAGCCTACATTTTAAATATTGTTGCCAATAATAAATATGAATGTGCTTTATTGGTGTAGTGTAGGCCCAGTGTCCACCGTGGGTTAATGTGTTTTAATTTCACAGTTGAGAAATTAAAACAGTCATGTCATGAATCACAATGTGATGTGATTGGAGAATAATATTGATTAAATTACCATATTACTTTTATTACATTGGTCTGTGGTATCAGCTGGAAATGTTGACTTATGATTATGTATTTCTAGTGTGCATGGCCATATTTCTCAATTCATTTGCTCTCTTATTCCATTAATGTGCTTATTACATAGTTTAGCTGAATGAAGCCCTCTCTGAAACAACAGTGACCTTTGAAACTTCAGACGTCACATTGTATCCTTTATTTGAGACTACTACAATGCAATTAACTGAAACTGTGCGTTTTTACAGGAGTGAAACAAGCTTTGATATTAACCGCCCATCTATAATTAGACCTCACATAGCCCCAATCAAATGTTGTGATTGAAATTAGAATATGATGAAATGACTACAAACTAGATTTTTCTCAAGCAGCCAACATTTTTCTTTCTTAAAACGTAGAGTAGCTCCAGTGTATTTTCACAGGTTTAACTGAATCCTATTTGACTTTATTGTTTTTCTTAAAAAAAAAAAAAAAAAAAAAAAGAAGACCAAAGAGGGGAAGAAGCTAAAAAGCAAGAAGTTGGAGGACCAGGAAGAGCAGGAGGACCCAGACTGTGAACCTCCAGCACCAAAGAAAAAAAAGAAAAAAGACAAGCTGGCTGTGGACCTAGTGAACGACCACATAGACTTGAACGGCAGCGGTAACGGTGTTGACACACCAAAGATGATTCAGAAGATGGCTGAAGGAGACACAGAGGTCAGTGATGTGTTTTTACTAGTTTGAATATGTGGTGACCAGGCCTAGTCTTGGTACTACATAGACAACAAGCTATATTTACTATCCATCCAAGTTGTTTCATGGAGCATTAGATGATCTTTCCTGGAAAAGGGTGAACAAGCTATAACATTACATTACATGTCATTTAGCTGACGCTTTTATCCAAAGCGACTTACAATAAGTGCATTAAACCATGAGTCCAAACTCAGAACAACAAGAATCAAGCAAGTACAATTTCTTCAATAAAGTTAAACTACAAAGTGCTATCAGTAAGAGCCATTTGAGTGCTACTAAAGTGTTAAACTACAAAGTGCTATCAGTAAGAGACATTTAAGTGCTACTAAAGTGCTACTACGGCGCTGCCTTCCCTATTCAAGGTATAGTCGAAAAAGATGTGTTTTAGTTTGCGACGGAAGATGTAGAGACTTTCTGCTGTCCTGATGTCAATGGGGAGCTTGTTCCACCATTGAGGAGCCAGCACAGCAAACAGTTGTGACTTTGTTGAGTGTTTAGCTCGTAGTGACGGGCTATAAAGGTCATACTCTGCCCCTTCTATAACATCGTCTCAACTTTTATCTTTGGTCTCAGAAAAAAAATAAGAAGCAAAAGAAAGCAATGGCAGCGGCTGAAACCAACGGACATTCCACCCCAAACACCCCCGTCGAGACACCGGTCCAGTCAAGCGAAGATTCTGCCAGCGACAGCGAAAAAGAAACGGTTCGACTGATGTTTTTTTTTTTTCCTCTTAGGAGGGGTTTGTGTTCCTGAATGTATGATGACTCAGCAATGTAGTAATTAGAATAAGTGGTGAAGTTTGAGGGACCACCATGAAAGCTGTTACTAAATCCTTCTTTCTAGGTGTTTTATTATTATATTGGAAAATGCCCATTTTGTAGTCTTTTATGTGCTCCTATGACATGTCGGATACTACGAGAGGTAAAGCACTTAGTATTTGTTCTCAACAGTGGGCTGGCCTGCAATATGGGAAGCTCCTCGAAGATGTTGGACATATTATAGGATTTAAATTGCCTGTTATGTTCAGATTACAAGATTCTGACTTTGTTTATTTGTTTAGAAGGAAACACCAGAACAGAAGGAAGGGGCCTTCTCCAACTTCAGGATCTCCCAATTCACCATTGATAAACTAAAAGGTAAACATCAAGTATTTACATTTTCATACCTTAGTCAACAACACTGTGGCTTCGAGACCAGAGGTGAACTGATACATGTTCAAAAATGGACATGTTTGCTGCTCTGCCCCCCCAAAAAAGAAGCTTTGCAGACTTTGTGCTTCAACATATTAATTAATTTCATGTTATAACTTATTAATTGTGTCTAAACTACTGCTTTTTATAGAATACACATGCTTTTTAATATTGATGGACGTGTTTCAGTTTTGGAGAGGTGATCTGACCCACACAATATGTTTATGAAAATTGTTAACATTTGAATTTAATGTGTTATGCACTAAAATAAGTGATTAATTAATGTTAGAAACAACTCTTTTTGTACTGCAAATGTACTTTGGAGTGTTAACTGAGCTTTGGTGCTGCGAGGCTTTGGGTTGTGATAAATAACAGATTACATGGATCTTCTTTTTTAAACCTGTCCTGTCATCCCACTTTCTTCTCCTCACTTTCTGTCACCACTCCATCATTTTCTCAGCTCGCGGAGCCACTTACTTGTTTGACATTCAGATTAAGACATTCAATTCTGTATATGATGGCGAGGACGTCATTGCCCAAGCCCGAACAGGAACAGGAAAGACTTTCTCATTTGCTATCCCTTTGGTGGAGAAGCTCCAGACGAACGCAGGGGCGTTTACCAGAGGCCGGGCTCCCAAGGTGCACACACGTTCACCTTCTCACCGATTTAAAAAAACAAGCACCAGTCACCAATTATTTGTTCTCTAAGTATGTTTGTGTATGACTGAGCATCTTTTCTGTCTGTTTGTAGGTCTTGGTGTTAACTCCAACCAGAGAGTTGGCTATCCAGGTCGCAAAGGACTTCAAAGACATCACCAGGAAGCTGGCTCTCACCTGCTTCTATGGAGGCAGCTCATACAACCCACAGCGTAAGTACTTTAAGAGTCTTTATGGCTGATGTTATTAAAATCTACGAAATATAATAATAATGTGTGTGTGTGTGTGTGTATATGTGTATATATATATATATATATATATATATATATATATATATAGAAAATGCATAACATGACCATGTAAATACCATCTCCTTATTATTTTTGTATGTGGTTTCCCCTTCTCTCTAGTTGATGCTATCCGTAATGGTATCGATATTTTGGTCGGTACCCCTGGTCGCATCAAAGACCACCTCCAGAACAATAAACTTGACCTCTCTAAACTGGAACATGTTGTTCTGGATGAAGTAGACCAAATGTTGGACATGGGATTTGCAGAACAGGTTGAAGAGATTTTGTCTTCATCATATGAGAAAGGTACAGTGAATCTGTGTTTTGTTTCATGAAAATCTCTTTGCTGTGTGTGTGTTTATATATTCATGGTGGAGGGTTAATATTTTGGTTTGTGTATCGTATATGTAACAGAGTTTTAGAGTAACTTTTAGTCTTTACCTACTTTACGTGTGTGTGTGTGCGTGTGCGCATGTGCGTTTGTTTGTGCATGTGAGCTGTCTCAATGCCATTTTTGGGCTCCTGAGCTTCAGTCGTAATCAACAGCAAATATTGGGGAGGAGGGGGGGCTCAATCTGTCACGGTCATCACCGACGTTACCAAAGATGTCACCCCACTGCTCTCTGTGCTTAGGGTCTCCTTATCTGTTGTGTATGCAACACATTTATGTATGTTGATGTACTGGCTCGTTTGTGGACCTGGTTCTCCCCTTAAGTGGATGTCTCCGCCATTTCGGCAGTACCCGGCTGCACGCCTGTAATTCATACTCTCATGAATGAGGCCATGTGAATTTTAAACCCACAAACAAAAAATGAAAAGGTTGCAGTCTGGATTGCTGTGTTAAAGTAGATTTAAAGATTGGTGTAAAGTGGTCATGTATGTATACATTTTTTTAAAATGTGTGTGTGTGCGTGTGCTCCTCCCCAGACTCTGAATCCAACCCACAGACTCTTCTGTTTTCGGCCACCTGCCCTCCCTGGGTTTACGAGGTTGCACGAAAATACATGAGACCAGGGTGCAAACATGTAGATCTGATCGGCAAGAAAACACAGAAAGCTGCAACAACTGTAGAAGTAAGTGTGTGTTTGTTTGTTGGCAGAGGTGAAAAGGTGATTGATGCAATTTAACAAGCGTTACAGCATTCTTAATTCGTAGGCTTAGCGCTCTCAAACTTGCCTGTTAGCAGAGACAGTTATACAGTTAATCTCCACCAGGAAAGCCCAGAAACTTAATTTGCAGTAAAAACAAAATTGCTGTATTCATCAACACCAACGTAATTGTAATCAAGTTAAAGTCTGCCAGCTGGATTAATGAAGATGTCTCTTCTCTCACTCCCTGGCTTCTCTCACCTTGTGGTTCTCTCTCTGTAGCATCTGGCCGTCGCGTGCCACTGGTCACAGCGTGCAGCTGTAATAGGGGATGTGATCCAGGTTTACAGCGGCGGCAACGGCAAGACGATCGTGTTCTGTGAGACAAAGAAAGAAGTCAACGAACTTTCCATGAATGCATCCATCAAACAGGTAGACACTCATGCAACAGTTTATGAATATCCGATTCATACAGCAGCAGGACATTACAACTTTATCAGGGGAGAAAGAAACTGTGATGAAGAAGCAGGAAATGTGCAGTGTTCAGTTCTTAATTTATTTTGTATGTATCTTATCAGAGTTCCCAGACCCTCCATGGTGATATTCCTCAGAAACAGAGAGAGATAACACTGAAGGGCTTCAGGAACGGTGGGTTTGAGGTTCTGGTCGCCACCAACGTTGCAGCACGTGGATTAGACATCCCTGAAGTCGACCTGGTGATCCAGTGTGCTCCACCCAAGGTGTGATATGTTAGAATTTCACAACACGTTTATCTTTGCATTTATGAAACATGCCATTTATT
This sequence comes from Cyclopterus lumpus, assembly GCF_009769545.1. Taxonomy (NCBI): domain Eukaryota; kingdom Metazoa; phylum Chordata; class Actinopteri; order Perciformes; family Cyclopteridae; genus Cyclopterus; species Cyclopterus lumpus. The sequence goes on along the minus strand of NC_046968.1, from coordinate 17,723,338 downwards.
TCCTATGGAAATGTTATGAAATTTTAGATTTACAAATATGTTCTGATCTTACGGTACTGATCCCATTTACTTAAAACAAGACATTTCAAAATTGGTATTTACACATTTTGGATTGAGTTGAGTTGAAAATGAAAACCGCTGCAACAATGTATGTGCAATGGTTGATCAATAAGAAAAGAAGAATGAACTCTTCCTTGACAAATGTTAACTACAGACTTTCTCATTAACAGTCTTGCACATGGTATGGACTTATAAAGACATGTCACCTCTACTTTCTCTGAAAATGTTTCTGTCTCTGTGGTTGGTGTCAGGATGTGGAGTCATACATCCATCGTTCAGGACGTACGGGCCGAGCCGGCAGATCTGGAGTCTGCATCTGTTTCTACCAGAGGAAAGAGGAGGACCTGCTGCGCCACGTCGAATACAAAGCCGTACGTGTCTCTTTTTGCATTCAGTCCAAGTAGAAAAGGACAAAGGCTTAAAACGGCAACAAGTTGAATTGTTTGCGGAGCTATGAGAAAATACACAAAACATAGCTTCTAGTGACATCTGTGCTACAAATGGTATGGAAATGGACAAGGAAGGCGAGAATAGTACATACACAAATAGTACATTAAAGAATAGAAGAGCATTTCCTTAGATGCAAGAGTTGAGGATGATGCGGCTGCGCTACATAGCGGCCAGACTGAAATCCACCTTATCCCTGTAGTCTGAACTGATGTAAAAAGACTCAGACATTCAGTGCAGCCTGTTTGACTCTACTCCAGATGTTTCTATATTGATTATTAATCAAAAGGCATTGTATTTGGTTTTCCAGGGTATCACATTCAAACGAGTTGGCGTTCCCACTGCCAGCGATATAATCAAGTCCTCAAGCAAGGATGCTGTCAGGTAGATCAATCTGGATAATAAGAGCCGAATGTAACCATATATATTTTGTTTTGGATGTATGAAACTACAGTTATTGATTCCTGTTTGAAACGTTGGACTGTCAGCCACATCATTTGTCTAGTGAGCTTAATTAATGCTCAATGTGAAACACATTTATGACAGAAAGCAATCAAGTTTCAGATTGTTCTGATTTTCTTTCTGTATTGTGTCCAGGTTTCTGGACTCTGTTCCAGTTACAGCCATCGGGCACTTCAGAGCGTCAGCTGAGAAACTGATTGAGGAGAGAGGAGCAGTCGATGCTCTCGCTGCTGCCCTGGCACACATTTCTGGAGCCACAAATCTTGAGCAGAGGTCACTGCTCAACTCTGATGCTGTAAGTTTGGTTTTAAACTTGTCATAAACGACCTATACATAACACACAAATATATTCACAAACAAGAAAACAAAAAAAAAAATGACAAAAAGTTATATACACACCAACTCAGTTGTTATGGTAACTGGGCACACTACTGTTTAACACTAAAAACCTTGCATGGGTTTCTCAACAACTGCAGGATAATTCAAACGGCAACAGTCTTGGGGGACACACATACAAATGTGTTATTCTTTTAGATGCTGTATAAGCCTAATTCCACCTAATTCATTGTTTCTGTTTTGTTTTTGCAGGGTTTCACCACTGTGCAGATGGTGTGTTCTCAGGAGATGCATAATCTGGGTTACGCCTGGAAATCTATCAAAGAGCAGCTTGGAGAAGAGTTTGAGAGCCACATTCACAGAATGACCTTCCTCAAAGGCAAAACGGTATGTAAACACACAAATATGTACATATGGGAGGTGCTGGTGGGGTTTATATACAAGTCAAAGAAATTATATTCGTTACATTTCCAGATTTTTCAATTCCAGATTGTGATGTATTTTATTATTGAAGCCATTGTGGAACTTGACCTTGTTAGATTCTACTTTTATCAGCTTACAGTTAACATTAGGGTTTGACTGACCTCTGTACGGAAAGTGTATATTTGATTTGGTGTATACCGTTGCGCATTGATACAAAGAGGTACTCTTGTTACAACACACTTGTAATGTCTTGCCAAAAAAGGTCCCCGAAGGGCCTCGTAAATGAAAGTAATAGAATTGACAAATTAAAAAATAAATAGGAAACCAGGTGGTAAATCAAAATGCAAATTGAAGAAAAGAACCTGTGTTTTCTTGAAAGATCAACACTATTGTTTAGTTTATATGTAAATTTAGCTAGAGCCACACAAACATGTTACATGACTAATTATTCACAGCAAGTAAACAGCAAATATCTGTTGCCAGAGTAAATGTGACACCCTTTTGTAGGCGTGATCTTACCTGTTGTGGCTCTTACTCTGATAGCACAGCAGCTACATAGACTTACCCCAGAAACACTCACCATCTCACTTGTATTGTGTTTCTAACAGGGAGTTTGTTTTGATGTCCCATGTGCCAAAGTCAAGGAGGTTCAGGTGAGAACAAGTGCAAAAACTCCCCTCTATTCAAGATGTTGTATGGACTGTTTATAGTGTCTTCAAGATTAAATTGCTCAAGATAAATAATATGACGTAAAATCTGCTAACATCTGAACAACCTGTTCACTCAATCCTTCAACAGGATGCCTGGAAGGACGGTCGCCGGTGGCAACTGAGTGTAGCCACAGAGCTCCCAGAGCTGGAGGAGAAGCAGTTCAGTGACCGAGGTGGCGGGAACAGAGGAGGAGGCTTCAGGGGTGGAAGAGGGCGTGGTTTTGGGGGAGGTGGTGGCCGTAGTAATGGGTTTCGGAGTGGTGGCGGTGGCTTTAGCAACAAAAGAGGAGTACACAAACGCAGCTTCGGTGAAGCTTTTGATTATTGAAGCGCCAATATGCAGGACCGATAAGACCGTCACTCATCTGGGCTGGCAGGGGTTATTGGCTGAGTGGAATCAATGGATTTCATTTCCATCATCAGCATTCAGATATTCTGCAGCTTCATATAGAGCACATTAAATGACCAATATCCCCCCTCTTTCAAAATATGGTGAAAATTCTATCGTATCTGATAATTAGATTAGCATTTCCTGCTGGTTTAAGATCAGACTTTCTGTGTGCAGTTCAAAACAAGACCACTGGCAGCCATTTTGTAAAGATGGTGTGTGCTTTTTTTGGGTGACAAATTAGTTGAAACTCGTGAAAAGAAATTTGTGCATAATTCAGTTGCTATTTTTTTGAATGGCATAGGATCAAAACAATTGGGTAAAGAGTTTAACATTATATGATGACTTTTGAAAGTGTCATTCATTGAGTTGTATGTAAAGTGTTACTCTTTTGTTTGTACTGGGTGTTTGGGGAACGGTGGCAGTAATCAGACTTGAGCCTTTGTCCAAAATTGAAGGTACCTCATCCTGACCTAACAACATGAAACATCCTACTTGTTGCATGACACTAGATAACTGTGTAGCACCATGAAGCTGCACTGCAGACAGTCATATGGTAGGCAATGTGTTTCTGCTCTGCACCCACAGAGAACAGTGAGGAAGTGAGCGTTAACCTTAAAGGTTGTGCTCAGTGTCGGGTTGCTGCCTTAACTCTTCCCCAAAATATATTGGATGATTGCTCTGCAATTGCCTCTATTTAATAACTGTATCTACTGCTTACATTCATTTGAATGACATTACTTGTTCATTAAAAAAGGTCAACTCAGGTTGTGTTTATTCTTTTTAAAGGGATGTGAAATAAGCATGTATACATTTGAATGTGAACTGCTTTTCGGAGCCTGACACTAAACTATTAACTTCAACTGGCCTTTAAGAAAATGTAGGTGCAAACTGGATCGCTAAGAACTTAGTGCTATTAGGTTGAGACTGTCAGGAGAGTGCACCAGACAGCAATACTATAACGTACTTCACCTGACATTGTCTAATAAACCCATTTCTGGAACAATTACAATAGTTCTGTATTCAGTCAGAGGATATTCAATATTTTACTAATAGCAAGCATGTGATGAGATGAGGTGTAATTGCTGCTGATTATTATAATAATTATTTCTGAAATATGTAGTTATATCTATTTTACAATAGAAAGAGATTGTTCAATTATTTGATTTTATCAATTCAGTAGTTTCTTAGGGAGTTTCTTTACAAGAACATGTTATCCCTTTGTAAAGTGCGTTGTTAGATTCTGTATACATAATTATAATGATACCATCTTGACGAAAAAAAAGGAAACCGTGTAGATTACACCAGACTTTAAAATACACAAGGTTCAACAATACAATGTTAAAAGTATTTCTTACAATATTTCATGTGCAAATGTTGCATTTAAAAATCTTTGAAGGCCTGTCACTGTTTCTTGGGGGCAACCCATTCAAGTATTTGATTATTTATTTTAACCTGACTTGACAAGGAGCTCATAAATACATTTACTTGGACAAATAAAAATGTTTTGCTTCCATCTACATCAAGCTCATTGTGATTGATAAAAAACAACAGATTCTGTTGTAGGCACATAATAACAAAAATAATTAACAAATTGGACTGATTTTTGCCACGGAGTTCACTGTTTCACTGGTTCCAGTTGGTTGTTATGGACTACAGGTCATCATCTGTAAACCCAAGTTCACTGGCTCTGTGGTTCTCCAGAGTCAAACCATCATCATCCTCCTCCTCCTAGGTGACAGGAAAACACGTACACAAAAAAGAAAGATTGACATGTATATGAAGATACTTATCCTAACTTTTGTTAAATTATTTTGTCTTTTGCTTTAAATGTTAAACATGTTTTGCATCTAGCTGTTGTACAATCCAAAAAGGTTTTTGGCACATTTCAAATTTGTCAGATAGGGACAGCTTTGCGGGAGAGAGAGGACGACATACAGTTAAACTCCTTAAACTGACCACTGGGTACATTGTGTAGAGTTCGCCACGTGATTGGTACTTGAGGGATTTATTACACGTATAATTGTGTATCTATTGTATTTAGTAGTCTTATGTCTACCTGCCCAGGAAGTGCAGGTGGAAAGTGGCTGACATTACATCAGTGGAATACACCACAGTATATTTAGAGTTAGATATTGTACATTCAAGTCAACCAGGCTTAAGTTATTAAAACAAATCTTTATGTCGTGATCCTTTGGGGACGGCCTAACATTGTTAAAACTCTCATTGGGATTAATTGGGATTCAATCTTTCCATTGAGTTTCTTAAAATTAGCGAAACATGACCTTGTGCGGTGACAGATGGCATTGCACTGTTGGAGGCGACCTAACGCAGGTGGAGTTGACGTCCCTTAATTAGTAACTTTACATCACTGGGAAGCTGAGTGAGCGCACGGGAAACAAATGTGAAGGGAATCCAGTGGTCCTTTTCCACCCAATTAATGTTTAGAAAGTTAGCAGTTTAATTAAAAAACTGGGTAGTTAGCACGTTTTCCATGAGACTTTATGGACACTTTTCCACCGTGGAGAACAGCGGTCTTCAAACAGCGGAAGGTGAGTCGACACTCTTCCTGCTCGCTCCGGCCTGAAGACCAGTCGCTGTCTGAATGAACATCACTTTACTGTTGTAGCTAATGGTTTACATTTGTCTCAGCATATCAGCGGTTTGTGTGGCATCATGGTCAAGGCTGCGGACGTTTGTCTAAAGTTTCACTTTGTAGGTGGAGTCCCATAATTGGCTGTGTGATTTTGTTTTTAGCCCATGCATAACGTTGGTTATTGGATTCCTAGCATTCTTCCTTTCTATTTTGGCTGTGTTAATGAGTAATGAGCTTTAATAACCCATTGCTAAGGAATACTGCATTATATGGAGCCAGCCGTTATGTGTTGGTGGGAGTCCTGTGTGGAATCTCGTGCTACTCAATTCATTTTGTAGTTGGCACAATACCAGAATTAACCAATTTATGAGATTTAAATGCTGTAAAAGTCTATCATTATTCCCTTGTTAATCAAAACTGATTTGACTTTCATTTTCAACTAGATTAAAAGCTTTTCAGTTCACCCTATATAAGTGTCATCATACATGCATTGTTTTATTTAAATTGAAACATAATTTTGTCATAATATCATCCTCCCTTTGTAAAAACTGGGGAATGTGGTTTAGTGTGGTGTGTAATAATGCTTGAGCAGTGCAGGATCTTTTGAGACTTTGTTGGGTGGCTCTCGGACTCCCTTTGGGGGTTTGGGCGCCCAGAAGAAGTTAAATGCATCAGTCTAGGCAAAATAAAGATGCTAACGTTATATTTATGATTACCCAATTAAAGTGATGAACGTATTAATACATCAACAATCCATCCATCCATCCATCCATTTTCAATACCGCTTATCCTCATTAGGGTCGCGGGGGCGCTGGAGCCTATCCCAGCTGACATAGGGCGAAGGCAGGGGACACCCTGGACAGGCCGCCATCAACAATCCAATTAATATAATCCAATTATATATATTATTCTGAAATGGCCCATTAAGTACTTTTTCTTTTCTTTTGGACCTTTATGCCATTCACTCACCAGTGTCACATAACAAATCTGTTCCATTTTATGTATCAATCCACGGTTATTATAATATTTGTGTTATTATTATTATTATGTAGACTACTTCTAACTAGAAATGCGATTCTAGGGGTAGCCAATATATAACTGTTAAATACCACCACCCCATATGTTTGGTTCTCCAAAAGACAAACAATCGATATGTAACAATATCCATAAGAATATTCATTCAATGTTAATCTGCATTCTTCCCATAAATAACCTTTTTCTGAATTAATTCTTAATTAATTTTCCATCTCGGTGGATAAATGTGGTTGGGAAAATGTACTGCTACATTTTCCCAACCCCTCTTAGACCTACTGCATTTTTTTTAATGGTTCCAAGACTATTTTTGTCACTTTAAGTGAAGTGTAATCTGCAAAGGCAGCTGTTTGAATCACACTTTAATATCCAACTGTATATGTGTTTGGAACTTATTAACCGTGTATACAGTGACTGATCAAGGCTGCCAGACCGCCTGTGAGCTTGCTTGTTTCACAACAGATCCGCTTGTGTGGTGGTGCAGTGGAGAAGAATGACTGCGAGGTTACTTTCTGATTTGTTGACTGAGTATCTTCAAGGCATAAGCTGGAAGGAATGCCAGGCTGCAGCACATGAAAAATTAACTCGCTGGACATAAGTATTTATGACACTGTCAATCAAATTTATTTACCCTCCTTAATTATTGAAGGTGACATAACACTGTTCCAGATCATTACAGCCCAAGTTAACCCCCGATTCTACTTAAGTAAACAATCTCAGTACTTTCACCACTATGCTCTATTAGGCTCAGTAATAAACACATTGTTTGTATAGATATGATGAATGGTGATGACACAACTAAAAAATCACAAACAAAAAAGTGTTTCATGACAGGCTGTCACAGTCTAATTGGTGTGTTTGAGCGTTGTTACTTACAATGTCTTTCTGTGTGTAGTCTTTCTCTGTGCTGCGATAGGAGACCACATGGATCAGAGTGTATACTCTGCAAACAGAGAGGCACAAAGATCAAACACAAGTAGAAAGTATTGGAAAATTGATTGTAGGGAATGGATGTACAATAGTTCCAAGAAAAATTATAGTTCTAAATGTCCATAAAGGCAGATATCTACAAATAAAAATGTTCCTGATATCTTCCAGGTAAGATATCTGATACCAGTAATAGCATTGGTATTTCTTTGCCACAGAATCAAACCTCCAGTATCTGAAAGTTAGAAAGTTTTCCAACTTAGTTTTCAGGCTCAGTCTGTGAGTTAGCTGTGAGGCTGCCAAATATAAGTCTGATATTACAGCTGCAAAAAAAGTAAAAACTGAATATGAATGAACATTCAGTGGGTATGTGGCACATACAGAAGTTTGTTTGTATGTGTGTGTGTACCTGTGATATAACATGGCCAGAAACTGGATAAGGAGAAGAAAAGCAAACGAAAACAGGAACATCAAACTGAGAGGCTCCACCTACAACACAAAATGACATTAATGGTGATTACTTTCAGCAGGAGTTACAGCAGTACTGACACACATTCCTTAAACTATCTTTCTGTCTGTCTGTCCCAACCATGAGGGGTTCATCAGATTCAGTTCCGTTCGGATAGTATTTAGGGATCTTGATGCTGAGGACATCACTTCCAATGGCCTGCAGGAAGAAGGTTGCAACCACCCACAGCACGTTGATGATGAAATACAGGAACACAGCCTTTGGGGAGGAAGGAGAAATTCATGATACTCTTAAGTCTTCATAGCAACTACTCACAACATGTCAGTTTTAGTAAGTATATGCTTACAACCATTTGTACCCTTAGATGCCATTAAAACCATTTGTATCCTAAAACCTTTCAATTCAGACCCGTTTCATTGTGATGAACAGAAACGCGTATCAATTTTAATCCCGTTAATACCACTTGGTTTATTTTAAACAGTCATTTATTACAAATTGCAATTTGACTCAACTTGACAGCATACTTTCCAAGCAATTGATCTTAAAAGCCTCCAGAAAATGAACAGTAGCCAGACAATTCAGATGTTAAAATGACCAGTTTAAAGCTGACTTTCAGTAAGTGTTTGAACTATAAATAATGTACTTATTGCTCTTTATTCAAATCATTGGCAGAAAGCTTGGGAAAAATCATAACAATTTATCATAGCAGATCAAAGTAATTCAATCTATTCAGAAATGTTTGATTTGAATGTTTGTATTAGAGTGCGTGAAGTGACCGATGCGTGACAGACTGGTATCAGAGCTTCTCTTGGCCCAAAGCCAACACAGGTGGGAGTAATGGCCACATTATGCTTGTTTTATGGGTGAAAATAGTCCCCATCTGTAGTTATGCACGTTTTAATTACACAGCACAATTGTATAATTCATAGAAAAGTATTTCATGGCCCCCATACCCCACTTTGAGAATCACTGGAATAAACAACCCGTGTTGAACTTGTCTCCCCAACCATTTCTTATCGCCATCTGCTTTTGTTTTTTGCAAAGTATTACAACTGCAAGTTGTTGCTCCATGAGTTTCCATTTTGTTATATCTGCTGGCTCATGAAATCGCATGGTGTATTGCTCCCTCTGGCACGTTAATCGTAACAATATCCTGTAGTGTGTGACGGGTCATGATTTTCAAATCGTGTAGTGTGTGTCTGCATGTTTGAGATTAGAGAGAAGAACAGTTGCGAAGTTTCTCCTTATTTCTGTGAATCAACCCAATATCAAAATTGGTTATGATTTTAAAACTTCTGTATTCTGAGCCCAGCATAATAAAGTTAGCAAATTAGAGCATGAGATAAATCAGAGGTGGCGCCTGAAGTACCATCGATACATATACCGTACTGTAGTTTGTCCCCAAGACCAGAATTCATGGCTGAAACAAAAAGAAGTGACACATTTGCATAGACAATTAAAGATGGCTGACCTTGTTGCGTAGTGACTTTAGTTCTCTGGTGACATCCTCCAGATGTGCTTTACTGTCAACAATAGGCTTTAAGTAGCGTTCGAGTAACTTGTTCCAGAAGTCTTGCTCACCCTAAAGACACACAAATGGACACACACAAATATTGTTTGAGGATTTATTTGAATTAAGGCAAAGGGGGTAACGAATGGATCACTTGTCCATCCTAATGGCTCCATGGATGAAAAATGACACTGAGGCCAAACATTTTCATCTACCTGACTTTGTCCCCTCACCCTTTCACACCAATTAGGTGTAAACTATTGTTATAGCAATACATTTTCTTGATTACCCACTTTACCCATAAATTACTATTGGTTTATCTTAAAAAATTTAAAGATTTAACTCTCTCCAGCTGACACTGACGTGCTATCTATTGTACAGTATTTGCTTCCCACAAAGCCAGGAGCTGAATCAGCATCTTACCTCATCAAGTTTTTTCACTTGTGGGGCGGTGAGTGTTTTCTTGATTGCTGCGGTGACTCTTTTGTCTAATTTCTCCATTTGACTGGTTCTAAGGATACGCCGAGACTGTGAGATACAGAAAGTCAATTAGTGATTCAGTGATAATCAATAATTCATCTTCTTCTTCTTTTTGTTTTTTTTAAAGTTGATATTGTTAGCATTATTATACAGTTTGAGATAGTGACAATGTAGAAGTCCTGAAATAGAAGCATTATAATGTGCTAAAATGCAATGATACATTGTAATTCATTTTTCATGTGCTATTATTATTATTATTATTATTATTATTATTATTACATGCTCTCCCAGGGCATATTCTAACTCCTCCAGCTGGCTTTCGATCAGAATATCTTCAGGCCCCACTCCACTTAGCTCTGCATTAAGAGTGTCTGTTAACATCAAGACCAACTCCTCACACACGTCATCCTCATTTTTGTTTCGGAGTGTGTATCTGTGGACAAAAAATGCACAACACAAAACTGTAATTATACAGTTGCAATAGCACAGCTTTAGCTGATACAACAGTATGTGAACGCACGCACGCACGCACGCACGCACGCACGCACGCACGCAGCCACTCATAATGTTTATGCTTGTACATTTACCTGCAAGTATACAGCATGCACGCTTGAATATACAATGAATATTATAGTGTTTCAATATCAATGGAAACTTTGTGTGCACGTTTTAAATGTGTCCATGAGCTTGTTTAATGACCATGTGATAACATAAGTAATAACAAATACAGACACATGTATATAAATGGACACAAACAAGTTTATTGATTAGTTTTTAAGTTAAATTCAATGTTCACTTCGTGCAAACATTGCCACAGTTTTTGTGGACATTGCGACGACGTTACATTTCTCTCCTTAATGTTCATTATTTACCGTATTTGTTCCTGTAGATTTCTCTTCATGTTGGCATAAGTCAGCTTCTTCAAAAATTCTGCCTTCACCGGCGTTACCCAGTCTACACAAACATGCACACACACCAATAATGTCATTATAGTATGCTATACATACTTTGTTTTGCGTAATGAATTGTATGATTTTAGCACAAATACACTGTTAAAGTGCTTCTCACCGCTGACAGGAAGCTCTGTTTCCCCTAGTTCAGCAATCATTAAGTCATCATCATCCTCTTCAACGTCGTCGTATACACTTTGTGACATGCTTTTTTTGTTGACACTGTCATCACTGCACACAGACACACACACATTTGTGTGAATGTTGACTATGGATTTCACATAACAAGTGTGTAATTGCCTTTTTAAAAGTCAGCAGTATGTAGAGGTGAGTTTGTATGCATGAAAGTGTTTATAATCTCACTAGTTTAGGTTTGTCCAAATGACAGCTGATAACTTTATGGCTGTAAAGGTTGACTGAAATATTTAGTGACAGAATAGATTATTGATAAACAGTAGAGAAGGAAGAAAAGACAAATAAATACCTTCTACTGGAAACGGTGTCGTTGCCTTTTACTGCCATCCGATTCTGTTTGTCAAATAGAGGTTTCTCTGCTTCTTCCACAGCGTTTTCTGTGTTTGTATCAACTTTGGCTTCAGGCTCCATCTTTGTTGCCGCTATTTGATTGATTGAGTCTTGGTTGACAATGGGAAGGGGAGGGGCTTGCTGTGCAGTGTGGCCTGTGATCTGTCGAAGCATCAGATTCTCTGTTTCCTGTGTTATCTGTAAAGCAACAGGATTAATAATCTGTTCATATATTCATCCCCTGAAAGTCCTGCCAGTGGCTGTTTGGCAACAGTACCTGTAACTTCATGTCCCAGCAGCAAAGTCTACAGTCTCTGTCACACAGCATATTTTGGTTTTTCTTCACTTCTCCTTCTCCCCTGACAGACAAACATAATGATGGACAGTGAGAAAAGACTTACACTCATTAGCATACAGACAGTGAGTGATTATTAGGAATGCAGATCGGCATAAATAATCTGTGTTATGGATATGTGAATCGTTGGCCAACTATAGCTTGCTTCCACTATGACTCAAACTGGATAAGCAGCGAAAAATGAGTGGATGACTGGATGGATTTCATCATATTAAATTCTACATAATTGTACATCACATCTTATTATATACCCTCAATCCACCTTTTTGTTTGTTTTAATTGGATTGCAATATATTTAATTTACTGGACTTTTTATTTTATGTCTTGCTTTTTAAATTTTATATTTTACTTTGATCGCACATGTCAAGGTTAAATATCTTTTACGTAAACCCATATTTCCTATTATATAATTATTAAAAGATTGGTACATTACTTGTTGGATTCCCTTGTGCCCCATGTAACAATGTGCATGTTAACCAGAGAGTAGATGGTTAGTAGGAGGTATCCACTGGGGATACAGATGAAATACATCAGACCATAAATAATCATTCCTGGAAGAGAAAATTACATAACATAAAGCTGTTAACATGACATAAAACTGTTAACAGGAAAATAATACATATCTATATATCTGTAAAATATATAAGCATACCCCATTCCTCTGGGTGTAGTATTGCTGTCACTGAATACATGATTGCCATTGAAACCAAAAACAAGCCTGTGGGGGTCAGGAAGGTGCCCTGAATCACCATGTCACCTAAAAGCAGAATGAGGTGTGAATTTAAGGGTTTTAAATAATTTACTAAATCATAATTTTACAAAAAGTCACTAATAGAAATATGAGGTCACAAAGAGTTTTTACCCACCAATGATGGAAAATAAGGATGCAGTCATGAGGAATGCATACATAATACTCATAATGGCAGCAATGGTAATCTGGTTATTCGGCTTGGCTACAAAACAGACGATGATGTAGAACGTAGGAGGAATGCATGCGATGATGATGGAAGTTGTACCAGCGATTTTGAAGACAAATTGGAAAGCACCTGGCAGGAAAAGATGGACAGAGAGAGAGAGAGAGAGAGAGGGGAGAGGGGAGATCAGATCAGAAATGTAAGACCCAAATCCTACAATGTTACTGCTCCCAAGTTTCATATTGCAAATGAACTAATCAGAATGACAAGTAATGACACGCAATACAGTAGTAAGATAGCTTAACTCGTAACTTGTTGTAGGGCTGGGCAATATTTTTAAAATATTGCAATGTCGTCTTAGATTTTGAATATCGTAATATAGCACACGTGTTTCCTGGTTTTAAAACCATCATTTGCCTTTGCCCACTTAGTCATTGTATCCACATTTTCGGTGATTAACAAAAACATTTTGTGAAAGCACCAGAAATCAACTCCACAATATTGTAATGTCGCAATCAAGGTATTTCGTCAAAAATATTGTAATATTTGACTTTCTCCATATCGCCCAGCCCCAACATATTATTTTCAGTCTTTAATTTCATATAAATGCAGAAAGACTCTAATTGATGCATTCAGCACTAACTGACTCATAACAAAGTATAAGGGTGAAGAAATGGAGATTAAAGATGCAGGGACACAGTGGTAGGAGAGAAGAACATGTTTGTTCCTCTCCTGAACCTACCTGCTATCATGAGAGTCACAGAGGCTGGACCAAGGATAGAGGAACTAACGGTGAACATCTGGTAGAAGATGTAAAGCCTTGAGATGGACGAGTTTCTCTTAACTGTTTCTGCACCACTGTAATTTAAGTCGCAACAACAGAAAATGTAATATTGATATAATGCACATGTCATAGTAAACAGCTGATTGAAGATCTATAGCCTGTAGATATCACTCGGAAACATGGGAACTAAATATAATCAAATCTTAGCATTTTAATTCAGATGCTTTTCTAAATAATATAAGTGAGAAAGTACAATGCTAAGGATATAAACTCCACTTTTAATATTGATTATAATCATAATAGAAATATGAATAATGAACCCTAACCTGGACAGAAGGTCCAGTGTATTAGCCAGTGTAGATGGTCCCCATCGTCTCCTCTGGTTATAAAACTCTTTAAACTCTTGTGGTGAGTTGGTGTATGCATCCGATGCCGCATTGTATTCGACGCGCCACCCTTGTTGCAGTAACAAAGTACACAACCAACGATCCTCCCCTAGAAACATACATGCACACACGAGACACAATTGAGAGATGGACGTGAACAGTCAAAAAAGAAGGGCAAAGAGACGAAACTAGGCGAGGTGAAAATGGTTGGTGCACTTTCCAACCGACCTTGGTCATATTGCACATATTCCGAAGCTCTGGTTGCAGTAGTTGTGTATCTCTTCATTACATTATCATCCATTAAGGCTGATCCTCTGAACAGACTGAAACATCCTGGACTGCACAGCACGGAGCCAAACACATGCTCTGCTGTCTTCTGAAGCCAATGGCCGACTGCATACTCAAACTTCTGGTACCACACCATGGGACCTGCAATGACAGGAACGCAAGGGGATGAGCAGAGAGGTTCACAGAGACACATTTATAATTGAAAAGAAGGAATTTGGATTATATATATATATATATATATTCCCACCATATGTTGTGCATACACTTTATAGCCCCACTCCTACCTTTTAGACAAATTAGCTTCATAAAACCCATCTTACTTTATGCGCAGGAAATTACACCCAGAAAGCACCAGTGCTGGAATATGAACCAGGACCCTTTTTTTCAGGTAATACATTTTTGATTACTGCAACCAAAAAAGGAATAAGTTCCAACTTGAACAACCAAGTCATGAATACTATTTGCAAGATACGAATGAAAAATATGGTGTTGAAATAGTTCATCCCATGACATTATGTTAGATTTACTATTTTTAAAAGGCATGGATTTGGGTGGCTTTCCCCCTGCACAATTGTTTCAAATCCTGGCCAGCAGACACTTTGCTTTGCCCCACTGTGTTAAATGGATCCCGCTTAAGCTCCTACATAACCCCAGCTTGTGCTATCGTGATTACTCAGCACTCGCTGCACGTTCCAGATGCTCCGGGCAAGAAGTTGAAAGTAAAATCAAGTTTTAGGTCTTGAAGTAAAATGTAAACACGTTTGATCAAACTACTTTACCTTCTGCTAAAACGGCCAAACCAATGTGTACTTACCCATACCAGTTGGATGGATTCTACCACATGCTGCACCTACGTTTGTATACATCCTCAACCTGTCAATGAAAATAATATTTTTATTTACTATGTTTAAAAAGGGTTTATATACAGTAATAACTGAGAAAAACAATTGTTGACCTGTCTAAAAGCAGAATCACAGCTTTAGGTTGGAAGTCTGTGTCTCCGTCCAGAGCCAGGATGTAAGTGTTGTCATCTGAGATAAATTTTCTCTTGTAGTCATTGTCATGCTGAGGCAACAGAAAAATCTCTCCATACATAGAGATCATGCTCTCTCTGCATGGGTTATTCTGGCGCTGGACAAACCGGATAGATATTTTACACATTGAAATATTTTATACGCATACTGTAAAAATAGTACACTAAATAGAAAAGTCTTACTGTGATCTTCTGAGGGTTCTTGACAATGTATCCCTTCCAGCCGAGTAGATAGTACAAATACATAATCTGAAAGTCAAAGACATCAATGTGTTGTGGGGAAATCTGAGACCGCCTCTTAAAGACATAGGTGCAAGTTAAATAGTGTATTTGTTCCGCAAAAACTTTAACAGAGAGACATGATAAAACATGATAAAATGGTGTTGAAAGGAGCCATAATACAAATGGAAAAGACAGTATAGCTAATTATATGTACATTGTTATAAAAGAACAACTGTTCAATGAGTCAATGATTTTGCTGATGTAAATTTAGGGTATGTCCTACAGCGTGTATCAGGAGTGAGTAATGGGTCCATTCTGTTTGGACAACCCAATACAAATATTCTTCAATTTTGGCTGTTTGTCAGAGATTACTGGGCAAGCCTCGCACTTACATTAGAAGGCTCAGACAATTCTTTTAGTAATGCTGTCAGTCCTTCCCATGCAGTTTTAACTGGGAACTACCTGGTGCAAGTCTTTTTTTCTGTTGGCCACCAAATAGCGTGTTGTACAATGACACCTTTAGGACAAAAACACCACTACTCCACCTTACCTGGGACCATCTTTTCTTGTTCTTGATGAGAGTTTTGTCTTTTAGATGAACATAAAGCATGTTGCCATCTGGCATAACAAACATCAGCCTGCCACCGTAGGGGGTCTCAATGATTGACACATCATCTGGTTCTTTGTTGGTAAACACCCTGAATGAATGAATAGATTGATAGATAGAAGATTGGTTAGATAGAAGGATGGATAGCTCGATACATTTAAAGATAGATAGTAGATCAATGGATAATCTCACCTATAAACCTCGATGACAACATGGATCAAGTCGGTAACGTAGGTGTTGACCAGCCTCTTTCCTGTGGCCTTTTCAGTCATGTAAGCATCATCTACATAGATGTGAGACTCAAAGTCAAAACAGTCCGCGTGGTTCTCCTTTGGATCACCTCGGTAGCGGTCCAGCCTGACACCACAACAAACAACTGTGTCAATACTGTAAAACGCCTTTTTACTCAAGTACTTGTCTTTTGTACAAAAAGTGTGACATGAAATAAATAGGAGAAAACTATTTAAAATGCTAAACAGCACAAATGTTTTTTAAGTCCTTGAATTTTTTTAGTTGCAAATGAAGTGGATACAGTTAATTCATAATTCATATTGAAAAGAGCAATGTCTGCAGTGACAGTGTCTAACCTGAACATGGAGGTAAGAATTTTAAGCATTTCATCATAGGTCTCATGCCACATGGTGGCACAAAGATAGATCACACAGTTCTGTATGTCTTCGTGGCTGTGATGGAGAGAAGAGGGGAGAAGGGAAGGCAGAGGTTTTCAACAGCAGCTTTAAACATTTCATGTTGTGACCATGCAAATCTCTCAAAAGTCTTTTAAGGTGGATGGGGACTGTCAAAGACCCATGGTGGCAATGATTTGATTCAATAACCAAATGTGCAGATACAGAAATTTGTAATACAACAAAAGTAGTTTTTCCATGTTTTTTATTTATTGTAAATCATCCAATTTCTTTTATTTTCAATTCATTATGCCTTGTATCTGTACCTCCTCATAGAATGGATATCTGTGCTTCTACTGCAACCACACATAATTATCACCCTAATATGATTTTCCATTGACCTTAAAATATGACCACAATAAAATAAAATGCACAATAAAATAATCTGAGAAATTCTCTTTTTAGACCCATCTCACCTCTCTTGGTTTCGGGCTCGTGGCACCTTCATCTTGGTGTTGAGTAGCAGAGACAGGTCAATAAAAGCAGATTCGTAGAGTCGACGAACAAAGAGCTGGGAGGTTCTCTCTATACGCTGGACCTAAGACATGGAGAACCATAGAGGCATTTAGGTGTTTGTCTTTCTGCCTAATGTTAATATAAGAAGTACATTGTGCCATGTACTGTTTAGATTTAAAATTGAAATCTCTGGTAGTGGAATGTAGTTTTCGATTACATTTTGAACTACATTTACTGTTATCTAGCCAACCAGATAGTTTTGAGATGCCCACATGTCTTGCTGCTAAAAAATAGGAAAACAGTAGTTCCAATGAAAACATTTTTGTCTGGAGAGAGACATTGCTGTAAGCAACACAAAGGAAATTCTATCCACCTCCATCATATAGAGGTGGCAGGTGAAATCTGACAAAGACTGATAGCTCTTTTCCTAATTTGGGTTAACTGAATCTTTAAGGAGCTTTTTGTAAATGAAGGGCGTGTGTGTGTGTGTGTGTGTGTGTGTGTGTGTGTGTGTCAATTTACCATGCATGTGATATTAGTATGCCAGGCAGAGAGAGACAGACAGCTAGTCCCAATATCTTGTTGTTTGGCATTGATTCAATGTCAGCTAATTGTGCGTGCGTGTGCATGTGAGTGCGTGCATGCGTGACTGCGTGTGTTCACGGTTTTAATGTCCTTATAAGGTTAAAACATTAAAATGTCTCAGTACTGACATGTCCTATGTGTCTGTGAGTGCATATTTATGTCTCTAAGTGAACAAGTGAGTCCTGGTCCCAGTGGGGGTCTAAAATTAATTTCTCAGACATGTCATTCTCAAATGTGTGTGTGTGTGTATCAATACCTTGATCTTCCATACATAGTAGGTACATGTGACGAACCCTGACCACATACACACTCCCTCCAGTGCCAGCATTGAAAAAGGCCATTGCAGGTAATAGCTGTCAATCAAATAGTCCATAATCATTTTGGGAAAAATATACATGGATTGAATGTGTGTATAGATTCCTGTACATATGCATGCCATGTAAATCCAGGACATTTGACTCACATTAAGCACATTTATAAACCAGAGGCTGCATCTTTTAAACCTGATACAAACACACACACACGTACCTGTTGAGGGAAGTTCGACAAATGCTCCTTGTGATTTCCAGTAAAACCACAGGGGTTGTGTTCTTATGGCTCAAGTAGAATAAGCTTTCACAAAACTCTGAAATGGAAACAAAGTTGGTAATAAGTGACATTATGTTTCTTTCTCTTATCACACAGAGATTTCAGGGAAGTATGCCTTCCAAAGTATATCTGACTAATTTGTAAGATTTCTCACAATTCACCACATGACTAGGTAGGCATTTGTTTCAACTTTTTGATGCATGACTAAAACAACAATTAAACTAAGTTCAAACAAAAGTATATTTAAGTGGAGCACAATCAATTATCAACATGTTAAAAGGATAAACTCACCTGTGATGCTCCCGTGCTTTGCTCCGTCCAAAGTTTGTGCCTGGGTTATGAAAAGTATCAGTCCCAGCAGTAGCACTGCAGGCCCTGTGCAACATAATGGCAGCGCAAAACTCATCCTGACTGCATGAATCTTACAGGCCACCACACCAAACCAGTGGCAGGCTGCTGAGCAGAAGGCCTGAGACAGGAGGCAAGGGAAATATAAATTACTGCCAGGGGCGCAAAATAAAATGTTTCAATTATGCCTGTTACTTTAGATTACATTTGTAAATGAGTGCCATTACGATCTGATTGAGTTAAACCTGCTGGAATTATTAAGACTCAATGGGGGACATGTTTGGTGGATCTTCAAAGTTGTGAACTCCTTTGTTTAGATTAGAACAGTTTAACTAATCTAAAGGATAGATATTATATCAGCAGGCCATTAAGTCTCGCTGAGTGCCAGTAAAACAGTGTCAGGCATTTTATCCGACGTTGAAACTTGATACGCAATTTTGTCTGCCGCAGTTTACCTCTAAATATTGCATGAGCTCAAACACTTTTTTTGTGCAAAACCTTCAGTAGATATAGAATACATTAATTTGACAATTTAGCAGCTAAAAACGAGCTGCAAATCTGCAGAGGAATATACACACCACTTGTATGCATAGTCCGTGTATACCACCTTTTTGTCTGTTTGTTTTGCTGTCTTTCTTCCACTTACCTGTAAGAAAAACAGCACCAGTCCTATTTGCAGTAATTCCCAGTCCTTATTCTGCAGGTTAAAGTCTGACCAGATGATGGATTTCTCAATTAGCACATGGTAGAATAGGTATACCGCTCCTGCAACAGAATACATGGTGTCACTGATGTAAAAGAGACAAATAAAATGTAAAAGGTACTGTTTATAAAATAACACATACAATATCTAAAGTATGTTTAATATAGCCTACATACACTACCGTTCAGAAGTTTGGGGTCACCCAGAAAATGTGGTGTTTTCTATGATAACTCACACTTTTATTTATCAAATGAGTTGTAAAATGAATAGAAAATATAGTCAAGACATTGACAAGGTTAGCAATAATGATTTATATTTGAAATATTAATTTTGTTCCTCAAACCTTGCTTTCGTCAAATAATGCTCCATTTGCAGCAGTTTTATAGCTTCTCTCACTAGCATAACTGTTTTCAGCTGTGCTAACATAATTGCACAATGGTTTTCAAGGGTGTTCTAATCATCCATTCGTCTTCTAAGAACACAATGTACCATTAGAACACTGGAGTGATAGTCGCTGGAAATGGGCCTCTATACACCTATGTAGATATTTCATTAAAAACCAGACGTTTCCACCTAGATTAGTCATTTACCACATTAACAATGTATAGAGTGTATTTCTGATTAATTTAATGTTATTTTCATTTAAAAAAACAGTGCTTTTCTTTGAAAAATAAGGACATTTCTAAGTGACCCCAAACTTTTGAACGGTAGTGTAAGTACAATATAAAAAAGAGCACAATGTGTTTTGCTATAGTAACAAACACAGTGAGATTCAAGTAAATATAAGGAAATTAGCTGATGTATAGAACGGGATAGAAGTGTTTTGTTGAAAGGAATAGACAGCATAGCACTCAAAAATTGAAAACTAAAACTAAAGACTTCATCACAGCTGGAGAAATTCCTCTGCAAACCATCTGCATCTCAAACAGAAATGTGTTTGTTCTCCAGTGTGAATGTTGGTAATGAGGAGAATACTTGGCAAAGCACAGTGTTGTTGTTATTCATAATACAATTCAAGAGCCTGTGCTATTTTATCTGCATGTTTTTTTTTGGTGTTGTCTGTTGATGGCAGATAATTACCTATCACTATGATCCTCAGAATACTGCTGATGACAAACACAAAGTCCCTGAAACCTTCCAATTCTGACAGTTTTTCCTGCAGGGAGAAAGAAAGAGATGAGAAAAGTCTCCCTGATCCTGTCAAGTCAATAACACTATTTATCAATAAACACTACAAATGGCCCAAAACACATGGAATAATACCTGCCACAATTGACCAGGTGGACAGTACAATTACATAAAATGACAAAGTTACAACAATTAAAATAACATTTTATGTTTAAGGCTAGGTGTCGGTGGGGAATTCTAGCTCAAATCTAAATGGCAGTCTGCACTGGAGTGAATGTAAGGGACACATTCCAGTTTGTTAGCTAATATATAAAAAAGCAAAACAAAAAAGCAGTTTAGTGGTTGGTGCAGTGAAGACCAATAGAAACACATTATAGAAAAACAATATACCTGCATGCTATTAGTAGCTTGCAGTGGATTTTCCCACCAGCAGAGGGAGACGAGGACTGAAGAGAAAATTCCAATTCCAACGTAGATGAAGCAGTCAGCGTTCTGTCGATCCACGTATGATGATACGCGGACATAGAAGTCAACCCCCAGGAGGCAGTAACCTGTTCGTTAGTTAGTTAGTTAGTTAGTGAAGTAATTAAGCTGTTAGTTTGTAGCTCACACTACAATATCTACTCGTGGAGATTAATTATTACACTTTTTTATGGTTATGTTTAGGCAGTGGCAGCACTTGGTTACGGTTCGTTTGTATGCTCATCACCCACCCTGACCACCTCCCTGCGACTCTGGTGCTTAATTAACACAAAAAGTTGCTCACTATCAACATAATGCAGTCAGTGATTGTTTGCTAGCAAAACATAAGGGTTGTCAGGGTTGCAGTCGTATACACACTAGTTTAACTTGTTACTTAGTCATTTATGAAACTGGGACTTAAATGCTTCATTAATTTTGCAGCTAAAGGTTTGTTCATATTAAAATATGTTTTTGAAAAGATGTGAGCTGCTAATAACCTACATGCAACTTATATTTAAATGCTCAAACCAGAAGAGGTCAGTGTTGTCGTGTCTTGATTAAATCTTACATAATTCATCTGAGACATAATGAGGGTGGCCGGTTTACTGAACCAGACATTTTATGGAAAACTCAACAATGGGGAAAAAGAAAAAGAGCTGATTTGATGAATAATTAGAGATGCATCAGCTCAGTCCAACCTTTATGGACACACTATGATTGAAATATGTTCAAAACAAGCCGGAGAAACTGAGCAAAACAATCAGTATGACATCTATTATTGCACGTTCTGTAGGAGGAAGAGGATAACACATTTTCCTCATATTCCTTTTTTTGCTTTACCCCCTTTCTAGTTCTAATGTAGATGGAAAGACATGTCAGCTCTTGTAAATAAACTAATTACCTCCCATGATTTGGCAGAGTTTCAAAGGTAAATATTCTGTTGATTGTTGAGCAATACTAGTAGTACAAATATCATGTTAAAAAAAAGAGACATACAGACAGACAGGGTTGCATCTAGAAAGTAAATTTAAGGAGTTACCAGCAACTGTAAGAATGAGGGAGCAGATTGGGAACAGGATTTTCCATGTTTCTTTCTGTAGTCTGTATACTATCTGCAGAATGGCAGAAATAATACAGACTCCTCCGCTGATGAAGAGATTAGTCAACACATCAAACTGAGGCATTACAACGAGCACCAGGATTGAAGTACCAAGAGACACCAGACACTCAATGGCACACATCTGGAAACGACATAAAAACACACATTATTATGTTTACATATTTAAAGTATTTTTAGGGGGTACGTGGGG
Source organism: Cyclopterus lumpus (assembly GCF_009769545.1). Classification (NCBI taxonomy): domain Eukaryota; kingdom Metazoa; phylum Chordata; class Actinopteri; order Perciformes; family Cyclopteridae; genus Cyclopterus; species Cyclopterus lumpus. The sequence continues at coordinate 17,701,168 of NC_046968.1, read as the reverse complement.
GTGACGATGTCAAATTTAAGCATTGCAAGATATCGATTGACATTCATAATTCTTTTAAAATCATGCTGCTGACTGGTTTAGCTTAATCAAGAAATCAAACTCTCTATCTGTTAGCTAGATTTACTGAATGTACTCATAGTGGCAGTGAGGGACTTGTTGGTTTCCAGTGTGCAACCACACGAAGCGTCAATCTCAATTTGTTTGTGTTGCGAAACATGACAATATAACCCAGTGGCACACTTTGGTCAAGATCCTCTAATTGCACGTGCACTTGTAAGATAACAAAATGGACTTTAAGTTTTCAAAAGTTGTGTATTGCTGTGTTTAAGATTAAATTAAGTTTAATATTAGACCGCATGGACCCATTTTAACGTATTCCCTGAATTGTCTTCCTCATGAAGATGAATAATCTACAGTACAGCCATAAATAATGAATGCAAAAAAATATTGCTGCAATATACTTGTAATATTGCTCAGGCTTCCTATGTAAACAAATATTTATGATATAGATTGTTCCACTATCTCATTCATTTTAATTAAAATCAAAGCAGATGATATAATAAAAGAATATTCTTTAGAAAGACGTACAAAGGCCATAGTCTTCATGTTGGGATGTACAAAGCTCTTGAAGGCACATCTCCACAGTGATTTCAGAAACACCAGGAAGTTGGGGCAGATCAGGCAGAAAACCAACATCAGCATGTAGAACTGTTTTTCCTTTGGGCTTCGCAGGGAGGTTGGACTGGACATGGTTGACAACACCAAGAGAGAGCCCTGATTGGGCACAGATCAAGTGTATGTTAAAGAAAAGTTTGGACAGCATACCAAAACTGAAGTAACCATTTGTTGTGTCGTATCAATTTACATTTATCTTTTTATTTAGAGTGAGATCGTAGAGAGACCCTAAAAACTACATTTCATTTTGTCACTGCCCTTTGTTTTGAGTGCACTTACAGTAAAGTGCCTTGTGTAGCAGTATTTCCGTACGGTAAATATAAAGAAGATAAACCAGTAACCTCTTCCTGATTACCTTCTAAGGACACCTCCTTGATTTATTGCTCTCACACCAATAAGGAAGTTCATCATGATGAACAATTTTCTTTCAATAAAGACAAGGCCAAATGAGGAAGATGAGAAATTGAACAGGGAATAGAGGCATAAACTGACGGCCAGACAATGTCAACGCATGCACATACTGCAGAGTTAAATATTGATAGAGAGCAAATGAAGATGATGCCACAAAGAGGGAGACGAAGATTCAGAGAGACGCTGACAACAGAGTTCAGTACAAAAGGATTCTCTAGTGCTCGAGGCCCTCCGTCGCATACAATACCATACCAATAGCATTAATGTTGTAAATGTTACTTTGTTTCCATTTTACCAAAGGTTTGTTGGATATTTCCCATAATAACAACTCGAAGATGTAAGCTACAGGAAATGATACCGTTGAAGATGGGCATCATTTAGATCAAGAGCATATATTAGAATTAAGTATTATGTGCAACTTCAAGAAATACCAAATAAAAATGTCATATGTGTGTATATATATATATATATATATATATATATATATATATATATATATATATATATATATATGTATGTGTGTAATATAAGTATTTCTTAATAATCGCATGATGCATTTGCAACAGTAGACATCATGACGGAACAAAAATAAGCAGCACCTACAGATAATACTCAAGCCTCAAAGAAAACTCAAAGATTTGATGAGCAAGTGATCAAATCCAATCGAAACAATTCAAAGCCCTTTCATGCTTATTTTCAGTATGCAAAATAAATGCTTCATGTAAAACATCAAATTGCAGATAGACGTCACAATTCAAATAGAATAATTAATTTGAAAGCCTTTCTTGCTTAGGCCAGAAAAGAAAAGACAGTAATTGAACCTAATAGTGAAAAGGCATACATATACATCTTTCAGAGTCTGCTTGCGAGAGAATAAATCTTTTTAGACTTTTATCAAAGAAGATTGTAAAGGTGTTTAGCTTGAGGCTTCACATTTAGTGAAAGGAACTCTATGGGGATGCTTCTTTCTCTGTGCCTTAACCCAAATGATGAAAAGAGGAATAACCTTCGACAGACAGACCGATGATCCTACCTTAGAAATAATGGCGCTGGTCAAGACAGCTAACCCAACGATAGCAGCCACAAGGTACTGGGCAAGTTCAAAACATCTTCTCTTAGTTTCCTTCTCAGCTCCAATTGGGTTGAGCTGGAATGGATCCCACGTATCCCTGAGATGCATGAAAACACAAACATTGATTGACTTCAGCTTTAAACACAGCTGTCTTCTGAATTAAGGCCATAAATCCCAACTCACTTGACCAAGGTCGTAGAACATCAGTGGTAACCATTGGATTATTAACTGATGTTGGACTTTGAAACATGTTTTAATCACAAGATGGAATTTGTATCTCTGTGAAACGAAAGTTTCCTGAATGTAAGAGGTCAGAATGTCAGTAAGAAAGCGACTGCAAAGATGTGGCAATGGAGAAGGGATTGACATGTGGGAAAAGCCATTAACAAGAGGACTATTTAGACAAAATGAAGATGTTTATTATTATATGATGATCCATCCATCCATTTTCAATAGCGCTTATCCTCATTAGGGTCGCGGGGGCGCTGGAGCCTATCCCAGCTAACATAGGGCGAAGGCAGGGGACACCCTGGACAGGCCGCCAGTCCATCGAGGGCACATGTAGGGACATTCAACCATTCACTCTCACATTCACACCTATGGGCAATTTAGAGATCAATTAACCTGCAGCATGTCTTTGGACTGTGGGAGGAAGCCGGAGAGCCCGGAGAGAACCCACGCTGCCACGGGGAGAACATGCAAACTCCACACAGAAGGACCGCTCCGACCGGGAATTGAACCCGCGGCCCTCTTGCTGTGAGGCGACAGTGCTAGCCACTACACCACCGTTCATACAATTGTCTCACGCAAGTCATGATCAGGGTTGTAAGCTTGTCATGTCTTCAGATAGAGCTGGACCTTCAACAGTTAATTATGTCTAAATTACATTGGACATTGGTACAATTTGTTGTTGACATTTGAGTTTTATCATTCTTTGTGTCATCCCTCACTGCTGTCTGATTAGCGTATATTACAGCATATAATCCAGGTGTGGTTTGGCTTCTTTGAATTGATAACACTTTGTTTGGGAGATGAGGGTGACGCACTCTCTTCTTTAATGCGGTATATACATAAGTAGTCATTTCAAGAATAGCCATGAATAGCTGTTGATTGTAGAAGAGTAAATATGCTTTCAAAAAACAAACGTTCAGCTGTTGGAAAATTATAATTAAGGTTCTAGGTCAATACACATCTGAGAACATAGCATATTAGTTCAACAATATTTTAATTGTTAACCCTCTGGTGATCTTGCAACACACTTATACAACTCATCACAGTTGCATACCACTGAATGTAGTTATCTACTAGTATTCTCAGACTTGGGATACTTTTTGACACATAGTATTTGCTTTTTGAAGTTTGTTGTTGAAAATATGTGCGTTAAGTGGTTTTCCTATAAAACTTTCTACTAATCATGTAGAGGGTAGTAGAATATAAATTAAGTATATTAAAAAAAATATATATAATTCGAAACTCAGAAACAACACTGATTGTTTTGACCTCAGAGATACCAACATGCAGAATGTGATTAAAAGTGTTCTGCGTATTTAACATTTTAAATGGAGCAGCATTCCCCCTAACAGCAGTCGGTATCTGCAGGGATGATATCAGCCACAGCAATAAAGAGAAGCACAGCAGTGCACAAGGGAAATTAACTGTTTCCTCAAACTGTAATTAATACCAAATGGAAACCTGGTAATACAATACATTATGATATATCAATGGGCATTGCAATTTAATGATAGTATTTATTACCAATATCTCGCTAACAATTAACCTCCTGACAATGATTAAGATGTCAATAGATTTTGATTGTGTGCCGACAGAGGACGTGGATTGGCTTACTAGTTCAAAGCTGAATGGTGTGTTGAACACATTTCTCTCTAAATCGGGCGGACTAAGACAGCCAATCACACAACTTATGAACTTGATGACATGATAAACCTTTCTTCTGTAGCTTTGTTGGTGAAATAATAAGGAAATAAATTAAATTTCCCCGCTTTGACTTTTAGTAAGTTGTTGTGGTTAAGCACAAATTGAAGCTCGTAACCTTTTGCCTCTTCTTTACAACAATTGTACACGATTATGGCAGTTAAAGGCATTTCCATTTTGGACCATCTGGACAGACCAAAGGCCATTTCTGACTAATAACTAGGGATGCATACTTAACAGATTTGTATGTATTTCCTCAGTAACATTTCTAATATCATAGTTTTACTTCAATATTCAGACATTAAGTGAGTTCACCCTAAACTACTTATTATAAGTTTTTACAACATTTGATGACAGGATACAGATTATTGAATGTGGTATTTTAACCTTGTGATCCAATAATTAAAGCTTCAACAAATAATCGGTCAGTTGATCGACTTTTGCTATTTTTAATATATAACCATTTTAATAATCAATGAATAATTTAAGTCACCAAGCAAGTTTACAAAACATTGCCATGATCCTACACTTTCTTTATTTTTAGTTATAATCTATACAATGTCTAAAGCCAACACGGACAGCTGCGGACAACTCAAACACATAGTACTTCTGTTTATACTACTTTCTTACTAATTTTGTATAGGCAGTAGTTTGCTAAACTACCACTTGTAGCATAGTCTGCGCAGTTACAGGACATGTAGGTGTGAAGATGTCCGCACAGAACATACGATGGATAGAATTCACGCACACCCTCCTGAATGCAGAAGCGGTCATTTTGGTTTAACTACTTTCTTTGTGGTCCAGGTTACTTCCAGTATTAATCAGAATACAAGAAGGAATATAAATATTATTGTGGCCCCAGAAAAGAATATGGATTTCTCCTTCCTAAAAAGAAAGTGTCTGCAATTCCCAATTACACATCTTATCAGATAGGATAATTCATATTAAACTTTGGTAGCTGGGCTCAGTGGCCATATGTGGTTAACTTAAATCCATGTTGCATATTATCCCATGTCTCTGAACTGTAACAATAGGCACCACCTTTAATAGAACCGAAAGGAAACGTGATGACTTTCTAAAAGCAACACACACGGTAGATTAGTTTTTACCTGTGTCTTCCTTCTCTTTTCTTTCCTCTGTATTTTATTGCCTCCATCTTGCTTGTCTACGCCACTCCTTATGATGGACAATGGAAAGCCTGTTTCAAAGAGGAAAAATATTCAAACAAGGAGTTTTTTCTGATTGATACCTACAGTATACTATGTATTTTAAAGTGAAATATTAACACGGAAAATAACAAAAGGAATAGATTTGAAGACAATAATATAATTTCTTTAAATCATGGTCAGCATTGGTCTTAAATATAAGAAAACTGAGGAACATTTACCTTAATATAGTGAATTCTTCTGTTGATTAGACCTGTATCCTCAGATCTTCAGCAATGCACCCTTAGCAGCTTTTTTTCTCACTCACTCTCAGCTCACACAATTTCACAAAAGCAAACTTTGAACCACAGGATAGAGGTATTCAAAGAATAATGAAAATATGTGAAATCTCACATATATGTGTTTTTAAATTACATTCTTTTCGAAAAGTTTCTAATTGTCAAGTGGGCTGGAAACCAACTGTGTCAAAGTCCTTTGGTCGTGTGCATCTGTTTGCCACTAGCTTATGGAGGAGACACCCGTATAGACCGTCAGGTCCTGCCCCCAGGTGTGCGTGTGTGTGTGTGTGTGTGTGTGTGTGTATGCAGGTTTAACAGATATTGAAAGGTAATCATGAGCATAAGATACCGTAACCACCCAACATGTGTATGGTGTGTGGTTTTTGCGTGTGTGAGTCTGTATTTGTGGGTGTGTATCTGTGTGCGTGTGGTGTGACTGATCAGAGTTTATCAATGACTAACATTTCAAGTTATATATGCAGTTTTTATGAGCATCAATAAAACGGTACAAGGGTCATTTACACTGCAACACACAGACCTGGACGTCAGACTCCTCAACACGCATACTCGCTCTTTTTCTCGCTCTCTTTTGTATTACACAATAAATTAATCGGGTATTCATACAATACACAAAAACATTAATATTATAATATTAGCAATAACAGTACTATGTTAATCACATGTAATGGTGTTTTATTATGTGTTTCTCATTTCGTGACATGCAGTTCCATGTTCTTCCTCTGGGGGCCAGGTGTATTTCTGAGGTTCCATTGTTGCCAGCGGATATTCAGGAAAAATACTTTCTTTGCTGCTCCTTCTTGCCGTCCAATTAACGTGATCTTCAAGTCTGGGGTTGAGAGATGGCGTGTGCAACGGGGTTGTTTCACAAGCAGGGAGTTTAAAAGTTCATTTAAAGCCATTAAACAGTTAAGTCTTCATCAGACAATAGCTGGTAGATGCCCAAATTTTATTTTGGCCTTCCTGTTTTGCTCTCCACGTGGAACAAAAATCTGCTATCTGGACCTAAACCATGAAAATACATTTGCAATTAAGTCTATTTCCTACAAAATACTTCTTTTGGAAATTAATGTGTGGCATTTGGTTTACTCTAATTAGTGGTTGGAAAGCAGTACTGTTGAACAGTATTGGGTGTATTGGTTAGGGACTCGTTCTCTCTTTAATGAACTAAAGCCAACATTTCTCATGGTGTCTGTACTAAAGATACGTTGGGCAATGACATTGCTGTGTTTAGGGTGTACTGGGGTTGTTTTTGGAGAGTCTTACTACTATATATACGTAGCCTACTTTGAAATGAGCAAAGACTGTGTTGTTATATACAAAAAACGGTGTAATACATTACATCTTATAACTGTAAGATGTCCAATATAGTGTTTTGGATTGAGCCTTGTATACTGGTGTACATATGGAATATGTTTATTACGGGTTGAGTAGCAATGGCCCAATAGACACCCGAGAAAACAAGGTTTATCTTTTCTTTATCTCACTTTGGTTGTAAAGTGTATGACTCAGCCAGGACCATGGGAACCAATACATTGTTGTTGTTTTCGACCTAATTTCAACCCAGTGCGACATTTATATCACTTTTTGTAAAATAGTCAGGTTGATCCCTTTCTTGTAGGCTGCACACCATTCTAACATGAAAGAAATACATCATTTTGGCTGGGGCTGAATGATTTAGAAAATATAAATTATTATGGTAGAGTTTGCCCATCAGGCTAAGTACTTACTACAATGCTACAGGTTCAATACCATCCTGTGGTCTTTGCTCCATGCCTTTCCGTCTTTCCTCACTTTCCAAAAAAGGCAAAAAAGTTAATAAATCTTAACAAAATAAGATACCTGATAGTTCTATTGCAATTTCAATATGATTGATTAATTGTGCAGCACTAATTTTGGCTGTATGTCAAATGCATTAGCAATTGCTCCAGCACAAAAACAACAGTACGTTGTGTCAAGTACCTTGTTGCCCAGTGAAACAGGTGAGTGACTGTTACCACTGGGGGTCAGTACAGGGCTTTCATTTTAGCCGATGCTCATGCTTGAATGATTTTTCACAGTTTTCTGGTGTGTGTGTGTGTGTGTGAAAGGAACAGGCTATGCACAAGAGTTTTTGTTTGTGTACATACGTACTTCATTTGTGTTTTAAATAGTGTGTGTACACAGTCAGTGTGCGCATGTGTGTTTGCAGTTAAGAAGCCATGTGCCTGCATCTTAATGTGTCAGTGTGTGTGATCATTTGTGTTGGTGTGTAATGTGTGTGGTGTGGGCTCAAAAGAATGTAACTGTCAGGATGTGAACTCTCATTAAGATTCTCTGCTGGTGCATACATAATAAACTGACCATATGGTCAACATTGCGGTGGTGTATCCCCCCACCTTCAGGTAGTTGGGTTTAAGAATAGTACCACAATAATAACACACAGCAACCAGAGAGCAATGCAGGAGAGAGCAGAATGTATGGGTTTAATTTTGAAAAGCAAGATAATTAACAAGGAAACACTTTCCAAAAAAAGAGCTCTTACATTATTGCTCATAATAGGACGTGGGCTAAGAGACCACAAAAACAGATATCAAACAAGAGTGTTGATCCTTTTTCAGTAGCAGTGATCGCAGCTCAACAGTACTGTTCCATGATCTGTGAAATGTTGTCCACATCACAATGTAATGTCCCTGAAGGTATTGTTACTGATATTCACAGCTGATGCATTTCAGATCTATAGAAAGGTCAGTAGCGAGGTACTCATCCCTAGCTCTGATTTGGACACACTGAAATGTTCCACGCCAAAATATAATTAGTAGCCATATGGACTCTGTGTTGAGAAAAAACCTTCTGTACACATGGAAAGGCTCGTGTATGTCATCTCATTATTTATTGGCGGCTCATAGCCTGTAAAATGGCAAGAGAAGAATGGAGTCATGAATGAAATGAACTGAACTAAACTCCATAGATTGGCTGGGAATATTTGGTGGGAACCACTATCATCTTTATTAAAGATATAATAGTTTAGTTAATTTATCGTTTTAATTGTGAATCAAATGACGCACTGTACTGTGAAAAGGTTTCTGGTACTGCCGATGTCAGCATGCTGCAGCTCTACTACTTTCAGCTAATTGTTTCTGGTGTGAATTTGAGGCCCCTGACATAAGGATAGCTCACAAGCTCACACTAGCCGATTGTGAAATACCTGTCCACAGTAAAAGGCTGTCGAGCTGCAGTAAATGAAGGGCTGGGGAAAACAGTTACACGTCCAACAAGCCTCCGGGACTTACCGGTAGAAATTATTCTCAGCAGTCAGCCAGACAAAGGACCGCAGTGGGATGTCTGTGTTGCTCTGTTTCTGTTTGATGTGTAAATAATAACAGGCAATACTTTGGTACATTATCCATAATAACTTGATAAATAGACACACTGGGGGTACGTTTGTTTTAGACTCTACTTTCTTCCCTCTGGCAGTCAAAATGTATAGCTTTGAAACTACCACTGCTGCGTAGTGTAGAAACACATTTAGCTTTCAAATGTACAGCAGAAGATTGTAATGCTTAGTGGCGGCTTGTCAATACAGGCACTAAGGTATCGCCATTGACCTAAAAGCCTTTTTGGAAACGTATATTATTTTTAAATTGGCCAGGTTTAATATTATATAGTGAGTGCTACTAATTGCAAGCTCAAATTGAATGTCGCTCTACATCTGGTTTGAACAGAAATAGTTGCAACAGTTTGAATACAGTTTCCTCTGACATTTTAGTTGATGTACATAGGTGTCCCATTTTACTACCATCAATGGAACAGTTTCATGTCTACGTCCTGCCAAAGCAAATCACAGAGCATCTATATATAGACATATTACTATCGGACACAAAGACGCTCTCAGCTGAAACCGAAAGGAGGAACAGTGCTAATAGGGTACTTTTAGAGAAACATCAAATTCATCATTGTTTTAGATCTGCATTCTGCAAATGTGGCTGTATGTTGCCTGACACAAAATATGGATCAGGATAGTCTGCTTTTGAAAAAGAAAGGCCTTTGATCGGGCATGGTTTTACTGGACTTGAAAGGACACTTGTTAGACTTCCACATCCCAAATATAGGAGAGAAATTGGTCCAGACATTGACAGAATACAATTGAAACAATCATAATAATAGAATGGCAATGACAAGATTCTGTGAAATCTTCATTACTGAATAGTATTTTCTGTGCAATTTAAGGTTGCAGGATGGGGAGTAGAATTGGATGAATTATTTGTATACGAGGATCAGCACCACACTTATCAACCAGGTCCACAAGGTGAGTCTGGGTGGAGAAGTTTCTGTTATACACATGAATTCTGTTGAAAGTGCCTTTTCATCACAAAATAATTCCTATTACATAATACAATAAAGAAAAAGAGGAAAGATCAGTCATGGTTGGCCAACTATTGAACACAGAGCTCTACAATGAATCCTACTACTGTGAACATGGTCAAGTTCAGTCACTTATGGTGCTTTTAAAACTCTGTTAATTTTTTAGGCTGTAGTATTTTGATTGTGTTATATAGAACTGATATGTGTGCTATTCTAACATTTGGTGTGTCCATTTCTGTAACTTCTTGGATAAAATATAAGATCTGTATCTTATATTTTATCCAATTGAAACAATTATCCAGTGAAACAATTAAACACCAATACTAATTGCACCCTCAAAAATGATCTAAGGAATCCAGAAACACTTTTTTGGTTCATGCTGTAAATGTTTCATATGCTGTCTGGAACTGCAAATAGCTCTTTGTGTTCTGTCTCAAAAAAGTCTGTACTGTGAGTCTATGATTCACCTTGACCAACGCCCAAAATACACATGATTGAATTTCTCCCCTCAATGGCACACTAGACAGTGTTTTCCCTTCTATGATATGATTTCAAAGTCAAGAAATAAAAAAGGAGTCTTAATTCTTTGAGAACCATGAAGCAGGAAACGTAGCCTTTTATTCCCCAGCCACAGTGGCTGATGCCTCACGAATACAAGATACTGTCAGACAGTCGGACTGAATTTCAGAAAAGATTAACATCTGACTGTCTAGTAGAGCTAAAAAGAGTTTTCTCTCTCTGTTGCTTTTGTACATTAATTTAAAGAATTCCACAATGATTCATCCATCTGTATCTTGTAATACGGAGAAACATCGGTTGACAATACCGTGCTATTAAGACATGTTAATTGGATTTATAAGATTGTTCCCATCCTCCTTGAAATTGCCAATGTGATCTCACTTTTTTACGTAACACTAAATGATACGACAAGGTCAGGTGATACAGTGGGTAATTTATTAATTGCAGGTTTGGTAGTTTAATCTCCAGCTCCTGAGTGCATGTCGGAGTCCCCTTGAGCGAGAAACTGAAAACCCCGATCTTCTCTGAAAGAGGAGGTCAGTAGTATTACCATATTTGTGAAGGAGAACTGCACTCCTGAGGTAGTGACTTACACAGCTCACACGCAGGCTTTCGCTTTAACGTGCAACTCGTCATTATTAACGTCAGACTTGCCTCAGACATTACTAGATAGTAAATTATCAGTAAGTCCAAAGATTTCAAAGTCATTTTCAGCAACACAGAGGAAAAGTTGTTTTCATTTTCCGCACAGTCCACACAGCAATTTAACAGAGCAGGCTTTTTACACAACATAACATTCGAAAATATGGTGTAAAAGACATTATAAAACCTTTTTTAAAGGTACCAATTGATTTAATGAAACCAGTAAGATTTCTCAAACCTTTTCTGAAAAAGGTCAGGATGCGTTTGCTGTTCCTGTGTTTGCTAGGCTTACCATCTTAATTCAAACTGTGCCTCAGTGTATGTAAATGAACACATTTTTCTTCTTTAACAGATACTATTTATTTGAAGTTGTGTCTCATGTCATAATACAGGATAGCATTGCACCTGCACGCATGTACTGTTTCTACAACACACTGAAAAACTTTTTTACGATATTTGACGACTATTGTGTCCTATGTTTTACACAAGCAGAGGGCTTTAGGTAAGCTAATAACAAGTTGTTATAAACAACCTAAAACAAAAGCTGTATTTATCTGACTAACTGTTTAGCTTAGTTTGCCACATATTTTCAAACTTGGCACATTCTTGTAAATTTAAATGCCGGCTGAGACAAAGAAAGCCTGTCTTCTCCCTTCACAAAGGGGGGGAAGACTGATAGGCCGACTTTAAGGGACTTTGTTCTTTAAAACTTTCCTGTTCTTGCTCTATAAACAACATTTTGGTGTATTTAAAATATTAATCAATTATAATCCTGTTCTGAATTTTTAAAATAATGAATTAAAAATTGATTATTTAGTAATAAAGAACTGAGAAGAATATTGCAAAAAAACCAATCAATATGGATTATCGATTAGAGAAGCAGTATCAATCAAATTAGAATGAAACCCATCCCTCATTCTAGCAAGACAAATTGAAAGAAGTTTAAAGTATAAAAGATCTGTTTAGTTTTTTCTACTTTGGCACCACAGTTTCTGACTTTTTGCCACTAAAAGCGTAATATTAAAATGAATGGCATAGATTGAGTGCAAACTTTTTCCAGGTAAATTGCGGCATTTCTTTATATAAAAGATTGCCTTCTGAACATTGGACTTTTCTTTCTTGCTAATCAGATAGAAATACGAGAGAGTTTGACAGGGATTTTAATTGAATATTTTAAAGCTTTATTTAAGGGAGCAGAATGACTGGACATTTAATTTCAGAGGTACATATAAAACAAATACTTCATAATAAATGAAAGCCCTTTTCAGAATAAAAATCAGACAGGAGAAATTGAAATAAGGGAACATTGAAGGAAAGAAAAAGATGAAAACTGTGTGTCCTTTCTGAAAGGACTGTTCGCAGTAGACATTGAGATTTACTTTCTGCTACTACTTGTGTACTTTTGCTACTAAGGTACATTTTAAAAATTATGCTCCTCATACATAGTGTGTGTTAGTGTGTATCAATACTGTCAGCAGTCATTATTGTGATTGAGTTACTGATGAAAATACTGAAATTAAAGGAGCTCACGGAGAGCAACATCTCGTCTTCTCTCAGCATGAAGCGAGGTTTCACTTAATTTTTCTGTAAAGCGGCTTGGTGCTACACCATAACATTTGAAACAATGAACATGTTAAATTACCATTTTAGTTACCCATGCAGAAGTACTGCATTGCAACTGCGCAGTGGCCAACAGTAGAAGGAGGAGGAACTGTGAAGTGACAGCGCTCTGGGAAAAGGGCACAAATGGTACGTTGCCATATCTCTTGTTAATGTCACAGGTGTGTTTTTGTCAGGTATCTTACAACAGATTAGGTGTGTAAACTCGGCCACGAACATGAACTATGCTTCTTGTAACAAAGGCCCCTCAAATGTCATGGCGCTGTGTGTGTAGTCAATAACTCTACTGATCAAGTCATGAACAAGCTCTGAGCGCGGCCCCGATCTTTCTGTGTCTACTCTGACAATCATTTGCAATTCTCTCAAATCCCAAAGAGACGTATTCCACTTTCTGCTCACCTCAGGACAGAATCACATTAAAATATTGGTGTCCTGCAGAGAGAGATGCTGGAGGTGTGTGTGTGTGTGTGTGTGTGTGTGTGTGTGTGTGTGTGTGTGTGTGTGTATGTGTGTGTTAGTTACAGCTGTAATGAAAAACAACAAGCCAGATGGCGTCAGCTTCTTTGTTCTGCTTTGTTTTCTTTCTCACTCACCTGTCTGTCTTTTGTTCAGTCTTTTTATCTTTTTGGAATCATGTTTTGTTTCCAGAATACATTGAAATAAAGTTATATTTTCCTTTTGATTCATTTTGATCAAAGATATCACATGAAATGTGATATAGACAAATAGGATATTCATGTTACACACTCTAAACTCGTGAATCTTGTGCTTGCCATGTGCATATACTGTATAGCTCTTTATCTGTTTTTGGTCCTCAGAAGGGGCGAGAGAAGGACTCAATCTGTCTTTGTGACATAAAGAAACACAACAAGGGTTAGGGAGGTACATTTTGCTTAAGAAGATGAAACAAATCCTTAAATGTCATTACTTTGATTTCATGCAAGTCAGTCATAGTTATTTAGAACATTTAATTATAGGTTGTAAACATTTTTCAACAAATGATGTCTGCATCAATGTCTGCAGATTTCATCTTTGTGAGGGGATTAGAGCTTATAGTTCAGTTTTAAGTGACATTATAGAGAATGATTTACAATAAAAAGAGATGTCAGAAGTGAATCATTTTAATATGTTTACTTTCAGATGAGGTTTAATTTGAGATGAATAAAACATGTTGAACTACAGTTCATGCCCATGCATGATGAAGTGTGCTGTCTGTATAGGGAGGGAACAATGCAACATCTGTCATTTCTGGCAAAAAGTTATGGAGATGACAGGAAAATGTGATTTGTGATTAACATTTTAAAATCATATAAAGTGATTGTATCATTGTCAATCCTGAAATTGACTGATATACTGCTGTGCAGGGTCAAAGAAGACTGAAGCCAATCCAAATATGCAATGGAAAGTGACAGAACAGATCACACGTATATCTAGACAATAACCACATAGAGTGAGAGATAAACTGACAAAGAGTAGGAGAGAGAGAAAGATAATGAGGCAAAGTGAGAGAGAAGAGTTTAATCAGCAAATGAGGAAAATTAAAGACGAAGCGAGAATTGAAAGGCTGTAGGAAGAGAAGAAGGACTTAAGGGCATGATAAGAAATGAGAAAAAAAGAGGACTAATTGAAAGCAGGTAAGGGACAAAAGTATGGACTTGGGTTAGTGGAAATCATGTTTGAGAGACAAAAAGAGACTGTGAGAGGGAGATAGGGTAGCAAATTACCTAAACAAATTAAGAGAGGAGGGGGAAAGGGATGGATGGCTGAAAAGTGGCAGAACCAAAGAATGAAATCAGATGGAAAGGCCTCTTGTTCATCCAGGCTGAAAGTGGAATCACAGTTACAAGCTTCTGGCTTCAGTCAACCGTGTTTTGTATATGCATGTGTGTTTTTCATTAGGCAATGATACAGGAACACCGGCATAGTACCATATGTTCGTACTGTTCTATCTTGTACTTCTCTGGAGGGCACCTAAATATAAATATCTTCTTACCGTATACATATTCTTGAAGAACCTGGCTAGTGTGTGAAGGTTAATCTTGACTGGTAATTGTACCTAATAAACAAGTTTGGATAGAATATTTGCAAATAAATCAAGTCACACAAAATCTGTAGTACTGTCCTAGCACTGTAGTAAAACACAGTCTGCACTGCTACAGTAGTCAGGTGATGAAATGTATGTTGAAGGGCTGAATGCAGCGGAGGTTTGCAGTTTGCTCTGTTGCAGTTTCAATTATTCAAGGTCCTCTTAGTATTAACATAATTCCTTTGTGACCACTTGCAGTCACCTGATGTGGTGCTTGGATTTGCAAACGATCTCATCTGTCATAATGATTCTCACAAAAAAGCACGATGAGGTGTCAGGGAATGATATATAGGGTAGGGCACACGGCCACTATACAAAACCTTGCCCTCCTGCCAGACACAGCCACCACACACTAGGGGTTTGTAGTGGATGCTGAGGCAGGAGGCCATGCACTGTGCAAAGGCCCAGATGTCCACTCCTAAGTACTGTTTCTTGAGCGCAGCACAACATCTGTAGAGCAAGATTTATTACACGGTTTTAAAGTGATGACCAAATTGATTTAATCAATGAGAGTTCATAAAGAAACTGGATAAAAGAGATGGTAACCAGATGTTTTGTAGTTTAATATTATTCAAGTTTCTTTATTCAATTGATCTACAGTTTAAGCAGCAAAAATGACTCAACGTGGACTCTACAGTTAACCTGCAACTTTATCTCCAGTACATTTATAATTATGGCATCCCACTAGCCTCTTTCTCCTCCACAGTTACCAGGTCTACACAATCTGTGTAACAATCAGTCCCTGTTTGCGTCAAGGTCCTACATAACCAAAATCAAAGTAAAACATATTGTTGTGAGTGATACCAATAGGGGGGCAAGTATTCTATACACTAATAAAGGATTTTATTTGATGAGACCAATGCAACAGTTTGGAAATGTGACTTGCGTAGTGTATTCCACCTCTAACAGTGAGGATTCAGTGTGAAGATAAATGATGTGATGAAGACAAACAATGGATGTTAATAAAGATGACACAAGGATGAAACATGGCATGAGGGGAAGTTTGGTCAATGTCTTTTGGGATATTTTTGGGAAGCAATGTCACGGGTGTAAAGTGCAGTCAATCGCATTGATCACACAGGGTACAGCGTCTATGTCTGGTATTTCTGAGGCCAGAGGCATGTGATTCACCTGTGATGCAAGAAGAAACTAAGTGGGTTTTGAGGAATGACTTTGTCAGTGGGTGTCTTATTCTAGTCACTGGCATGAAGCCATAAAAGCAGTTTTCTGACTCCCAGCCACGAGGTAATGGTGGAGTGTCTTTTCTTTTTTAGAAAATACAATTTTTAAATGTATAACATGATGTAAATTAAATTCTGTATATTTGTTTATGTGAGAGGACAGAGAAAGGGTGAGAGTATGATGAGTGAACGTGTGAGTTGCAGCTTTATAAATGTCAGAGTCATTCCCTCCGCTGGTAGTTTTTTGTGCCACAATTGTGGCAGCTTAATGATTGGATGCAACAAAATGTTCAGGACTGGCATCTGCTAATGTCAACTTGTAAACAAGACTTGATGTGTGCAATGTTAAACAAAATGGCCTTTTAAAAAGTTTAATAAGACAAATAACTTAAATAATCCACATAATTTGTGAGCAAGTACTTCCTGATACTGATACTTCCACCCTGTAGAGGATTGTGAGGAAGCTTTCGGGGTATCTATGCTTTAATTGGGCACAGACACTTCATGCAACTGTTGCAGCTCTAGATTGTGGAGACATTTGTATATTCATGCTAATCACCTGACCTTAGAAAAGACCACTTTTTAATCCACTGATAATTAGGGTTACATGTACTATTGCACAGGTTTGATTCCCACCTACCTATATTAATTTTTTTTTATCTTGACACCTCTTTACTTGTCCCTCTTTCTAGCTCTCACTCTGTCTCTGTGCGATAGATGTGAAATAATTGAGTTGTGGTCTGCTAACTGTCTTTCACAGTGTAATTCAATCTGAGAGCCGTCCAATTACAATAATGTGTAATCTGATTTCCGTCACTGCGGGCATTATACATTTATTATTATAGTAATGCAACGCCTGGAAAGTGTGTGTGTGTGTGTGTGTGTGTGTGTGTGTGTGTTAGGGAGAGAGTGACAGGGAGAGAGTGAGAGTTTTTGTACTTGTGGAAGAGAACTTGATTAATTTCATTGGACCTGACCCCCAAACAAATCCAATATACCTGTCTGCTAGCTACTTCTACAGCAATCCCAACGGTGTTTGTGTCTATATGTGTTAGTGTGGGTGTCTTGCCTTTTTCTTTGGATGTCTGTGTTTGTGGTGTAATCAGTGTGTGTGTTTTTGTTTGTCTACCTGACAGTTTGTCTGTATTCAGCTAGTAGCCAATAGGTTAAATCGTGGGTCAAGGTGAATAAAAACAAGCTAATTAGGTTAGCAGCTAATTAGCTTGTCTAACAATGCAGGTACAAAAAAGGCAACTTTCACCCCTCCCTATGCCTCCCTCTTCCAATTCCTTAATGAAATATGTCCCTCCTCTTTCTCCTTTCTTCCCCGGAACATAATCAGTCTCTTCTGGGCATAGACTCAGAGTTTAACCTCCCCAAAGTCAATTTACCTTCCTCTCTCTCTTCTTTTCTTCTCCTGTTTCCTCTCTCTACTCCTGTCCTCAGCGCACACACATTTTTCTTCCCTGTTTCTGGTCTCCCCTGTGACTTCCCCTGCCCTCTGTCTCACTCAATGGGGGTCCAAGTGGAGGTGATACGATGCTAAATCTCTGTCCCCCTTGTGCTGCTCCTGTAGAATTGTATTAATTACCAAATACTGAGGGAACACCTAACACATGCATTACTCGTAGTCATTTAGTGGTAGTAATACTGCATTTGCACCCTTGAAACATAGAACTTTAGTTGATGGACTGTACAGCTGCTATGAAATCGTTGACACATTTAAGAGAGACTAATGCTTGGATCAGCAGTTCTAGGTGCAGTCAAGCAACTAATGGTATTATTTATTAACTAACTAATTACTATTAATAATTAATCTGCCACATATTTTGTAATTTGAAAAATGCCGAAAGATATCTGGTTCCAGCTTCTCAACTATGAATTTTCTTGATCAGTGAATCAATGG
This sequence comes from Cyclopterus lumpus, assembly GCF_009769545.1. NCBI lineage: Eukaryota > Metazoa > Chordata > Actinopteri > Perciformes > Cyclopteridae > Cyclopterus > Cyclopterus lumpus. The sequence continues at coordinate 17,683,318 of NC_046968.1, read as the reverse complement.
AAAATAACTTCATCAACATTTGAAAGCAAAGTTCAATATAGCACAGTAGTATCGGCAAGAGGGAGCTGCTGAAAATATAGATCGGGAATAAGAACAGAATAGAGCCTGGTTATACTCAAAGTAGAACAGTTTGAAATCAATGAAAAAAGACATGTTAATACAAGTGTTGGAATACCTCGAAAATGGCACCATTTAGAATGATTGAAAAGTCATTGAAATACAAATGAACCACATAATGGTGTCTTATTTTGACCAAAGTTTAGTAATTATAATTTTGTTTTTTCTTAAATTCTGACGTGTCACTCTCTAATGCTACTCTGCAGTCTCTTTCTTCCTCTTAGGTCATTCATTTTAGTCAATCTCCGTTCCTTTGTGTCGCTTTCAAAAAGTGTAAATAGAGAAAGGACATCTGTCAAAAATACAGCTCATGGCATGTCGCTCTGTGGAGTGCTGTGTCAATGCCATTGACATAATATACAAAAATAGTTATTCAAATAATTCAATGTGTTCTTTTAAGAACGAATAATAAAAGGAAATATTTGGCCAAATCTTAATACACTGTTCAATCTAATTTATTCTAAAATTACAGTAATCTTTCATCAGTATGATTTGTTATTTTTATATGAATCCACCTTTGGCATTTTACTGTCACATTTTTAAAACTTAGCCTCTTAACATAAAATTAGCATCATCAATGTAAAACTCTATCTAACTGGTACTGGTATATATTCTAATATTGTATTGGTAAGGGTAACTTACATACAAATATGAATTGTGTAATCCTCTCATTGCATATTTTACCATCCCTCATCAAGTATGCCGTAACCACTAGGAGGGAGATAAAGGGAGACAGCAAGAGAGAGAGAGGGGGAAGGAGAGAAAGTGAGGAAAGAGTGTTTGCAAAGATTAATTTACAATATTTGATTTCACTGTTTGATCTTCATCTAAGTCATGAAGCTGCAGCATCCAATCAAGACTCAGTCAACATTCAAAGGGTGGCTTTTTATTATCTTAGATTATATATATTATTTTACTTCATTTGGAAATATTATGTACGCGTGAGATTGGGGGATATAAAGAAAGAAGGGAGGATGAAAGGAGTGTAAGAAAAAAGGAAAGAGTCAGATTGGGGAACAAAGAGAGAGAGAGTGAGATGATGGAGCTTGTACATAAATGAATTCCAGTCAGACAAGTGCCAATATGAGAAAGGTTCACTGTGGATTCCACTGAGCATTAACATATATTGGAGATTCTGTAAATACCTGCGCTACATTCCTTTTCATTATCTTTGTTACACAGTGACATCTATTTGGGAAATTTGGAGAGGTACACATAAAGGTCTTGGAGCCAGCAGGAAAGTGACTGCTCCATAATGCCAATGAACTAAACATTTAAAGGATAGCTCACTGTTTAAGATTACAGATAGAGTGAAGAAGACCTTGCTACAAAGTGAGGTTTCACTTGCAGCAGAAACCCTGACAAGTAGGGCATTAAACAAGGGTTATTTGAGTTGATATTAAGTGTATGCACCGGCCTCATCATTTTACTTTTCATCGACGAGGTGTTAAGATCTGTTTCAACATCTGTTGGAGATGCCTTCTGGATAAGATGTAGTCATATATCTCAGCCCTCCCTATTTCCACCGACATCTGAGGCAGGCATCTTGTGTTGATTGCATTTTGGCCACAGTGTAAGGAAAAGCAGAACATAGTAATGCTAATTCATGTTGTCATAATTCTTTGACAACCCTTTTCAACCAGCATCTCACGCATGCCAGTCACCGTGGTAATACAGTTTTTTAAGCCATGAAGGCACACCAGTCATGTTTTAGGCACATGGTTACCTCTGAGGCTGACCTGCTTTGAACAAATGGTTTAATTTAGAAGGCTGTCATACTTTATGTACACGGCCTATTAGTCCAACCCAGCAGAGACTTTTTACAGGCTCCTTATACATTTTTGATAATTAGCTGAGGGCATGATGCATGGAGAAAACTACAGAGCAAATATTTTTGAAATACTTTCCAGGAAGAAAAGAGATTACTGCTGATTACATAATTAAAAAGTCAATAAAAATAATTAAGAGTACTACGTTTAGCTTTCTGTTCCTATGGAGACTTAATCTTGCATTCAAGTGAATGTCAACTCAGTGCATGTCATCTTGCTTGCTTCACGCACTTCCAACATGCAGCTAACTTGTATTGTAACTAGAGTTTAAAAACTAGCAATATTCAAGGAGGAAACGTTCCTTTTTAAAGGCGTATATCTATTGTGTTGCAGCGATATCTAGTGAATGAGCGGGTTAAACACCTAGCCCATGTCTTGCAATACCACTTGTACCTAGAGGCGATAACTCCCTCCTGGCAGGTCTACCTGCTAATGCCATTCGACCTCTACAGCTCATCCAGAATGCAAGGACTGCTCGACTGGTCTTTATTGCTCGACTGGTCTTTATTGCTCGACTGGTCTTTAACCTCCCAAAATTTACCCACACTACTCCGCTCCTCCTTTTCACTGGTTAGCGGTGGCCGCCCGCATCCACTTCAAAACATTGGTACTTGCGTACTGTGCTGCAAACAGATCGGGTCCGGTCTACATCCAGGACATGGTCAAACCGTACACCCCAGCTCGTTCACTGGTCCTGGCTCCTCAATGGTGGAACAAGCTCCCCATTGACATCAGGACAGCAGAAAGTCTCTACACCTTCCGTTGCAAACTAAAAACACATCTTTTTTGACTATACCTTGAATGGGGAAGGTAGCGCCTTAGTAGCACTTAAATGTCTCTTACTGATAGCACTTTGTAGTTTAACTTTATTGAAGAAATTGTACTTTCTCGATTCTTGTTGTTCTGAGTTTGTAGTCATGGTTGAATGCACTTATTGTAAGTCGCTTTGGATAAAAGCGTCAGCTAAATGAAATGTAATGTAATGTAATTAATCACTGTAGCGTCCAGTCTGCCCTCAGTCCATTTGAGGATGAATAAGTAGAGCTTCCTACAGGGCTTGTCAATCACATTGAAGGAGCAGGGTCCCTGTGTGTTTTGATGGTTTATGTTTAGTTAAGTCTTAAGTGGCAGAAACAAGAGAACAACTAATATGTTTGCTTTGCCCTCCCCGCCACCAGGAGACTGCTTCACCGGTAGGAAGATGGGCTTCACCGGTAGGAAGATGGGCTTCACCGGTAAGAAGATGGGCTTCACCGGTAGGAGGAGGGGCTTCATCGGTAGGAGGATGGGCTTCACCGGTAGGAAGATGGGCTTCATCGGTAGGAGGATGGGCAGGGGCTCTGAGAGCTTTCCTCCACCCCAGTAAAGTAGTGTCCTTGTGGCTATAGGGATAAGATCTAGTATTGATTTTCATGTTTCCCTAAAATAAGTTCACTATTAAAAGGTACGATTTGTATATTGAAACAGTGCAAACGTTTAGAAATTCCTGAGCTTAACTTCCCTTGAATATGGTCGTAAATTTCACAGCCCCTCGCATCAGCTCAATGCTTAACGATATTTAGGTCAATATATCATCACACTCCCTTCATAAAATGCTTTGGAGCACTGCTCTTTTATATATTATTAAAACATACCTCTTACCGTACCATGGAAACCCACTTTCTCTGACCTTGTGCATCATTACACAAGTGACTTCTTTCTTATTGACTTTCCACTTTAAATTAAAGTGTAAATTGCTTTCTAATAAAGAGAAAAGGCTCTGATAGGAACATGATTGTGGTGGGCTCCAAAGGAGGTTAAGGAGGTTAGTTAACTGCGTCTCATATTGAACAATATGATGGTGTATCGACCCATGTTAGATTGTACGTTTTTAATCTACTAAAAGACTGTTTTCAGATCCATTGAAACCCAGGTCTCCTCATGGAGCTTCCCACATCCTACTTTATCCAGGAATTGCAGGCTGAGATAATGAGAGAATGAGATAATCATCGCTCTGTGAAAACAGTCAAGCTGAATATTTAGTGTTTAAGTGTCAGCATGAAACTGCTCGAACAATGAAAAACCTGCTTTACAACTTTGATTCTCTGTCGCCAGATCACAGTATGATTCAATACACTAATTTCTTTCCAAATTGGATTATCCTAACGCATTGAGATTCACTCCCTAAAAGACAACATCAGGTGATTGCATCTGAAAGTGTTCTGAATGCAGGTTTTGTCAAGATTTTTGTATCAACGCTTTGAATATTCCAAACGTTCAATTTATCAGCACAAATGCCAAGCTTTTAGTCTCTACTAGCCTCATAAATTACTTTGATGTTCTGCTTTGTTTTATATCATTTCAAATGAAATTATTTTGTGGGGGGATTTAGGCATTTTGGCCATCTTGAGCTTTGGTAAATTGTGGGGTTAGACATTTATGGACTAACAAATTAATCAATATTGAAAGATAACTGGTTTGTAGTTAATATTTGCAACCCTAATTGCAAATTCAGTAAACAAGTAATACATTAGCAAGCTAACAAACAAGCAAAAAAACAGAAGCTAGAAACAAACCACACACTTTCCATCCTGAAAATCATGCATTCACATGGAAGAAGCAGTACTTTCCAAAGGGCTATGTGAACTAACTAAATAACAAAAAAACTATTGTTTTAAAGTAAAATGTGACAAAACCTGTCCACAGACAACTGTTGGTTTGATGGTTTAAAACAGGACCAGACCACTCAATGCCTTAAAGCTCTCTTTGTGTAACCTTACTTTCTGTGGGAGCTTCATATGTCAGAAAACGTGACACATTTTTTTGACACATTTCAGGATCTTGTTTATTGTGCTGATCATTGGCAGCTCCAATGGTCTTTACTTGTAGAACATGTTGGATTGTTTATCTTCCAGAATTGCGGCTTGAATCATAAATGGCCAAGTGGTGGTTTGTTTGGTCTCTCAGTGATGGTGAAAATATGCCATAATAACCCTCTAAACACACACTGTGTACTTTGTTGGAGTCTGAAGCAACTTCCTGTATTCTGCTAAATGCAAGAAATCCGTACAGTTAATGATGCAAACAAAGTTGCGTATTGTAAACCCTTCTTGTTAAATCGTGTCACAGTACTTGGCTGATGTTAAAGTAGTTCATATTGCAGCATTAACATGGGTTTCAGCATTCAAAGACTCTTAATGTATTAATCACTCGGACACTTTTTGTATTGATATTATTATCCAAGTTGAAAGTGTCATCGTGAAAGTACCAGAATTTTGTTTTGCATTTTAGTGTGTTATCAACACGTCTTTCAAAGGGTCAGCAGAACATTAACATAACTCTCTTTCCATTTGTGTATTTTTCTTTTCTTTTCTTCTCTTTTTCTTTCCCTTCCCTTCCGTCCATCAGACACACACACACACACACACACACACACACACACACACACACACACACACACACACACACACACACACACACACACACACACACACACACACACACACACACACACACACACACACACACACACACACACACACACACGCACACACACACACACACACACACACATCTTTTTCTGTATTTCATTATTGTCCAAAAACAAAGCCTGGGCCTGAAGAGTTATTTTTTTTTAGATTGACTTCAAACAACGAATTTGTCTTTACTTTTAATATATCATTAAACATTCAGATGTTGTCTTTTTTTATATGAAGTTCATTTATGAAGTATGTGTTAAATGAGGCCTATCCTTATCCCTAAGAGGCTCTGACAGTTGCTTCTTCCTGAACATTATATTCTTGTTTGAAAGTTTTGTTTATGACATCCACAGAAGAAGTAGATTAGCTAGCATGAGCAGTCTCAGAAAGTTAAAAGTGATCAACAGAAAATGCATCTCTCTATACTACCCATGCTGACTAATATGCGATCTAAAGGATTTGCAGTGCATTAACATCACAGCAGTGACAGCTTATCTCCAAAAAATATGCCAAAGCAGAAAAAAAACTCTGGGATTACCAGGCTTAGGTAAACAAATTCCACTTCTATCGTCAAGAATAAACTCTCATGAATACACAAGTCACGCAGACGCGCTTCAGCCGGACAGCTAAGCACATGATCAAAGAGACAGACAGTCAGACAGGCATACAGATATGCCCTGTTCAATACAACTTGACAATGTGTGCAACCTCTGCAGAGGGTCAATAGCTTTATATGGATTGGAAATTAACTTCATTTAATGAGGTGTGTGTGTGTGGGTGTGGTTAGTGACTATTGAAGACAGTGAGAGCCGAACGGGTGACAAGGGAGAAGACAGAGGGAGGCCGAAGGATAGATAGACAGAAAATAAGCAAAAAGAGGAATATATCAAGCGAGGATGGAGGAAGAGGGAAACCAAGAGAGTGATAGAGATCAATAGGAAGAATTGGACAGTGTAGAGGAAGAGTGAGAGGCTGAAGAGATGAAAGGCTGTCTGATGATTTGTTCCCTAACTGGAGAATTGAAATTGATCTCAGAGGTGTGTGTGTGGTGTGTGAATACAAGCATAGAGATGCGCAGTTGTGTATACCTCTATGAACTTTGTGAGGTGTGTGCCTGTGTTCATGCAGGCGTTATTAGAGAGAGGGGGAGACGGGTCATCAGGCTGATCGACTTAAACAAGCAGAGATAGAGCAGCACACACATCTTGACTTTGGTCAGATACTATTTAATAAGGGTCATATATTTTCAACTGGCTATTACTGCAGGGTCACATAGTGATTTGATTGAGTTTCATACACTTGGAGTGCCATGTCAAACATTTTAAACTCTGGCTGAACTTTAATTTCCTCTGAAGGTACCTTCAAGGTGAAGAAAAAGATTTGCTATCTGCATGTTGAATATCCCTTTTTTTGGGAGGTTGAGGTAACATCATTCTGTTGGGTGTGTGTGTGTTGAATAAAGACCAGACCATAATCATGAATCATAATCTTAAATCACATCAAAATCTTCAATTATCTGCATGGTTTAAGGTAAAATAAAAATAAATCAGTGGGTAAAGATACTGCAGGTATTCATGAGCATCAATGGCTCTCCACAACCCGGAGCACCTGCTGTCTGAATTCTGATGACGGATGATTGTTTGAGTAATTATAATATATATTTTGAGTAATTATAATATATATTTTTACTTCAGATGCAGCCATATGTCCCTGTTGTTTTATCGGGAAACAAAATACAAGATTCCTTCCTGTTTGCTTTTACCTGATCTTTCCTAGTCTGTCACATGCTATTTTTTTTATTGCACAAGTTCTACGGATGGCTTTGTCATATTTTGTATTGTAGCCCAGAGTAACTTTATTGATGTGACTTGGCAGATTTACCACAGCACTCCTGCACAACAGCATCGCCCTCTGAAAAATGTGTTCCTGTGGCTATGCAGTGGTTTTTATTGTTTACCTATTATAAAGTAGTTTTACAGTTTTTAGCTGTCTTTAAGAGTTCTGAAAATTGCATATGCTCAGCAGTGCCTCTTTGCAATACACACAATGCCCTTGCCCCTACTGTTTAGCTGAGGGTATTTATTGTAACTTAAAATACAAACTGGAAATGAACTGCAGTCTATGGAACTACTCAATGCTATGTGCCCACCAGTCTACTTGACAGACATAAAGGGCCGGATACTAATCTCCCCCGTCGGTATGTCACTACTACTGATGACTTGTGAGTTATCATATCCCCAGGGACGCCAGGATCCATTCACACCTGTGCAAAAGAGGCGTTGATCACAAGTGGTATCACCAGTATTCAGTGCCGACAGTTTAATCACAGTATGATTTGTGTCCCTTATCACAGGGGACACTCTGCCCACTCCTCCTTGTCTGCTCCCTGTCCTCAGACAGAGAAGTCAACATTGGAGAGATAGCAATAGCAAACATGAATATAGTTTCTAAAATGAATACGTCCACCTTCCAAAATAGAAAGCTAAAACACCAATGTAACACAATTTATCCTTTCAACATCCCGATATAGCTTGTTTTATTCAAATGCAACAAACATTTAAGGGATGGAAACTATTTGATTCTGAAATGCATTTTTTATATTTCGCAGAGTTTAAGACTTCAAGTCAACCATGCATCTTTGAAGGGCATGTAAACAATTATTTGCATATTTGGGCGAGTTGGTTTCCAAAAATATTTTTCGACTTTTACTTCTTTATTAAATAAGAAAATGTAGTGAGTAGTGAAACTAACTCCAAGCGGTCATATAGTACTTTCGGCCTTGTTAGTGACTTGACCCGGTGGATGGCAGTGTAGTCTGATGGTCCACCACTTTGGTCCAGACTGAAATGTCTTTACAGCTGTTGGGAGGATCACAATAACATTTTGGACAGCTGGTCATGACGCCCACATGAGCATTCTGATGACTTTGGTGATCCCCTGATTATTCCTCTAGCGCCACCAGCCGGTCAATTATTTTCCCTTTTCCAGTGAAATAACTGCTGGGTGGTTTGACACATTGCTCAGATGATGCATATCAGTGACTTTGAAGATCATTGACAATGGTCATTTTTAAGTGAAATGTCTTTGGATGGATTGTCATGAAAGGTGGTCTACTCACTCATGCTCCGCTCAGGAAGCTGAGTATTAAATTGGGGGATCATATGGACCCTATTTAAACAATCTATGACACATTATTTGTGTGCAAACGAAGGCGCAGGGGTTGGCGCACAAGCTTCGAAGCTTCTACCTATTCGGGAGAGCCCTAGAATTGTCTTATATTGATGAGTTTCATATAATGTTTACTGATTAGGAGGGCAATCTGTTTAATATTTGTTGCTGTCCATTGACAGGTAGTGCTGAATTAATGTTGCTGTGACATATTGTGAGGTGAAGGAATGAACAGGTATGTCTCTCATTCCTCTGTCCCATTAACAACTCCATTAGACAGCGTGTGTGTGTTTCTATGTGTGCGCGCGCCTATCAACATAGCCAAGGCCCTGTGTTAAGGTCAACACAAGATCCTGGCTTTAGTTAAATATTGAAAAGGTCATTGCATTCCACCACATACAACTTTGTGTTGACATTTTCATTACTTAACCAAGACCACAATCTTTCCCTGAACTCTATATGTTTTGTCTCCCCCTCTTTCCCTTTGTCTCTCACTCAAGCCTGTTTCTGTGAAAGAAAGTCATTCTCATTCAGGACAGCAATTCACAGTGCAATCATAGAGAATATGCAATTAACAAGGAAAGCCTTCAGTCAATAGCACGTTGTGTGTACTTGTACACCTTGTCTACCCTCTACACTTTGCTCACTCCCCGTCCTCCAACTCCTTTCCTCTATTCCTCCGATGTCCTCTTCTCTTTTGTTGAGTACCTTCTGTACTCTCCTCCTCCACGTTTAAACCTAGATCTTCATGGGAAGAGCTCATCCCTCCCTCTCCTTCCCTCATCTTGCAAATCCTTTCTCATTTAACCACATCTCATCATCCATTACCATCATCATTACCCCCACCCCCCTGCATCTCTTTCCCCTTTTCCACTTTACAGTACCTCTCTCCCTCCCACCAGCCCCATCACGCTCACACAGCTTTCATCATTATCCTCACTACCTCCCCCCAATCTGTTTACTCTCTCCACCCACACTACCTCCTCCAGTAACTCAGTGCCTAATTCACAAGTTCTTGTCACCTGCCTTTCCACAGCTATTTTCCTTTTTCTCCTCTTCAGTTTAGTGTTTATCAGCAGGATTACTTAAAAAAACTGGCCTGATTTTCATGAATCCAGGTGGAAGGGTCATGGTCCATTAAAATGTTTTTATTTATTTATTTGAGCTGTGATCCGTACATGATTAAAACAGTTGTTTTTGACGGAGATGTTTTCATAGCCATAACAAATAGATATTAGAGAGGAAATTATGACCTGTTTAACTTCCTAACACTAGCTTCTAATACATAATTAAAAATACCAATGCCAAGATGTGTTTTATCAACACAATCTTTTATTTCCTAATTGCCTAAATTTAGAATTTGACGGTTTTAGACTGGTTGGTGGTGAAATAAGTTAGCCTGGAGCTTTGAAACAAAGAATGTAATATGGAACTTAAATGCACTAAATGGGTTTTCTACAGATAATATTATTGTGTCCAATTTAAGCAATACAAACTATTACTATTGCTCCTTCATAAAGCAAAGGTATTTTTTATTCGCTTAGTCAATTAGTCTATGCAGTAATTGGTAGAATACTGGATTAATGACTTAATAGCTCCAGCTAGTTTTATTGCTCGAGAGAAGAAGGGAAAGTAACGGAGAGCTAAAGTTTTCATCAGAAAGACATATGGTTCTTCACATATCTTCTCCAATCCTTTTCTCCTCCATCTTGTTCCTTTTGTCTTTCCTCTTTGATTTCTTACCCAGCTGCTTTAGCATCCATATTGTCTTAGTCTCAAAGTCTGTCCTGTCTTTTCATGTTCAGGACTCTTTCTCTCTGTCTCATTGCCTCCAAGTCTTTCTTATTCTCTCCCCTCTTAGTCATTTTCTCTAAAAGGCTTCATGTTTGACTTTGAGCTCTCTTAGGAGAACAGGTGTGTTCTATTAACTTGGAGTGAGACACACACGCACACACACGCATGCACATACACGCACACACACGCACACACACGCACACTCACGCACACTCACGCACACTCACGCACACTCACACACACACACACACACACACACACACACACACACACACACACACACACACGCACACATTTCACCTCTAGACAGAGAGCCTTCTGTTTCTATGGGAAGACTCAGACAACTTGGGTATGGTCCAGCACAGCAAAGTAATTCAACATTTTGTTCTTGTTCTCATACGAATGAGACCTCTTAAAAATGTTTCTGTCAAGTTGAATAAATATAGTGGCTCACTTTGAGACCTGTGCTCATTAAAATATACTGGTTTTCTTGACCTGTGGGGTCTCGGGTTGAGTCAATTAAGGTTCTCCTCCTTTGGCCCCGGCTCAGGAAGAAATACTGTAGTTGGCTACTTCTGTTGTGGATTCAAACACGATAAGATAAGGTTTTTGAACCTGGTGCCCAGGCGACATACTGTAATAATGCTTTTGTCATTTGTGAACAGGTGATGTTGCAAGAAAAATACAAGACATATGAAGATGGATGTTACCTTGGACTGTGGGAAATATTAACATGCATGTTTTCAGTATTTATGATACGTTTAATAATCTAAACAAGGATTTTCAACAAATTGAGATTAGAAATAGGCCTAATTGTTCGTTCCAGCCCCACTGTTTACTCTATGGTGTCGTTTTTTATTATTTACACCTCAATATTACTTCCCTGTAAGAGTGTGGGTGTCCAAGGCCAATGGAAGAAGGGACTGTAAATAAATGATACAATATTTATTTACTCTGAGCAGTTTTCAGCTGTTGTCAGAGGGTGATTACAACAGTTTTGAACATAGGTATAGTCAAAGTACTATTTGTTTTACCTCCATTGTTTTGCTTCTTAAAACAGAGTGCTGCCAGTATTTTTTCAAATTAATTGAGGCAAACTTTAAAAAATTGAAATGAAGTTATATAAGAAGATCTTAAAAATTCTCTAAGTTTAAAAGTCTATAATGAATTAAACTTTAAAAAAAATGGATTTAAGACTTAATATCAATACTTGTACTACATTTATTTGTTTAACTGGGAGAATATCTGAATGTTTAAAACATCATATTTAGCTCATTCTCACATTTATTCTGGTCTAATGCAGAGGACTATTTGAACGGCAATCATTGACTCATCCTCAGTTACCTGTGAACCATCTCGTAGACTTGGGCCAAGTGCGGATTGCAGCGCCTGCTGTTGCTCGGAGAAAGAACATTTGAAACAGAGCGCTGTTTTACTAAAAGTTGAAATATGTTAACTTCTAACCGTCTGAGATATACACACAACAGTAGGTTACTTCCTTTCCACTGAGCAGAATAGATGAAAACAGCAGTCTTGCTGCTTTTTGGAACGTTGAAGGAAATGATTGTTGGAGAGAGGATTGCTTGTGCATTTGACCGATTTATTGCTTACCCGTTAAATTAGAGGCTGTAATTAACCACTGAGTTACAAAAAAAACGAATGAACAGCCTCCCTGTTTCAGCTTCATCGTGTTATAATACCTGAGAAGAACTATTGATCACAAGACAGTTGCTGGTGACCTTTCTGAGTGTGTGTACGTTTTAATCAGTAATTACCACATGCAGTCATATACATTTAGTCCCCTGGAGTTTTAATGCCATAGCTTTTAATTTATTGTATTTTACTTTGTTGTAGCTTTTAATTTATTGTATTTTACTTTGTTGTAACATGACTATGTTTACAGTCTATCCTGTGTAATTATCAGTCTTAAAAGTAATTAGTAAGTAGTAATCTATAATAATAAATCTATATAGCATTTGTACTTCTGTCACGTGGCATATAAAGGTGCTACTATTAACATCTAATGGAAGCCTTGCTTTTTTGTCCAGGTGCAAACACAATTATCAAAGCAACCAATCTGTTTTTCTCCATAAGAATCATTGAAGAGGAATACAGTTTAGGCCTCGATTTACTTTCAGTTTTTGCATAACAAGATCAAAAAAACAAACAAAAAACAGATATTTACAGTGGTAGGAATAACTTTGTTTAAAAATGTCTTCTATTTTCTTTTTCTACTCCAGCGCTAACACTGGTTTGCAATTTATTTATTTACCATTCTGTATTGTAAAGGAGGGCGAAAGACAGCGCCTCTTTTTTGTCGTTCTTGCAAGTACAAGAACCTAGATCATTTAATTAGTTTTTAGTATATGTATCTAATGGAACTGTTATTGGTTTCCTTGAATCCTGACTATACATCGAGTACAGTTCTAGAGCTAGATATCCAACTTGTGCCTCAACCAGCTGATCATCGCATGAATATTCTTGGCTGCTGTTCATACCTCTTCAAGCACTGTGACCATATCATTACAGAAAAGACAATGCTCATGATCTTAGTAGCTTTTAATGAATGAAACTGCTCCTTTACACCTATTGAGAGGTGTCCTTCACAGTAGTACAGGTTTTTATTTTATTCAGATTTATTCAGTGCTGATTTAGGGTCACCAATGTACATCAACTTAAACTTAATATACACTTCTGCCTTCTCCTGCAGTCTATCTTTGACCAGTAGATGGCAGCCCGACTACACTCGGCTGTAGAAAAGAGCTGTCCATGGTGCTGAAAGGAACTCTCACTCACTCTATCTTTCTAATATATCTCTATACCTCTATCTATCTCTAACTCTCCGTCTACCCACATTATCAGTCCATGTTTGTATATGTTTGTCTCCTTGTCTGCCTGTCTGTCCAAGATCAGCAGCAGATGTGTGTTATGTCAAACGACCCTCTTGTCTTGGTTGAGACGACAAGTCTTTTTAGGAGCGTATGCTGTTATGAAGACCAGTAGATGTAAAAAAGGTTTTTTTAGAAATATATATATATATATAAATAAGAAATGACTAAACTAGCCCTATGCACCGAGAGCTACCAGCTTGATGGATGACTCACAGTAATGCTGTGAAATGGCTCAACCCACTCACACACACACACACACACTCGCTGAAACACACACGACACACACTCATACTAACACATGCAGCACAACACCCGAGCACACGCATACCGTGTGGCACACACATGCACTGCCATGCACACACACAGGAGGGCTGTGATATCAAAGTTGAGATGATTGACTATCTTTAAAAGGAGGAAGGAGGTTGCCAAGTGGAACAAAATCTGTGTGGATTACTATTGTAATATTGTGAGAGATTAGCAACAAATCAATTATGAAATGTATTTAAAGCAAAAACAAGCTGTTGTAGCTTATAAATCCTGTAACATGTGGTCAAAAAACCCATGGGGCTGTTGGGGGGTCTGAAGCAAAATTAGGATTAACTCAAATTCATTGTTCATAGTGTAGTAGCTAGCAGTGAGAGTACTCGGACAGCAAGCTAAAAATCCATTACAACAATCCTATACTATTCAGTGTTCTGTGTCATATGTAAAATAATATTGATACTAAGACCACATTCAGGGGTACATTTAACAAGGTGTGTATGGGCCCAGGAATTGCCAAAATGGGAACAAGGAGTAAATCCTCATCTAAGTCTGAAAAATCTTGTGGCCATGCCACAAAAGCTATAGGTCAGTTTTCGGAGTCTATATGTTGGGCTCCCACTCACTTGCTTCTCTTTCCAATATGTGACAGTATTGCGTGACACTTTCTGTGAAATACTGTAATGGGCCAAATTGGAGTGACGTATAATTTGCATTTGCCTCTAAACGCTGCTGCTGTTGGTCGTCTCGGTAGATCAGCGGGCTAAGTCTCCACGTCGTGTCTGTAGCGTTGTAATCTTGTTAGCGTGATCCTCTGCACATGCCACCAGGGACCGAGGATCAATAACTGGCTCGTGGTTCCGTTTGGGGTGCACACACACACATACACACCCCTCACCTCCGCCACACGCACATACTCAAAGAGATGAAAGAATCAGAGTGTTGTTCATATGGCCCTGAGATTTATTGGCAAAGGGAAAGGGTGAAGATTTTGTTTGTGTTTAACACCATGTCACCATCTCAAAATCACAGTGCTAGTAAGTATATGTTGGCACGTACACACACACACACACACACTATGCAGCCCATTCCTTCTCCTTTTGCTTTCCTTCACGTCTTTTTGCCTTTTTAAGTTTTACCTCATTTTCTCATTCACACAGTCCCTTGTTCCTATTCACTGATGTCTTTCCTTTCCTTTCTTTTCTCTCTTTAAAAAAACTTTTACTAACCCCCTCCCTCCCCATCGCTCATTCCATCCCTCATTTGACCCTCTCTGTCTTTTCATTTTCTCTCTTTCCTCTCTCTATCCACTCCCTCTTTCCCACCCCCTTCCCTCTTTCTATCTCTTGCTATCTTTACTAAAATTCCTTGTCCCATTTTCACTCTTCTCATTCCTTCCTCTCTCCTTTAGCATTCCCCCTTTCCTTTCACCCTCTTTTACCCCCCCCCCCCCCCCATTTTTCTTTCTTGGTATCTCTATTTTCCTTCCTTCCTTTTATCCAATTCCTCCTTCCCTAACTTAGTCTGTACTGAATGCCTCCTGCCATCCCTCTTTTAACCTTTCTTTCTACTGACATTGCTCTTTCTGGCCTCCTGCCCTCTCCTTTCCTCACACCCTCTTTTTGTTACTCTTTTCTCCTTCCTCCCTTTCCTCTCTCCATTGCTCAGTCTTTTCCAATTCCCTTTGGAAAAGACTTTCTTTCATCCCCTCTATTATATCCATCTGCCATGTGTCTCTTTGTCTCCCTTCATTGAAATTCCTTTTTTCTTCCTGTTTCTTTCATTTCATCCATCACATCTTGCTCCACCTCTTCCTTGGTCTTACCGTACATTGTTCTTTTGTCCTCCTATATCCTTTTTATGCATCCTTCTCTCATTCCCTCAGCCTGAAATTCCAGTCCTTCTCTCTTTTTTTCTCTTATCCACCTTTCATAAACCTGCCTGACCTTCATCCCTCCTCTCTTCTTCATCCGTTTTCTTTCATTTTTTTCTTCCACTCATTCCTTTACTATTTTCTCCCCGATCTTTCTCATCTCTCATCCTTGTTTCCTGTCATCCCTTCCTCCCTGTCTCCCCTCCCTCCCTTCCAGTCTGTTAGGTCTCTATTTTTACTTCTCACGTTTTCCTCCCCACATTATCTCCTCTTCCACTATCCTCCACTTTTCCTCTCACTCTTGTACTTCCCCGACTAATACCTCTCTCTCTCTCCCTCTCATGTGCTTTATCTCACCCCCCTCTCTCTCTCTCCCTCCCCTCCCTCTCACTCAGTCGTCGCTCGCTCGCTGTGCTGTGCGGACCTACCAACCAACTCTCTCCTCTCATTCACTGAATCTCTTAATCTCTCTATCTCTCTCCTCCGGTCCTCCGGTCTCTGCTATGACAGCTCACACCAGCAGCGTGTTGCCCGATCTCAGACCAGCAACCCGTCACCGGTCATCCTGTCCACACGTTAACATGGACATGTGTGTGTGGGGTATTCGTGATTGATCTTAGGGTGTAATTCTTTTTTTGTATAAAAACGAAAGGAAAAGGAGGAGGGGGGCGGCCGTCCTCTTTCACCCCCCTCCGCTTCCTTCAACCAAGCAGAGCGGCAAGGTGGGGAGAAGGCTTCAACATTAAGCCAGCTTGGATTTATTTAACAGCAAAATGACGGATTTGGGAGCGCCGGACATGCTGTTGATGGGGAGGAGGTTGAATGTAAAGAAAACGGGCAGGCTGAGACGCGACCTCCCGCTTCTCGTCCTTTTGGGGCTTCTCTTCGGGGATTTCTCCTCCTCCAATGGTGAGTTTTGAAGGTTTTCGGGTTGTCTGCGTGTTTGGTTGCATGCCTTGGCGCTTGCATGCCCGCATATGTGTGTGCGCGCATTTGTTGGAAGGGATACGAATATTCGCAGGTTGGTTTGTTTGCGTGTGAGCGCGCACACGAGATTAAGTGGAAAGAAGAGGTGGTTAATTCGTTCCGTTCCGTTGCTGCGGAAAACGACGTGTCTATGTGAGTGTATTGCAGAGCGTTACGTGTATAAGGGTGTGTGTGTGTGTGTGTGTGTGTGTGTGTGTGTATGCGTGTTCGTCTCTCTGGGGATGGCGTCTGTGTGTCCTTTTGGGCGTGCGTGTTTTGAAATGGCGAGAATGAGAGCGAGCCTAAATGCACACACAGTGGGTTATATTGTGTGTGTGTGCGTGTGTGTGTGTGTGTGTGTGTGTGTGTGCGTGCGTGTACTCATGCGCGGGCGTGAGAAAGAGAGTGCAGTGCCCAACTTGGACACAATATTACATCTGGGGAACAGTGTAGGCATGCTTATTGTTGGGCATCTATGTTGTGCAGATATTGTTACCAAATCAAACAAAGCAACTTTCAAACAAACCACACTAAAAACAGACTTTATGCAGTTTCTACAAGTGTAGATAGACATCAGGGGGATCACATCTGAAACAGAAACAATTAACATCTTGTTTGGTATGAGGCAACATCTTGGCAACTAACTTAATAATCTGTGTTACTGTCTACAGCTGAGCAGACTCAGACAGGGGGAGATGAGGTAACATTTTTCCTGAAGGGCATTTGGAGAGGAAATCCCATGCTCACTGTATAACATGATGTTGTGGAGTCACAGAGGAACAGTTCTCTCTGTGGCTGTAGAAAGTCTAATGGTATGACAGGAAATTGATGCTGTGTGTCAGCAGCCCAGCAGGTCTTTGTTGGTGGGGTTTTAGTCACCAAGGAGGTTTCTTGTGTGAAACATGGATAGAGAAGAGAGTGTTAACATTCTCCTCGTTTGGTGGGAGCGTTACTGTTACTTTGTTTATCAATAGCTTCTCTGTGTGCACTTCTCCCTCTCTTTCTCAATGCTTGTCCCTCTGCATTGCTCTCTCTCAATCGCTCCCTCTCACTCACTCACTCACTCACTCACACACAGACACACACACACACACACACACACACACACACACACACACACACACACACACACACACACACACACACACAATCTGTGTGTCCACTTGTTTGTGTTCCCTACTATATGAAGTTATTCTTTTCAATTTAAGAAAATGTAGATGTTTTTTTTTTTTAATGCATCCTCCAAAAACCCATATGGCCACAAATTAAACTGTTCTGTGTCACATTAGTACATTGGGATGAGCAGCATACCTGCAGCTATTTTAGTTATCGAAGAGTTAAACACACAGAAAGACAAATTAAGAAAATTAAAGGACAGACTGACATCTGGAAAGACAGACGGAGGGTGGCAATAATTTATTTCATCAAACCTCAAACCCCAGATGGTTGCCAGCCTTTTAAATCTGATGTCACACTTTAAATTCCAACACACAACTAATTATTGATTTTCTGAAACTGTCACTTAAAAATGTCATTAAAAAGTCAGGTATCTTTAGACATGAACTAAAGTACAAATTAAACAACCCAGGCAGCATGAAGATTAAGTAAATAGTTATATTAATAATATTTTTATTTTTGATCCAGGTGATTTTTTTTAACGTTCTCAATCCCTGAGCTTTATTTCTTGTTCTTGTTTTGACAATTATTAGTTTTTTAAAATATCACAACATTAATTATTTATATAATTAAAACGTATTGGTAAATGGATCATGGTAATAATACATACTAATACATACTATTCCCCCCTCAAAAAAAAAAAAAAATATATATACAATATATATTTTGGATTCAGCAACATTAGCTCATTAATACAAATAAATGAAAAAAAGTATGCTAATTCTGAATCATCAAATCATTTCTCTTTTTTAATGCATGTGACAATACTATCCCATTCCTGTACAATCTTTACATATATTTAGCTGCCAATCTGTGCTGTGAGAAATTATATATATTTAGCTCATTCATCAACAGGTTGTTTCAGACAAAACTCGTCCAAATGTGGAACCATTTTATCGTCCCATAAAACCCAGCTAGTGCTTTTACTGTATAATTGCTATATTGTTAACTATACTCTGCAGGGGACTGTACAAAAATATTGCACACACACACACACACACACACACACACACACACACACACACACACACACACACACACACACACACACACACATTTGAGAATGACATGTCAATTTTAGGTCACTTCAGTCATAAGACATTTTAATGTTTTAACCTTATAAGGACATTAAAACTTTGCACGCACGCACGCACGCACGCACGCAATTAGCTGACATTGAATCAATGCCAAACAACAAGATATTGGGACTAACACACACACATACACGCACACACACACACATTGTTCTTGTGGATGAGAAGATGGCTAATTAAACAGAGCTATCTGCCCAATTCAAATTCACTGTAGGTACAAACACTGAGGGTATTGGATGGAAGAAGTGTGAAATTTGTGAAAATTCAGAAAGCATAATACAATGTGAAATGAAAAGAGTGTATATGTCAGAGATGATGATATCAAATCATCTGTTATCATATAACAGGGGTATTGCACTAGGGTCACATGCTGACACCTAAACTAGCATATCTGCTTATAACTACATTATAGTGTGTTATAAACTATTTTTTAAATGTTTGTATATTGTTTTCAAATGCTAAATAGGGTGAATTTGTCACTGAATTTGTTAAATGGTAGCTTAACTTGGATTCAGCATAAGTTTTCCTTGTGAAACAAATCAGAAGACTTTAGATAATTACAGGATACATTCTGATCAATAGTGAACACGCTCCCCAGGTGCTCTGAGTTTCTCATGAGTACAGCGCCAATGAATAAGCAGAAGCACGTGTGCCTCTGCCCATTTGTGTGTATACATTTCTTTGCAGCTTCACTTTAAATTGGTGGTGAGGTGTGTCTTGCGTGCACTTTTATGTGGGATTCCCTTTGTATATGTGTTTAAATAATTGTCTGCTCCCTATGTATGAGAAGCATGGGAGCACTTATAGCTTTCACCTCTACGTGGGAGAGACAGACTAAAAGGCACACACACTTGCACAGACAGAGAGACATTTTGGTCAATGTTTTCAGGTTGCTTGTATAATAATTTAATTCCCCCAGTTGCACCAACGTTTACACACAGTTCAAACAATCCAAGCTTGAGAAAAGATCATGGAACCCTGTATGTGTGTTAAAGAGTGAGACATTTTACTGATGAGGGTGCCATCTAGTTGTCCAGTGAGACTAAAGAAAACACACACGCCCTAATCCAGTTAACTCCCGCAGAGATTATTTTAATATACAGTAGGTGCAGAACATGTGACGTGAACTAGGAAAGAAAATGCACACTACATGTTAAGTGTGCATGGGTCATTATGCTCATGATGCTAGAGAGAAAAAGTATTTTTTAGCCATCCATGCTGGCTTGAAAATGAGCGAGTAATCTATCTTCATAGTGTTCAAATGACAGAACTTTTAAAAGAGCCATGGCCTACATACATTATACTAATGCAGAGGGAGAGAGCAGATACTTTGTGTGAAGACAGAGAGAGAGATTGAGATAGAGTCAGAGATCAGAGAAACTGTGTTAAAGAGACATTGGGATAGAGAGGAAAGAGAGGCCCTGCTATGCACTGGGAGACAAAGTGAAAGAGAAAATGAAAATGTATTCCCCAGCAGATGCGATTAATCAGGAATGACTTTTCCATCTTGTGCTGCTCGGCTAGTAATGTCTGGCATTAAGTAATGACATCATAACCCTGTCTGCCCTGAATTTATACCTCAGATATTGAGGGAAATCCACCGAGCTCACCTAAAGGCATGAGCAAAAAGGGCTCTAAAATCTGTTGATATTAATGACTGGACTCAAATATTTCATGTTTGCAGTAAATACTGCATCACACAGAAGAATTGTACATCTATCTGTCATTTCGAATCATAGCGGACAGCATGAAAAAGGGAAATAAAGAGCATGTGCATATCATATGAAATAGCACGACAGAGCTTGAAATTATGAACGTCATAAAAGTGCTGTTGCATAGCGGGCCCAATTGTGTTTTACCATCCATTAGTATGCCTGAGTAAATGCCATGTCTCATGTATTTGTCAGGCTCTTTTTCTGAACTACCATATTAATGTTTTTTTTTTCCCTGAAATCTTTAAACCAAACTAATAGAGACAACTACATTCATGTATTTTACTGTTTGCCTGCAACATCCAGCATCTAAATAAATATCTATTAAAACCCCAAATAGATGCCGGATTAGCTACGTGCTGTTGCAGGCTATAAACAATTATGATTTACATCATGGGTTAACATTTTATTTAAGCAGCTATAGAACTTTAATGCGACCACTTTGGCGTAGCAGTTTGTTGCTTTTTTTTTTGTACCTTGTGGTGGGAGCTGAGGGTTATTTCATAATACAGGATTACTCAGCCAGCCAGCTCTAAAAATAAGCATGAAATGAGCCTCTCGACTGGAGTTTCTAATGAAAGATCAGTCGGTGTGGCTACAAGACATCCATGACAACCAATATCCCTATTTAAGTTGACAAATTATTTAAAACATCAACTGCTGTGGTACATTTGTACACAATTTCCACCATTTTCTGTCCATTTGCTATGTTAACGACAATGCAATTTATTCTGGTCGTAGGGTAGTGTGTTCAAGAAGTGCTGTTGTGCATTTACCGTTCAATGTTTGCATTAAATTGAAGTTGAGTCTACTTTTTTCTTCCTATCAACTATCAACACAGAAATATTTTGTCTAGTATTTTTCAGCACACCTTGATCAGCAGACTGACTGTTGTATAGTCAGTAGTTGTATGTTCCCACCAGCAGCTGGGTCTCTGCCTGATTCCAAGCAACCTAACGAGCAGCTGGAGATGGGCAAGCTAACGAGCCAGCCGTCTTCTCTGGAGCTCCTGTTTGCTCTCCTCGGCTAATATCCTAATGTCCTGTTGGTTAATGCTAACTTTCCGGAGAGTGAGTGACTACATTGAGCAAAACTTTTCTTTTCTTCAACCATTATAAAAAATAACTTCCAAGCCAACAAAACTTGCCAGCCAGCCTTAAATAATTTGTGCCCTGCCCACAACATCATCATGTTTGCCAACAGTAAAGGGGTTCATAGTTCTGCAGCAGCTGGAGCCCTTTGTGGCAATGCACTCACTGGTTCAGCAAATTGGTCTTATTATGCAGAATATTTTTATATAGGGCCATTGCCGGTGTAAATGGAACACTGTGCCGTACTATGGCGTATGCCAGGGCTAGCAAGCGAAAATCCATCCATCCATCCATCCATCCATTATCACCCGCTTATCCGGGGTCGGGTCGCGGTGGCAGCAGGTTCAGCAGGCCGACCCAGGCTTCCCTCTCACCCGCAGCACTTTCCAGCTCATTCTGGGGGATCCCGAGGCGTTCCAAGGCCAGCCGGGAGATATAATCCCTCCAGCGTGTCCTCGGTCTTCCCCGGGGCCTCCTACCAGTTGGACGTGCCCGGAAAACCTCTAATGGGAGGCGTCCAGGAGGCATCCTAACTAGATGCCCGAACCACCTCAGCTGACTCCTTTCGACACGAGCAAGCGAAAATAACACAGATAAAAGTAATATGGTAATTACTGATACAGGTAGGGAAAGTCACTTTTTGATGAGAGTGCAGGGTCATCTTTTAGAAGCTGGTTTGGATTTAGTGTTTTGCTTAACGACACATAAGCAGGGTGGACATTTTTAGCTTGACCAACTATCCTGTACGCAGCTGAATGATAATGGCTATCTGTTGTACCGCCCTGCAGCTTTAAACCTGAGTATCTGTTGGTTTGGTGCTGCTGTCCACTGAAAATAGAGGCTAATGTATCTGTTACTGTAGCACTTTTTCTGTTATATTATTTTCACTTTGGCTTTCTGTTAGCATGACATTTTCTATAAGCTGTAGGCTAATGGCTGGCTAGCGGGCTAACATTAATGGGCTAATGTGTCTGTTAATGTTACATTAGAGTTATTTCAGTTATTCTCTCGCTTAGTTCTATGGTTTAAGGGCATTGTGTATGTGTGAGAGAGACAATTTTACAGCATACATACGCCGTGTTTGTGTATCTTGTACTGTGTGTGTGTGTGTGTGTGTGTGTGTGTGTGTGTGTGTGTGTGTGTGTGCGTGCGTGTGTGCACGCTCTACATATGGAGCCAATGAGTTCCATTCCCATTTCCATTTCAAAGCAACGAGTCAGCAGCAGCAGAAGCTACTTTCATCCATTAATGTGATTTTAGGGAGAGAATGAGACAGTGAGACACACAGAAAGGAAGACATAGAGCCACAGTAATAATTACTCTCCAGGTTGGCAAAAGGTTCCGATGTGTAGTAGTTTGTGTTCCTCTCTCACTGAAGGTCTTTCCTTCTGTTTTTAGTCAAATTATGTGTACTTCACTTATCTGCTGAGCAGTCCAGTGTTTTAATATAGCTGTCACTTGCATTAATGGGTTCACTGCTCTGTAAAATGTGTGTTGTTGTTGTACTACTTTATCTGTAAGAGGTTGAAAAGTCTGCAGAAGATGAATCACTTTGTCTGCTAGTGTGAGTGTTTGTCTCAGCCTTCAAGAGAAAAACATATTTGGGTTAGTTTAAGATCTGTGTGTGTGTGTGTGTGTGTGTGTGTTTCTGTGTGTTAGGGGGGAGTAGTGATAGGATTATTTTGTGCTTGAATGACCTTTTGTGTGTAAATGTCCATGTGTTAGCTAAAAGTGTGTGTGCCACAGACTCTAGACATCATGTGTGTGTACACAGCTTTTCTGAGTGCAGTCATGCGAACGCTGTACAAGCAGTGTGTCATATAAATGTAGTGTTGAAAGTAAATCTGTTAGTCTTGAAGTAGTTTCTGTATGTGTATTAGTGTTTGCTTGTTTACACAAGTTTGCATGAGTGGGTGCATTTGCTTGTATGAGTGTGTCCATGCAAAGGAATTTAAACTGTGTTTCCATAAAGTATGGACTTTGTATGTGCAAATGAGCTCAGGCAGAGCCCTGGGTACAAACATATACAATATGTGACTATCAGTAAGGGGTTGTTGGAGCACTGTGTGGTGTTCTGCACTTGGAAGTGTGGTATTTGGAAGATTTCTTTATGCATGTCCACAATGACAGCCGGCATGTTTGTCTGTAAATCAGTGTTTATGCATTTTGGATGGAGCATGTGTCTCTGTACATCTGATAAATGCATTAGCCACAGGCTGTCGTTGTTTCAGTAGTATCGTTCCTATTCTATCCATTTTTAATGATCAGTAATGGTCGCTAGCAGTGTTGAACCTACATTGTAAGGACACGGCAAAAAAAATGGTCCCATGGTGCACAAAGCGAGGAAGGCAGAGGAAGGGAGGCTGAAAAAGCGATTGGGAGAGATATAAACCGGGAGGGTGTTAATAGCTTGTTGGAAACCAACATCATAGGAGTGCTGCTGAAAAGGTCCCGCGATACACTGTGCCACTGCAGTACAGCCCTACGGGGAAGGCAGGGAGAGAGAGAGAGAGAGGGAGGGAGGGAGGGAGGGAGGGAGGGAGGGAGGAGGTGAGCAACTGGCCAGCAGGCTCGCTGACGGACTGACTGTCAGTTTGCTTTTCCAACTAAATGATGGACTGGTTGTTAAGTTGATTGACTGACTTGATGGCTGATTGGTTGTGTTACAGGCTGGCTACGTAACTGACTGAGGCAATTGCTGATTTGTTGAAGGCTTTTTACAAGGTACTGTGGTAACGGCAGAGCAGGTGAGAAGGAGAGTGGGGGAGATAGAGAGAGAGAGCAGATGGAGAGTTGGAGGGAGGCCTCTAAAATGTGTTTAAACTCAACAAAAAGGTTCAAAATTAGTTTCCAGGGTCTAAAGGCCAAGAAAGTACTAAGCACATAATGATTGTTAAATTGTTTCTTGTTGAATTTATTTTTTATCGTTTCCATTAAAGACCACAATGTGCTTAATGCTTCCTTGTGCTATCCTTTGGGGAAATAGCAGGTTTATATCCACCAAAATCAAGTAGAATCAAATTAAACTAAATCAAATCAAATTGAATTGTATTAAACTAAATTAAATAACATGTGCAATGGAAACATTTGAAACAATTGATCAATTCAAGTAAAAAAAGAAGATTTAAATGGTTTAAGGCTGAAGCTCTGGGGTTCTAATGCCATGCTGACATCTCGAAGTATAAACTGAGCAATATTGCCCTGTCACCTGGAAAAGAAAGAGAGATTGATGGAGAGACAGAGAAATGATGAGTGGCAAAGGAGAAGTGAGTAAGGGAATATGGGAGGGGGTTGAGGAGGAGGAGAGGAAAAGATGAGGGGGAGGGAAGGCCTTAAGCCGTGTGATCTTTTTCTTGCTCTTTTTCTCTCAATCACGCACACAAACACACACTCACAGTTGTATGAAAATTGATGTTGCAGTGTCCTTTACAGGCCATTGAATCTGAACAACGTCAATCGCTTACTTCTGTCTGACAAATGATGGCGTTTATCTGTGTCCCTGTCTGTCTGCCCACCTGTCTTAAGTCCTGCTCTGAAATGTAAATGTTAATGTTGTTAATCTGGTTATGTTTTTCAGACAAGTTACGGGTGTTTTGAACAATGTTCTTGACTTAAATTTGTTCTAATTCTTCCACGTTTTGCCAGCGAGACAGTATCAGGGCCCCTCAGCACATTAGACCATAAGCTGTTTCTATGAGGAGTTTCAAGTAGTGCTTCCTGAATGTCAAAAATCAAGCTTCTTTCTCTCTTTCTTTCTCTCTCTCTCTCTCTCTCTCTCTCTCTCTCTCTCACACACATGTATTTCCCTTTGCGCTCCACTCATCCATTATCTCATCTCTGACACTTGATTCTTCTTTTTACAGTGTATATATCAAACCCTTTCCCCTTCTTTTCCATGCAACTAATTGTTCTCGATTCTATTCTTTTTTTCTCTCCTCCTCTCCCCTTTTTAACTGCCCTCCTTCGTTTCACCATCTATTCCCTCACTTTCTGACCTCCTTCTCTTCCTCCATCTCTCTCAATCTTTCTCTCCCTCTGTCCCTTTCTGTCCTTCCTCTCTCGACAACTTCCTCCACCTCACTCCTTCTCATTCTCCTCCTTGATTTCATTTGGCATCTCTTTCTCCTCTCTCTCTCTGCCCTTTCGAGTCCTTTGATTAGGTTGTTGGCATTTTCATTGAGATGTCTATATGACAACTGAAATAACTCTCCTGTCACACTCTCATCTGCCCTCTATCTATTTCTTCTCCTCTGTCTCTTCATTCTCCACTTCTACTCTGCAGCATTTCCTCCGCTCTATACCAACCTTTTATTTTCGTGCTCCATTTTATCCTCTTCCTGTGCTGCTCTCCTGCTTCCCTGCCAACATTCCTCTCAGTTTCTCCTCTCTCTTTCTCTCTCAGTATCTCTGACTGTCTCATCCTCCACCCTTTTCACAATTCTGCACTTCAGCATCGCTATCCGAACCCCCTCTTTCTTGTTTTTGTCTGCTGTTTCATTATTCTTTCCTTTCTACTTTAAATTGCCCCTCTCTTTCGGTGGCCGTTTCCGTAGATCGTTTGTCTAAATGTCCGATGGCCACATCAGCCATTGTTGGTATTATACACAGCTTTCTGTTCGCTATCACAGAACAGGGACACGGAGGGAGAGCGAGGTAGGGTGAGTGTGCGGTTGTGGTGGCGGGGAGGGCCTTGGCTGACGCTGCAGTTTTCTTGTGTTTCTGGCAGTGAAGAGAACGAAGATGATGTCTGAAAATAGGAGAACATGTTAAAAAATTATATGTGGTGTGGGGTGGGTGAAAGAGGAGGGAGAGAGTGAGTCGGCTTACAGAGAAGAAGAATTAGATAAGAGGTGTAGAGGGAGAGAGGTGAGAAGAAAAAAAATGGGAGGAGAAGTAAAGAAATAAAGGGAGAGGGAGAGCCTTCATGTCTACACGCCTCTAATCTGTTGATGGTCGAGGGGAAGCAGACAATAAGCCATTATCTCTGTAAGACTTAGCTTTAGCTGCGGCAGTATGGCACTGCATGCTGCTAGTGCCAAAGCAGCTTACAGTACAGTTGCGTACCCTGGATGCCCCGACACCCATAGGGAAACAGGATGGCCCATCAAGAAAGAGTTTAAAGAAGGATGATGATAAGATATGAACACATATAGCTTACGTATAACAATATATATATACTATGACTAAGGAGAGGGATCAATGCCAAGTGTGGAGTTATCATCTCTAATGAAGAAGAGAACTTTCAGTGCTGACTAACTCATCCAAGCCTGCCACAAATGGACTTAAAGTAACCCGCTAGCATAGCAAGATTTAAGAAGACATGAAACGGGAAGGTTTTGGCACTAGTAGTGCCCAAATATATTTAATTAAAACCACAGATATGACAAAAGTATTATCGTAATTTCTACCTAGCAAGCAAGCCAAAATCAAATGGGACAATAATGTACAGAATGAACTTTATGCTGTATTGAAGAAGACAATTGAGACCTTAAACTCGCACCTTGTTTACTGAGGCAGTAATAAATCACATTAGAATGAGGGTGATTTTCTCAGACTTCCATACAATCTGACCTCTTTTTGCAACCGGAGGAGTCACCCCCTGATGGGCAGTAGAGAGAATGCAAGTTAAGGCACGTCTGCTTCACTTTTCAGAACATGGAGGCTGCTGCTTGCTCTAACCTTAACCAAAGTGTTATGCTGCCTCAATCCCGTGTGAGAGTCAAGGCTCGGAGCCTTGTGTCTGGTATCAAGGTCCTGCTCTTGGCATGGTCACCACCCTGACCACTGTATGTGGATTCATACAACCAAGCTACTAGTCCTTTCCATGTTGTCTTCTTATTTAAATCGAACAAGAGCAGTTTTTTTTGTCTATTGTGGACGCCTCTTTCTGGCCTTGTTTCTTCATCCCACCGTGTGTGTGAGTGTAGTCAACGTCCCTCAAAGTCACATTTGCATGCCCTCTCCCCCCTAACAGCGTTGTTTTGAAGCCGCTGTCTCTGGGCATTACATACCTCCTCCTTTGGGAAAAAACCCTTCCAAGACGACGCAGCGTAGCTTACCATTAGCCTGTAGCGCCAGAGACGGAGATGACAAACAACAGAACTTGAAAATGTGTTATTAAAACAACAAAAACGTAACAGTCGTTGACAGAACTAAAGTTGTTTTGCTTGTTACACATGCCACCTCGGGCAACATGTCAAATATGGCAAGACATTTTCAAAAGGTATCATAAACAAATTGTCAGGAATTGTCTCAGGAAAGGCAAGTTTATGAAGAGAAGATCATTGTTTACTGTAACAGATGATGTGTGATACATTCTTGACAGAAAGTTTTTGGTGCTTGGACTGTAAAGGGAGATTTGTAATTATAGGACGTCTCCAGCAAGCCCCATGGAGTCCAGACACTAGTGGTGGTTAAGGTGGGTTCTGCTGAGTCTGAAATGATGAATCTGCGAAGAATGGGTGTAGATGGGGAGGTGGAGGAACGCATGTCACATTAATTACTACTAATCCTAACCTTAAGGCAGAGATAGAATCTTATTTAAAAAGGAGACAGTAGCAAGATGATAGGCTAACAATGTAGATGTGTCGCTGTGCTATTGGATGGAAGAGACCAGCTGTTGAGAACCGATGATACCATGATTAACGGAACTAAACAATGACAGCAAAGGCATCATGAGTGAGCATACGTGAGAGGCGGGAACGCCAGGATCCATGAGACGAACACTTCTGACTTCCTCGTCATTTAGAGATACATTTTCCACAAAATACTACCGGGATCTGTTGTCTTTTTGCAGCGGAGAAAACTCAAGCTGTTGTTGGAAAGTGTACCCGTCTGCCATGTATTGGCACTTGTTTTTGTGTTTAACAGTTTGTTCCCAATTGACTGGTGAAATAACCTATAGTTTATACATTTTAAATACATTATTTCAATTTGACCCTATGGGGACAATCCTCCCCCCCCCCCCAACAATTTGGTGGTTTCATTCCACTCGATAGCATTCTTTTTTGAAAAGAAGAGTTTTGAAAATGTAAATGAGAGTTGTCCAATCAAGACCCGAGAGTGTAACAATGGTTTGTCATGCCCAAGAAACGTTGTGAAGTTAATTTAATCAGTGTGTCTTGTGTCCATGCTGTCTCGTGATTTCCTGTTTTATTTTGAAAGTTAACTTTCCTCTCGTTTCAGGCAAACTTGCTCCTTCCCCTGTGTGTTTCCACGCGGGACTGATTGATTATATTGTCTATATTTGGGTTCAGAGGTGGGAAAAATATTTTGTAATCCTATTGAACCGCAATTTTTTTTAATCAAAAGTCTAACTGAATTGTGGATTTAAAGAATTGTGACACCCCTAGTGAGGAAGGGGTTCTCTTGGTTACAGGTGCTAAATAAAAATGTCACAGCATATCTAATGCCTCCACATGGCTCTCAACAAGGCACCGGCTGATCTGGCATCTGGCATCTCTAACAGTGCTAATGGCACTAAGTGTTTACCTGGGTGGGAACTTTAGGGTGACGTCTGTCAGGACAGAGTTCCACGTTTTTATCTTCGTATGAACGCGCTAAACGTCACACACAGCCAGCCTGGCTATATTACAATTACAACACACCCAAAGGGAGAGCGACTATATACTATTACTTCAGTATATGGCAAATAGTTGTATGCTGTGATATTAAGGCTCTGAATGTCATACAGAGAACCATCATTTCCAGTGTGGGGCTCTGATATCGCCCTTTTCTTTTGTACTAGGTGGCATTGAATTACAAAGGTGTTCTGGATATTATGTCCACCCTCTGAAGGATGCACTACCAGTAATCAAAAAGGATAACTATATCATAAATCCACATGATTCTAATAATCTCTTTCAGGCTGTCCTGGCGCTAGAAACAGCAGGAAGGGCAGATTTGACACCAATGCTGTTAAAAAGCTGACGTCACTGCACTGACTAAGACAGAGAACAGAGAGAGGTGTCACATAGCAAGCCTGCTCCTCGTTACTCTTCTCCTCCTCTCTTTTCCTAATTTTGATTTGAGCAGGCATTTTGTGGCACAAAGTAGCCTGCTAGCGTGGAGCTTCTTAGGGGGCATGAAGAGCTTTCTAAATGATGGCTAAATTTAACTAAATGACTTCCTCCACTCAGATCTGGTATAATGTTCTCCCCTGCTCCTCTCCTCTCTCTGGTTCTTTCTCTCACTGCCTCATCCTTTTTAGCTGTTGTCCCTTTTCTCCTGCTTCCTCTTGCTCCTCTCTTTCTGTCCTGAAGTGTGATTTCTATTTCTAAATCTTCCTCCGAACTATTCCCTCTCTTGCCCATTTACATTTTTTCATTTCATTCTGTCTACTGCTCCAACCACTCATTCCACTTCTTCTTACTTCCTTTCTGATAATCATTTTGTTTTGTTTACTCAAGTCAGATGGTTTTCTTTCTTAATCTTTTGTCAGTCTGAAGTGTTAATAAGGTGCTTTTGGAGACATTTTCCTTTAACGTATTGGATAAGTCAGTTGGCAGTTGTCTGCCTGATTGATCCACTTTGTCCCTGTTTCTGTCTGCAATAATGTGCTTTTGATTGGAAGCCACAACTAATTAAAGGATAGATCTTTATGGTCAGAAAATTTGAAAAGGACAATTGCTTGTACATCAGCATTCAATGGTGACTCAGCCAGCAATCCAGCATGCCTACTCTATTCATCCAGTAACAACCTCTCTGCCGTATAGCCTAATCAGCTAATTTATATGTAGAAAGTATATCCCTCATTAGATTCCCATGTATATCATGTTGCCATATAATTGTCATAATAAAATGTAATGTTATGTTGAAGCTGTAATTTATGTTACCCAATTTGCTGTATCCAATTCTCATATTTATGAGTTTGTGATTTATATATTCATACTTTACATATTATACATGTCTCGATAATGTAATAATACATCAACACTTGAATTTAGTTAAATATATACTCTCATGGACCCAATAAGCCACAGAAACAAAAACAAAAAAATATTATATTAAACACAAATTCCGTATTATGAATGAATATAATATAATATAACCTTATATATTATATAATGTGATATCATGTCATATGATACAATATTAAAGCTTGCTTATGAACCAATATGTTGCCCATCCTATCCTTAGTGGAAAACCACACACGCATTTGAAATAAATGTGTATCACTGAAGCTTATCAAGTATGAGCCCATCAGGAGCAGCTGGCTTACAACATAACCCCACTGCACCAGCCTCACTTAATCGAGTTGTTTCTGCAGCTTATTGCCCGTCATGCCCGTTATGTATCAGCCATTGCAGTTTTCAACTCTGGGGTATGCAAGATGATCAAAAATGTATGTAAACATATTCTCAAGTATAAGAAACTTGAATCCTGTCCACCACGTTTACAGTTTAATTGTTAATAATTACAATAGTAATCTTAAACAGAATAACATGACCGATAACATGACTCTTTATTTAATTTTACTTTTTCAAGAGTAGTTGGAAGAACTATTACATTTTGGGAAATATGTTTATTGCCCTCGATGGACTGGCGGCCTGTCCAGGGTGTCCCCTGCCTTCGCCCTATGTCAGCTGGGATAGGCTCCAGCGTCCCCGCGACCCTAATGAGGATAAGCTGTATTGAAAATGGATGGATGGATGGAAATATGTTTATTTGCTTACTTGCTCAGAGTTGGATGAGAAGATTGATACCACTCTTATTATATCTGTACACTACGTACATATTGAGCTGGAGCCAGTGGACCATTAGCTTAGTTTAGCATAAAGCATGGCAAAAATCTGTCTACCTGCACCTCTAAAGCTTACCAAATAACATGAGGCATCGTGTTGGTATGATCCATACGTACAGAGAAAACTATTAAGGTCAAGTTGAGGTTGTGTATTCAGACCTTTTTTCATTTTGAACATTACTAAAGCAGCAAATATGATT
This sequence comes from Cyclopterus lumpus, assembly GCF_009769545.1. NCBI lineage: Eukaryota > Metazoa > Chordata > Actinopteri > Perciformes > Cyclopteridae > Cyclopterus > Cyclopterus lumpus. The sequence goes on along the minus strand of NC_046968.1, from coordinate 17,651,946 downwards.
TATTATTATTTGAATTGACCCCTGCATATTGAATTGCCACAATGCTACCAACACTAAAAGAAAATTCAGCTACATTCTTTGCTCCGGGGAGAAAGTGTATCTGGTTCTGATTTTAAAAGCTTACAGATTTGAAGGATACTGCATTTACGTGTGTATAACAGAAGTTGATTTGTTACATGCAGTAAGAGCCTCAAAAGGGAATCAATCTGCAAATTATGGCTCAGCAGGGTAATTTCTATTTTTACAATCGGCTCTGTCAACATGACTAATATTTTAATCAGAGTATTATTTATGGTTGAATGTGGAAACCATTGATTAATGTATCATATCTAAAATATCATGCAACATGTATCATCTGCTGTATCTGCTGTTTTATTGAAACACTGCATCAAAAGTTATGTTAAGCTGTATTGAATACTATTACTCATCACTGTTTATGATGACTGTGATTAGTCATCTTTCTTTCCAATTGAAAATGTAAATTTGTTGTGGTTTACATGGTACAGTATATTATTGTCTTGATACTATCCAATAATTTACTTAAAGGAAGACAAGCCAGAGTAAAAGTCATATTAATAATTTGCATTCGCCTGGAACTATTGTTGCATGCCATTTCTTCTCTTAAACTTTTCAGGTTTAATGAAAACATTACCCAAAGTAAATAGCACCTCCAAAAATATTGTGGAACCAAAACGTTCTTAGTCACAATATTAAGTGGAAAAAAACCCTGAATTCTTAAATCAGAGTAGCCACCAATTATGAGCTCACATCCTATTTTACAGATGTCTTGATAGAGTTTTACAATGAAATGGAAGATAAATACTGTTAACACCGCTCTCTTTCTTAAATGTCTCAGGATTCCTCTTCCTGTTTGCATTGCATAATTGCATCATCGTTCAATATACTTAATACACTTCTTTTTAACTAAAGTGAAACAAAACTAAATCTGACTCCAAGCTTTTTATTTGTTTTTTTCATTCACATTTTTGCGTTTTTTTTTATACGTTTTTTCTAATAAAGGCTAGTAGCAATAGTCATCATTTTACATCAAAGCCACACTGCTGTTATGGTTTTGCTGAAAATCCATCCCAGAGATCTTCACAGTCACCTCTTAAATCATTCATTATCTATGATGTAAATCAGCATCACCATCCTTTGAAACCTGTCACGTCTGGCCCAAGGTGATGAACCAGCACTAGGGGACATACCCGGTCTGTCTACATGGCTCACATATCTCCCAGTGTCACATTCTGAATAGTTGATGAGCTTCCCAATGCAGGCAAAGCAAGACATACCAGCATTGACATGAGTCAGAGAGTCTGCTTACCGCAAGGCTCGCAGAACAAAACCGTTGACTCTGGTCTTGTCAACCAAATCTTCTTTCTTCTTCTTTCTTCCACTCCACCAAGATATTACAACATGACAGAAGTCAAAGACCTCTGGCCAGCTGCACTTTTACTCAAAGTATACTGTCAACAGTCATGTGCTGCATTTTCTTCTCCTCCCATTCCTTTCTGTTTATTCTTCTGAGCAGCAATAATATAATTCAGATTGACCCCTGTTACTGTCTTCTCCCTGAAGATTAATGTTTAACATATCCAAACACCAGGGACATGAAAACACATGCACCACTATGATATCACTCAGGATAGCTGTAAGCTGTAAAATCCATATCACCAATGACATAATTAAAAAATATTCACTGGTGCATGAATCGTGTACAATTATTCATCCACCAGGTTCATACAGCATTTGGTACATAAACCGCTATTGATCTCGATCTTATCTGCTAAGCATGTTGGGCATTGAGAGAACTGCCACTCGCTGGATATTTTCTCTTTTTTTTCTGACCATTTTCTGTAAAACCCAGAGATGGTTGTTCATGAAAATACAAGTTGATTTGATAAAAAAAATAAAATTAAAACCAGCCTTTCTGGCACCAACATGTGCCACATTAAAATGAACTCAAACCCTTTTTCTTCCCCATTTTGATACTTGTTTTTAACCTTTTGAACATGTCTACATGCCGAAATACATTGAGTGGCTGCCATGTCGCCTTAGATGTTATAGATATTATATAGCAGTTGAACAGGTGTAGCTAGCTATGAAATCCATATAGCTTTGATCCAAACCATTACTTCAATAGATTGAACTCCAATCAGTAACACCTTATTGCTTGTTAAAACATGCCACCTTTAGCAATTATTCCCTGTTGAAGTATACCAAAGCACTGAGCACTCAGCAGCCTGTAACTCTATAGAGACGACTTCTGGAGGCACTTTCTGTGCAGTACCATACTTCCTATCAATACAGCATCATATAAAGATAGTGTCTGCATTTGTGACTAAATTGCAAATCATTCTTTTTTTAGAAACATGGTACACTGTAAAAGCTTAATACGGCCCCAGCCTAGTTTAAAAAGGCTTGGTTTGTTGTGAACACATGTAGCGTTAACTTTACACATCTATTGATTCTTTAACACCGAGACAGAATGGGCTAAAATGCTCACACAGTATTTTCAACTCTACTGACAAGGTATGTAGGTAGCTACGTGTTGAGCTAATGTAGCATACGGGCATGATACACATGAGTGATACAACGGTTGTCACTGGTGAGTAAATGAGCATGAAGTGAAACCTCAGCAGACTCAAACCATCACCGCCCGGCAGTCTGCTGAGCTGCAGAATGAATGGGAAGAGATGCTCTGAAGCCGCCTCCCCTTCAATCTGCCACAGTACTGACTTACCTGATAAACTGTAGCTGCCTAGTTACCTCGCTGTTAGTGAGGTGGCTGTTGCATTTCTTGACACCAGCTAGTTGACATCGTTGAGTGCTGCTTCTTGTCTCTCATTCTGCGCCGCTTGCTACAGTATTGAGAGTCGGCGATCAGCTGGACAAACTATTCAAATACTCTATTTCTAAATTATACCAAAGCATCTTTTTCTGTTTATCTCTGTAAGGACTCACTGCTACTGCAGCGGAATACAGAACATGAATATAACCAGCTGCCATTCATGGATCTGTTATATCCAGTGAATATCAGCCAATCAGCAGTATAGCGGTTACGTCTTTGCTGCTGTGAGTCTTCTCATATTCACTGCCTTTGACTTGAAGGAAAGCTTTACCATTCTCCATCCTGGACCCTAATAACATGTCATGTTATATGTTATGTTATGTTACATGTTATGTAATCATCGGTTATTATTGCACATAGGACAGACGAAGTGCTAGCTTTTGTTTTGATCAACTAAAAAGGTTCAGTATGGTTATGATATTCTATGTCTCACAATGTAACGTCATTATCTGAAGGAAAGACTGCTTGTACCTGTTCCAAATGTCTAAAACTTGGAGGCAGGAGAAAAAGGCCTATGATAATCTCCTCTTGGCTGAATCATACTGCCTCCCTGGTCATAGCTTCACACTTTCTTTTGTGCATGTCCTATCAACTTAATGATTTGGAAAAAATGGCAATAAAGGGAGATACTTTTGAACAGGCTCTCCAGAAAGGCATTCATGGTGTTGCACTCGGTCGTTCACCCGCAAGTGACAGAAGAAGTTGTGTAAAGAATGAAAAAATATCTGTTAAGGGAGTAGTTTAGATCCTGTTTTTACTTTTGAAACTCAGCACACCCAGATATAGTGTAGAGTCTAATTATTGTTGTACTGTTGTATCTTGGAAAGCATATATATATATATATATATAATCAAATGTAGCCCCCAAATTTCAGTGGGAAAGGGGGTTTCAGACGCTGACAAACACACATTGAATTAAAAGCCGTAATCATTCTGCTGCTGCTACGCCTTGGGCTTTAACAGTCACAGAAGAGTGACACCTTTCATTTTCTTCTCTTCTAATAAGGTCGGTAGTCTATTGTATTCATAGTTCTGAGGACAGAACAAGTTGTAACCTCTGTCTTTCACTCTGCTGCATTATCCGGAACTCAGTTTCACGTTCCTTCCGACAACCTTGTGCCTTTACAGGAAGCAGCTACGTACATAGACGTTTACATACAGGAAGCAATATGTGGACGTGGTGTGATAGTTATGCAGCTGACATGTTCTGTCATGGTTATCTTGTCATTCTCCATCTCCAGGGCCCACGCATGACAGCATCAGTATTCGTTTCACAAATGTACAGCCCCATATCTTTAGGATTGAGGGTGTTACCTGCTTTGTAATTGATGGCATTACCAAATTAATACAAGATACCTTGGATGTTACAGTGGACTTTCAATAGGGAGATGCTATCTGTCTTGTGTTGTCCCAAAGTGACAAGGTCATATATTTTCAATTTTTCTTCTGTTCCCTTCTCTTCTCACAGCCAACTTGTCACCCTTGTCAGTAATTTACTGACTCTCCACACATTTGTTCAGGGACATTAATTCCGAAAAGTGACAGGAAACAAATCAAGCTTCTTTTCACGTGTATCTAAGAAAATGACTTGATTAATATGCATGTTAACATATGATGGCCTCAAAGCTACTCTTTGTACTAAGTACAGAATGGTATAACATCAACATTGTCCCTCTTCCTTGTTTGTAAATGAAATGTAACTGTGGCAGCACACAGGATGAGGGGGGGGGGGGGGGGGGGGGTGGGGGGGGTGGGGGGGGGGGGGGGGGGGGGGTTGTAGAGCTCTGCTACCTTGGACGAGGATTATAATTCAAATTTAAATTGGTTCAAATTTGTTTGCTTCTAATATTCCTGAGTAAAGTGATTACGGAGGTAATTCAATCCATGAGATTACATTATTGTGCTTAATTAAGTGTATTACTTAACTGATTTTAATTTTCAACAAGAAAGTGGATTACATTTGACCTATTCCTTTTTATTTGAACAAGAGGACAGTTATCGTATCGTGGAAGGTGACTGACAGTACCCAGGATGCTTTTCTGTAATGTGGCCTCTGCAGAACCATGATACTCATACGGTTGGCAAGACTGGCATGTTGCTAGCCTACTTCTGGTGAATCCTCACATCATAAGATTAGTGATCTGAT